>NC_139221.1:22369759-22952823 GCF_055691185.1 Crinia signifera | reverse complement strand
TGCTTTTTGCAGGAGCCTCCCGCTGCCCCGCAAACCTGCCCCCACCTCCCGGTTTTTGTGGGGACTCCCGCAAAGTCCTTACTGCGCATGCGCGCGCACGGCGTCCCGTGGGGCGCCGGGCGCTGCCTGCACGCTGCTACATGACAGCCGGCCGACGTGCTGTGGGAAGTCTGTGTAGCAGAAGGAGCAGGAGAGCCGTCAGTCAGGGCTTCCCTGCTGCTGGCCCCGCCCACCCACTCACAGAGTGAGTGAGCTCCGTGCAATGCTCTGTATAATGTAATATGGGGCTGTGTATAATGTAATATGGGGGACTGTGTATAATGTGTATAATGTAACATGGGGGTACTGTGTATAATGTAATATGGGGGGACTGTGTAGTGTAATATGGGGGGACTGTGTAATGTAATATGGAGGGCTGTGTATAATGTAATATGGGGCTGTGTATAGTGTAATATGGGGGACTGTGGGGGGGGACTGTGTATAATGTAACATGGGGGTACTGTGTATAATGTAATATGGGGGGACTGTGTAATGTAATATGGGGTGCTGTGTATAATGTAATATGGGGGGCTGTGGGGGGACTGTGTATAATGTGTATAATGTAACATGGGGGTACTGTGTATAATGTAATATGGGGGGACTGTGTAATGTAATATGGGGGGCTGTGTATAATGTAATATGGGGGGGCTGTGTATAATGTAATATGGGGGGGCTGTGTATACTGTAATATGGGGGGCTGTGTATAATGTAATATGGGGGCTGTGTATAATGCATACTTGCCTACCCTCCCTCATTTAGCGGGAGTCTCCCGTTTTTTTCAATCCTCCTCCCGCTCCCTTGCAAATCCCTCGGTTCCTCCCGGACTTTTGTCCCCTCTCCCAAAATGTTTTACTGCGCATGTGCGAACGGCATGTTCCGCGGGCCACCGCGGGGCTGTGTGGGTAGCCATGGTGCGTCACTGGGCAGCAGTAGCAGCGCTGAAGTGAGCGGCAGTAGCAGTGTGAGCGGGAGCCGGAAGCACCAGGAGCAGGAGGGCAGCGGAGAGGAGGAACTGAGGTGCGGCAGCAGCATTGAACCGGGCAGCGGGAGCCGGGAGGCCGGGAGCAGCAGTAAGTATAACATTGTCTGATTCTTTAACCTCTCTCCCACCCACTAAGCCTGATCCTTATTGATCCTCTCTCCCACCACCCCCGGGCCCCGACTGGCACCCAATACATGCTCCACTCCTCCTGTCATGCTCAGTAATTTACTAGCTGAATGCCTGCCTCACTGATTATTCCAACAAGGGGCACTTACCTATAGCTTTAATATTTGGTTGTTGTATATTTTTTCATACTATTTTATATTTATGCTGCACATTTTCTGTATAGGATCCCTCATTAGTTGCTGGCCAGTGATAAATAGACGCCTTGCGTGACACCGCGATTATAGGCCCCACCCCCTCCCGTGGCAAGCCACGCCCCCTAATTTTGGGCGCGCGCAAGTGTGCCTCCTCTATTGTGATGTATGCTTTCATTTTGCTACCATCTAAAATCTCCCTCAAACTGCTTTTCAAAAGTAGGCAAGTATGGTACACATCTGATGGTGCGGGTCCTGTGTGGGTGCTTGCAGTCCTCCTTCAGCCACAGCATGAATGACATGTTGCGGTATTAAGGGGGCGGATAGGGGTAGACAATCAGGACATGGATGTAGCACCCCATTTAGTAGGACTGCTAAGCCCAGGGTATTAGTCCCTGAACTGTCCTATTCCTGGACCCGTCAGTGGGGTTTCCTACAGATGTCTCCTGCAGTATTACAATATCAGTTGTACGATATTGCGGAGCCGTTTCCCAGCCCTTCCCTTCAGCTGTGCAATATGGGCCTTATTCAGGTTCATGCGCTCGCATGCACATACGCAAGCACTCATACAAGAAACAAACACATGCACGCATCCGGCGGAGTCACGCCAATAGTGCTTGCGAAATCCTTCGCACGCAACCATAACAAAAGGGAGTGGACTTACATTGCGCGTACGTAAAACTGTTTGCTCGCTCCCACACATTTTCTTACGCACACGCACCACAGTGTGCAAACGAACATGCTCTGCTCCCGAATATGTGAGTTGACACATGTCGACTAATGTTGAGAGGGCCAACATGCTAAACACATAGCAGAGTAGAAATGAAAATAGTGGTGGTTTGTTACATAAGGCCAATTTATAATGGTGTAATTTGTTTGGTTTTATCGCATTGGTTTCCTAAAATTCACCTTACCAACATAAGAAGTTTGTGTCTGCTAACACTTGATTGCTGTTGGTATGCAATCAGTAGTTGTGCTGAGTTAATTGTCTCCCAAAATCAACCATGTATTGGTGTCAATGGTGTGCAGGTGCCATTGATTTAAGCATTCCGTGCCTGTGTTTGGTCCGTACGAATGAGCAGTTCACAAAAATTAAGGTGTGCGAAACTGAACACCTGCTTTGAGCTTGCGAAAGCTTTTGAGTTTGTGGTGAACAATCCCTCTTGCACTCATGCGAAAGCAAACCCACCACTCACAGTGAACGCCCATGTGTACGCCCATGTGTACGCCCAGTTTTGCTCATTATAAAGGTCGCGCCCATGCTAACGCCCACAGCACGCCTACTTCCTAAGCACTCAGTCGGATGGCTAAAACTACTCGGAAGATTGCTTGCGAATAGTGTTTTCTCAACTTGCACATGCGCATTGTGTTAGCTGCACATGCGCAATGGGAGCAGCAAGACGAAACATGCGAATTCGCATGCGAACGCGCCAATGTGAATAAGGGCCTATGTGTATACCAGAATCACTCCCATTGGATATAGAGGACGTGTGGCCTTGATACTGCTCGGGGTTGAACCATAAGTGATTTGGTCACCAGCGCATGTTGTGTACAGGAATATTACTGTCCTTCTGTTAATCCCATGTCGGGGTCCTTCCAATTGGTTTGATGTACAGTATGGGAGGTGGGAGACATTCTTCACAGGAAGTGGAGCAGCAGAACACGAGGACATGCACTGAAAGTAGAGGGAGGAAGATTCAGGGGAAATGTGAGGAAGAATTACCTCACAGAAAGAGTAGTAGATAAGTGGAATAGCCTCCCATCAGAGGTGGTAGAGGCAAATACAGTAGTACAATGTAAACATGCTTGGGATAAGCATATTGATATCCTTACAAAAAAATAAGGATCAAATATGGTTTGAGGTAACACGTTTAAAAAAGGGGCAGACTAGATGGGCCAAGTGGTTCTTATCTGCCGTCACATTCTATGTTTCTATCTGAAAATATATATAATCTCTCGTCTCATAGGACCAAAAGGGAACATATGATAAAGATACTAAATAAAAAAAAAAAAATAGCTGGTGCAGACCAATTGGATAGGGATGGAGATAGAGTAGCGGATATACTGTATAGTAAATGAGCGCGTGATATATCTCCCCAGGCAGTACCGCTACAACACCATTGCTATTCACGGTGATGGTATTTGCATAACTCCCGTCTCATAGGTCCTCGCGGCACATGTGATAGGGGAAGCCACAGAAGGCAATAATAGCGCAGAACAAAGAAGAAAAACAAGATTCCATATCCAATTACACTTACAATGAACGAAGTAATACAAGCGCGAGTATTCCCAAGGCAAAGCGGTGTTACCATCCTGGCAGGGTATATGCTCATTAGGCCGACACTTATTAAGTCGACATGCATTGGGTCGACCACTAAAGGACGACATGGCTTAAGTCAACATACAAAATAGTTCATGTGTCGACATGGCTAAAATCCATAGGGATGAAAGGTTAACACAAGCATTAGTACAACAATGGCATTTAAAAGGTTGACTTGAGTTTTTCATGTTTTTTTTTAGCCAACATGTGCCGACAGGGGGTATGTTATGCCCTACCATTGACTATGGAGGGAGAATAGAATAGTGTAGCGAGGTACATGGTACACTTTAACGGTGTCCATGTCGACTCTTGCTGAAGCAGCCAATGATTGTGGTGGGCCGCGAAACGCGTTATACCACACCAAGACTGAACATCTGAGCGAGGAAAAGTGTGCGCCGTGTGTCCTGCTGCAGCCAAACACCCAATGGAGGTAGCGACATAAGCCACATACACGCCCCACTTAGCGGACAACACTTGTGGCTATTTCCAAGCGAGGACCGGGAGGCAGCTGTCAATCAGCGGCCATCACTGTCAGAAGAAATCAGCAAGCCGCACAAGTCACGCAAATGTATATATATTTTTTTTTTGTATTTGTCCATGTCGACTATGTCGACACGCAGGACGAAAAACTCATATTAACCTTTTGACTGTTGACCTTGCCATTGTTGACCTAAGGCTTGTGTTGACCTTTAGTGGTTGACCAAATGCACTTAGACCTCATATTGGTCACCCCAATTACCCATAAACCCCTGGGAGAAAGATGATAATGGACAGCCTACACTCCGGACACAGCCGCTGACCTCCAGGATAGTTCCTCCACACAGCACGCAATAGGGATACAGTCCACCGTTCAAAAACAGAGCCACGCTTTACGCGTTTCGGAACGTCTGATCCAGGGGGTTTAAACACTAGCAACGGCCTCACCACACTTCTGATGACGGATCAGACGAGCGAGCGCTATAAGAGCTGTGATATACTGTACTTCATGTTAGTTTGTGGAGTGTTTTGGATGTCACCAGTGGCGGATTCAGGGTGGAGGGCACACAGGCACGTGCCCCCACCCCTGTCATTTTCTCCTGGATCCGCCCCTGATGTCACTACACAGTCTGTTAGCTGCACCAAAGGTTATTTGCGCACATTACTCTACAAATGATTTCTCTGTGTAGCCCTGAAGCAGTAAGCTGTCAGAGGGGAGGGGAATGTAACACCAGTTCTGCAATATGGATAATGAGGTTACAGTTATTGACAGAATTATGGCAGGGTCACAGAGCGTTCTCTCCTTATGTTATTAGGGACTGGGACTGGTCTCTAATAACATTCCCCCAGTTACCTTTCCTAAATGATACAGCGATAGCAGCTGGTGATTCTCCTTGTGATAATATCTTACAGCCGCTGAGAAGTATTTGGCGAAGTCATCTTTTATATCAAACATGCTGGTACAATGAAGGGACAGTTCCTGCTAAAATTAAAGCCAGGGAGGGACGATATATATTTATAATGTCCTTTTATAGTGACTACATATTACACTATACTTCACAGTGTTCTCAGTGACTTACAGTGTATATTCCATATCATACCATACCATAGACATGGAGAAAGCAAATGAACTCCACACAGGGAGGGAAAAGGTCAGCATTAAGCCCATGGCGTTCGCTTGGTGCGTTTTGTCTGCAATGGATGCAGTTTCATCAGAAGCATGAGAAATGCATCCAGCAACTGGCATCAAATGTACTGGCCCCTCATAAAACTCGCACAGGCCATAAGCATTTACTTTTTTTTTTTTACATGTATTAATATAATTCCACAAAGTGAGTCTGAGTCTCAGAAAGTAGATTTATTTCACCCCTTTAAACCAATATTTCTGACAGTTACTTTACCTCCTTTTCTGAGTACTATATTGGCAGAGTTGGTAGATGCATAACAGTTGTGAGCGGGAAGATCAGTCCAAACACTGACTCCAAGCCAGATTTTATTAAAGATAACAGGGTACAATTGGTAGAAGATAAACAGCAGTCAATATGATATGACCAATCTTTCTCTTGGTCTAAGTACTATGGGACTTATTCTGGTTCACTCTCAGAGGAAAATTCCTTCTTAGATGGACAAAACCATATGCACTGCAGGTGGGGAAGATGTAACGTGTGCAGAGAGAATTAGATTTGGGTGAGTTATTTTGTTTCTGTGTAGGGAAAATACTGACTGCTTTATTTTTACACTGCAATATAGATCTCACTTTGAAGAAAAGCCCTACCCAAATCTAATTCTATCTGCAGATGTTACATCTGCCCCACCTGTAGTGCACATGGTTTTGTCCATTTGAGAAGGAATTTGCCTCTGAGAGTGAACCAGAATAAAGCCCTATATAACTGCACAGCACTGTAATGCTCCAGTAACATAGGGGCAGGCTTAGGCTTATGCAGACCCTTTTATAGAGCCATGTAAACAACATGCACCTGTGGTCTAATCAGCATGACCTTTAAGGTTTGGTGACTCAGATATGTTATTGTGGTTGATGAGTCATGCACAATAATAGTTAAGAGACATCTTGTCGTGTTTAATCGCCTAACTACATGTCAACAAGCTTAATCTGATATGGCTTCCTTATACTGTATGTTAGTTCTTAGTTCAAATTGCCTGGAAGATCCCCAGGACGCATTCCAAGCTATTGCTGGCGTATGTCTAGCAATTGGCACATCCCAGCACACATCAAACATTATTTTAGTGTGCCCATAATTATCACCTCATATTTCATTGCTATCTCAGTAATTCCCCCTGTTAATAATATAATCCATTCCTAGATACTCTCCCATTTGCAGTGCAGCGATAAAGGTGCTTCTTTGTCATTCTGTACATATAAAGTTGCTCCACATCCAGGGATGGGCCCAGGTACTTAGCAGGGGGCATGGCCTAATTATGGGAGGCGTGGCCATGCTTCCTTCGAATAAAATACCTATAAAATAGTACTTTAAGCACCGCCCTGGCCACACTGCATCCCAGCACACAGCTGCACGTGCTTGGTTATAAAGGACTACTGCAGCTGCTGTTGCCAGGTAACAGAGGCCTACTGGCTCCTCCATCAGACTCAAGCCTGTTTACAGTATATAGTGCCCCCCATCTCTCTAGCTGCATGATCCAAATGACCCCATGACATGACTGGAATCAGTGCGGGCAGCATCTGTGTGCACAGAGCCTGTAAAAGCATGCTGCAAACTATTATCAATTATACATGTTTCATCGTATTATGGGATGGGGGAGGGGGCTGAGAAATTCCAAATATTTCTCCATGATATGAATAGGAACATTTATGAGAAGAACACTGAGGACACTGCCCGAGCTCTCTGCACCAAACCAACGTCATCTGCACATAAATCCTTCGTACCAAGAACAACAACATCCACCTCTGCTCTTTGACTCACTGATTCAACAACCATTAGCACTTCTTAGTTCCGGGTTGTTACCTCAGTTAGGGTTAGGCTGCTCGTACAGATGTGTCCTCATACGATGCTGTTAAAGCCGAGGCCAATAGCCCCACCTCACACTACAGGTGCAGAGCAATTATTGGTGGCATCGTGCATCTTATATCCATATAGGAAACCAGGAGTGATAAGACGACATTGCACGGATCAGTTTGAGGTGCCATATTTGTACACCTGTGCGCTGAGGCTGAATCTGGCTCCGATACAGCGGTCGCAGCTTTTTCTCGCGCTTCAGCTGCCACTTTGCATGTGCGGAAAACCAGTGTCTGTGCGGTTAAAGTCGCAGCCTAGTAGTACACTGTGGGGTTCTACTAAAGAGGGAGGTTGCCCATAACGACCAACCAGATTATATCTTCTAGAATCCATTATGTCTGTAGCTGATGGGAACACTCTAAGTTCAGTACACACCGATTTTCACACACTGACTCTTAAAATAGGTACACAATATGGACCTTTTTCAGGTCCGTTCGCAGCTCGTCTGTGTTCGCAAGGGGACCAATTATTTTTAGTAGTGCGCAGGCACAGGGTACATGTACCCATAGCGAACATTCTGTCCCCCGGTTGCACGTACCTAACATAGCAGGCGGGGCCGCCGGGCAGCCTCATTACCATTACCATATGGAAGCGACTTGAGAGTCACTGTTATATGCGTACACGCACCACATGTGGGTGTTCCCTGCTGCGTGCAAATGGATAAAATGGATGTTAATGGATGTTAATGTTAAACATCCATATACAGCCTGCACACTGCGGGGGGGGGTAGTCAAATTCGCAGCCTTGCAAATTAACCAGAATAACCCCCTATATACGATGTGTACCCAGCCTAACATCGGCAGTGACTGAAAATGGCGAGAGCTAGTGTCAGCGTGAGCATATACACTTGCCTATGTCGGCAGCGACGGAGTGACAGCAGGGGCCATGCTAACAGCATCCTCCATCAGCCCTGCGTGTTGTGCCGACAGAGGATGTCACTGATGACCCACAAGAGAGGGCATTGTCAGTGGCATAGTAGGTACCCCACTGCTTTACACCACAGTGTGTCCGATATGTCAGTCTGATCCACCAGATACGACAACATATTGTCTGGTGTGTATGCAGATTTATGCGGATGCAATATCTACAGGAACAGCTTCTGAGGATGCCGATTCCTAAGGTTAAGCCGTTTACCTCCTATGCACTGTCATTGATTGACAGCCTGGGGGTGGGGAGGGGCGTCGTTGACCTCCGCTTGTGAAAATGGAGGCGTTTCATTGCTGTTTAGGAGATTTTCCGACCTCTGCATCGTTTGCGACCACTCCAGGCAAGGCATGGTCGCAATGAGAGAGGGACTTCCCTCCCCACAGCACCTCCGGATCTCCCCTACTGCTGGTCGGGGACATGTGAGATCAGTGCTGAGATCAGTGCTGCTCCCCCCCAGTGTGTGTCTGGGTATGCAGGTGCGGGGGTGTTCTTGAGAGGGGGGGGGGGGGATGTTAAAAAAATGTTTAAATCATAGATAATCCTCAAAGTTTTTGGAAAAAATACCAGCCAGTGAAATGGTTAAACATCTCCGTGAATCACCTTCTTGTTACGTTTAAACCAAAACGTGGAAGCGATTCAAACATTACATCAACAAAGAAAACATCTATGTCATCAGCGCCAAACAAGACGGTTTGTTTATGGATTATAATGATTAAGCATTAATTATGGACACTACGAGGTGAATTTACTAAAGCTTCTAAAAATAAAAAGAGGTAATGTTGGCGATAGCAACCAATCAGATTCTGTCAATTATTTGTCTATTGCAATCAGAGGCAATGAGCCAAAAAATGTGTTACGGTAGAACAAAGAGCCGATACCATGCAAAAAGTAGTAGTAGGGGGTTGTAGTTGGTTGATAGATTTGGGAATACGTTGTCGACAACGGATTGAATATTCAGTTGCATTTGACAGAAGCTCGACGGGAACAAAATCTCATTCGTGGCACGATCAATTAATTGGCAGAAAAAAATTCTGTTGATCCGATCGCTACCAAACTTCACAGGATCACCCGCTGGGCTAATCTGAACATTGCCTGAAAGTTTCATCAAAATCGGTCACGCCGTTTTGGAGTCCATAGGGAACATATACACATACACACATGGATTTATATATATATATATATACAGTATATATATATACTAGGTGATTCATCGCGCCCTACGGGCGCTCTTCACACCGGCGTAAGGGGCTACACCCCTTAATTTGTGAACGTTGGTATTGTGAGAAATATGGTTAGAATTGTATGAAAGATGCCTGTATTGCAGCTTCTGGCAGTGAGTGAGGGTCCAGCGTGGCAGCACAGGAGTACAGGACGGTGGCCCTGAGTCAGTGTCTCCTCCTACTGGGTGGGAGTTAGGGTGCATGAGAGCAGGAGGCTGGGATATGAGGCATAATAGGGGTATGTGGGCAACACAGCGTCAGTGACTCTCCAGTGGTGGAAGTTACGGTTCAGGAGAGCAGGAAGCTGGGTAGTGATAGGGGTGGGTGGGCATACGGGGGACTAAAGAGGGTGGGGGACACTGTGCAGCTTCTGCCAGTGGGTGAGGGTCCAGCGTGGCAGCACAGGAGTACAGGATGGTGGCCCTGAGTCAGTGTCACCTCCTACTGGGTTGGAGTTAGGGTGCATGAGAGCAGGAGGCTGGGCGGTAAAGCATGATAGGGGAATGTGGGCAACACAGGGTGAGCGGGTCCCCACTGGCGGAAGTTACGGGGCAGGAGAACAGGAGGCAGGGCAGTGATAGAGGTGTGTGGGCATGAGGGGTAATAAAGGTTTTTGGCTGTTGCGGAGTAGGGATAGGCATTGGTGCAGACACCATCGATGGTTGGCATTGATGGCGATTTTGCTCCCTGCCATCGATAGTAGTAACATATTACTTGGATAACCATCGATTGTTGTAGCTATCGATGGTCATCCATTATATCTGACTGAATAGGCCGTGGGTCAATCAGAACTTGGTGGCCTAAAAAAATTTGAAACTTGATCGTTTCTCCTTTGCCATCGTTGTAGGGAAACCATCTTGTCCTCCCACATTGATGGCAAAAGTATTCAACATCAGCCATAAACCATCGATTATTTGAAATCATTGATGGTCGATGGGCATCCCTAGAACTGGAGGAGGGTGGGGGACAGTATGCAGCTCCCGGCAGTGGGTGAGCGTCTCCTCCCACTGGGAGGGAGTGAGCGTGCATGAGAGCAGGAGGCTGTATAATAGTGGTATGTGGGCAAGACATTGATAAAAGTTGTGGCGCTGGTGCAGAGGGCAGTGGGGAAACCTGCAGTGCGGCAGCCAGGGCCGGATTTCCCACCTAGGGGCGGTACCTGCTTGTGGCGGTACAGGATCCGCAATTAGCGGGAGGAGGCGGGGGTCCGCAAATCGTGGGAGGGGGCGCGGGGGGGCTTGGATCTTGGGAAGGGGGGTCCGCAAATTGCGGGAAGGGGGTTGTCGGGGGTTAGTGAATTGCGGGAGGGGGGGTTGTGGAGGTCCGTGAATTGCGGGAGGGGCTCGGGGGGTGCCGTGAGTCAAGGGGGGGGCGCGCTGGGGGGTGGTGCGGGGGTCCGTGAATCGCGGGAGGGGTCATGAATCGCAGGAGGGGGGGTCGTGGGGGGCTGCGAATCGCAGGAGGGGGGTGCCGTGAATTGCATGAGGGGGGCGTGAATCGAGGGAGGGGGGGGCACAGGGGGGTGGTGCAGGGGTCCGTGAATCGCGGGAGGGGGCATGAATCGCGGGAGGAGGGTCCTGGGGGGCTGCGAATTGCAGGAAGGGGGGTGTGGGGGAGTGCCGTGAATTGCGTGTACCTTGTGATACATTTATTTTAATCTTAGCAACCCATTTAAGCGCTACAAAATGCCAAATCAGACATATTTTTCTTGCAGCACTCAATCGCAGGCTAAGCCTACAGCTGAATCAGTCCCCACCACTGAGGGGCAGATTTATTAAGCTTGGTGAAGTGATAATGTGGCTGGTACTTTATCACCAGCCAATCAGCTCCTAACTGTGAAGTTACAGGCTTGGTTTGAAAAATTACAGGTAGGAGCTGATTGGCCGGTGATAAAAACCAGACCATGTATCACTTCACCAAGCTTAATAAATCTACCCCTTAATAACTTCCAAGCCTAGAAAAGAAGCTGGTCCAATAGGGTGAAGCACTGGAGAGAGCAGCATAAACACGCCCCTGAGGAGCTGAAATAAAGTTGGCCACTAAAAAAATCCTCCCTGGCATCTTCTCCTTTTGTATTTTCATACAAGCTCAGTGTCGCATCACCTCTCACCACCACCCCCCCCCCACCCCCCGTGGTGAGCAGGTTAGTAGGTGGCCGTCGCATCACCTCTCACCCTTCCCCCCCCCACCCGGTGAGCAGGTGAGTAGGTGGTCGTCGCATCACCTTTCACCCGCCCGTGGTGAGCGGGTGAGTAGGTGGCCGTCGTATCACCTCTCACCCCCCATGGTGAGCAGGCGAGTAGGTGGCCGTCGCATCACCTCTCACACACCACCCCCCCCCCCCGCCTTGTGCCATGGGTGCAGGAGCCATGAAAAACGCATGTCAAACTTTTTTTAATGTTGACCTTTTGCCTGTGTAGACCTTTTTGACAATGTCAACATTTTCCATGTCGGCAGTTTGTCAATGTTGAGTTGTAATTGTCGACCTAGTCACTGTAGACCTGGGTACCATTAATACAAGGGTTTTAATATTTATCTATATAATTATGAGGTAATATTGATATACTGCAAAGCACTGCAGATGGGGCAGATGCTACTGGATAAAGGGGCTGATTTTGAGCTGGAAGCCGCATCATCCACTTTGGAATATCTTGCGGCCAACACTCATCCGTAACTTTATGCAGATGCTGCTACAGATTCCTTCCCTGGTGTAATTCATGTGTCCGGCTGTGCAAGTACCGAGACAATCACTGTCAGCAGTTGTAGGTGCCGAGATGCCCATGTAGTGCATCTGTAGTGCATCTGTAGTGCAGTCTGTCTCACCACTATAATTCCCTAGCGGTTGAGTGTCGCAGCTCAACCACATATGGTCAAGGAGGCGTGTCACATCTCCTGGGGGTGTGCCCAATGCTACAGAAGTGCTGGATTGGTCCCAAACCCCCCCCCCCCCGCCCTAAATAGCACCCGTTTAATACTTCCTCCACCTGCCACAGGTGGCTTTGTATCTATAAATGGTACTTGTCTCCCAAGAGTCCTCCCTCAAACTGGGACATTTAGGACATAGCTGCCTACCCTGGAGACTCCCTGACATAGAAGCAATCTCCCTCACTCCCTCATTAGTCTAGCAATCTCCCTCATGTCACCTAGCCCACATGACACTGTTACATCATAGGTACCTCCCTTCCTGCATTCTGCAGGAGACTCCCTGACATAGCAGCAATCTCCCTCATTAGTCTAGCAATCTCCCTCATGTTACCTAGCCCACATTACACTGTTACATCATAGTTACCTCCTCCCCTGCATTCTTCAGGAGACTCGCTGACATTGCAGCAATCTCCCTCTCTCCATCATTAGTCTAGCAATCTCCCTCATTTCACCTAGCCCACATTACACTGTTACATTATAATTACCTCCCCTCCTGCATTCTGCAGGAGACTCCCTGACATAGCAGCAATCTCCCTCGCTCCCTCATTAGTCTAGCAATCTCCCTCATATCACCTAGCCCACATTACACTGTTACATCATAGTTACCTCCCCTCCTGCATTCTGCAGGAGACTCCCTGACATAGCAGCAATCTCCCTCTCTCCCTCATTATTCTAGCAATCTCCCTCATATCACCTAGCCCACATTACACTGTTACATCATAGTTACCTCCCCTCCTGCATTCTGCAGGAGACTTCCTGACATAGCAGCAATCTCCCGCTCTCCCTCATTAGTCTAGCAATCTCCCTCATGTTACCTAGCCCACATTACACTGTTACATCATAGTTACCTCCTCCCCTGCATTCTTCAGGAGACTCGCTGACATTGCAGCAATCTCCCTCTCTCCATCATTAGTCTAGCAATCTCCCTCATTTCACCTAGCCCACATTACACTGTTACATTATAATTACCTCCCCTCCTGCATTCTGCAGGAGACTCCCTGACATAGCAGCAATCTCCCTCGCTCCCTCATTAGTCTAGCAATCTCCCTCATATCACCTAGCCCACATTACACTGTTACATCATAGTTACCTCCCCTCCTGCATTCTGCAGGAGACTCCCTGACATAGCAGCAATCTCCCTCTCTCCCTCATTATTCTAGCAATCTCCCTCATATCACCTAGCCCACATTACACTGTTACATCATAGTTACCTCCCCTCCTGCATTCTGCAGGAGACTTCCTGACATAGCAGCAATCTCCCGCTCTCCCTCATTAGTCTAGCAATCTCCCTCATGTCACCTAGCCCACATTACACTGTTACATCATAGTTACCTCCTCCCCTGCATTCTTCAGGAGACTCGCTGACATTGCAGCAATCTCCCTCTCTCCATCATTAGTCTAGCAATCTCCCTCATTTCACCTAGCCCACATTACACTGTTACATTATAATTACCTCCCCTCCTGCATTCTGCAGGAGACTCCCTGACATAGCAGCAATCTCCCTCGCTCCCTCATTAGTCTAGCAATCTCCCTCATATCACCTAGCCCACATTACACTGTTACATCATAGTTACCTCCCCTCCTGCATTCTGCAGGAGACTCCCTGACATAGCAGCAATCTCCCTCTCTCCCTCATTAGTCTAGCAATCTCCCTCATGTCACCTAGCCCACATTACACTGTTACATCATAGTTACCTCCCCTCCTGCATTCTGCAGGAGACTCCCTGACATAGCAGCAATCTCCCTCTCTCCCTCATTAGTCTAGCAATCTCCCTCATGTCACCTAGCCCACATAACACTGTTACATCATAGTTACCTCCCCTCCTGCATTCTGCAGGAGACTACCTGATATAGCAGCAATCTCCCTCTCTCCCTCATTAGTCTAGCAATCTCCCTCATGTCACCTAGCCCACATTACACTGTTACATCATAGTTACCTCCTCCCCTGCATTCTGCAGGAGACTCCCTGACATAGCAGCAATCTCCCTCTCTCCTGCATTAGTCTATCAATCTCCCTCAAGTCACCTGAGGAGACTCCCTGACATAGCAGCAATCTCCCTCTCCTTTGTTAGTCTAGCAATCTCCCTCATGTTACCTAGCCTACATTACACTGTTACATCATAGTTACCTCCTCCCCTGCATTCTTCAGGAGACTCCCTGACATAGCAGCAATCTCCCTCTCTCCCTCATTAGTCTAGCTATCTCCCTCATATCACCTAGCCCACATTACACTGTTACATCATAGCTACCTCCCCTCCTGCATTCTGCAGGAGACTCCCTGACATAGCAGCAATCTCCCTCTCTCCCTCATTAGTCTAGCAATCTCCCTCATGTCACCTAGCCCACATTACACTGTTACATCATAGTTACCTCCCCTCCTGCATTCTGCAGGAGACTCCCTGACATAGCAGCAATCTCCCACTCTCCCGCATTAGTCTAGCAATCTCCCTCAAGTCACCTGAGGAGACTCCCTGACATAGCAGCAATCTCCGTCTCCCTTATTAGTCTAGCAATCTCCCTCATGTCACCTAGCCCTATGAATCATCAGCACCATTTCCCAGCACTTTACCAAGTATAGTAGCTCTTTCTAACTACAAGATATTTTATTGACACCTTTGATTGTGATTTTCCTGGCTCTATGCACTGGGCTTGGTGCGGCCTGGTGACTGGGTGCATGCACGGGTGAATGCCAGTAATCTGAGTGGGCACAGAGCCCATGCATGGATGGAGCCAACCTAAATACACTTTAGCCAATCACAGAGCAGCTTTAGCAACAAGCAATGAGTGTTGTTTACTAACAGTGGATACCGGTGAGAATGTATCGCTCTGCCTGGCGCATGTAGGACAGTGACTACAAATGTCTGATCATTGGGCTAAGTTCTACCTGTAAGTCCAATGCTAACGGAGCGATGTCCCCAGAACACTTCATAATAAAACAAGGAAACGGCAAGACTTCGGTATAATCATCTGATTAACGGATTACTCAGAGATACGACATCTTTGTTCCCCGCTCCCTCCCACAATGTTACTCGGCCTATTAAATATTAACTTCACCTTACGTACTCAGGATTCCCATCATAGGGAGGAATACAACAGGTGTACTCTATGTGAGCACATTTTAATGGGTGTCAAGCACAGGAAGATAAGCCTTGGTTCTGCGTGACAGCTGGGAAGCAAGACGTGAACCTACTGGCATGTACAAAAATGTAATACCCTTTCCTGGGCAATGTGTAACCTTCCTGTGTTCAGTAACTCAACATCAAGACTTTTCTGTTCAGCTCAAATATCTCAGAACATTTCCTTGTAACACCCCCAATATTCCGGCCCAGTTCTACCAGCGGAGTTGGGATGCCACTGGGCTCCCGGGTGTGGATTTTGGTATCATGTCGACAGGTCGACAATAGTTGGTGGACAGTCCCAGCGGGCATAGAGTTAGGATAAAATAGTGTGCCGTTTGCAGCGACGCAGAACCAGAAAAACCCATGTTGACCTTTTCCTGTGTCAACTATGTCTATGTCGACCATTTGCTTTTGATGACCTAGTGGCCAACCTACCATCGACCGAGACATTGGCCATCATTTATCCTTGAACTGTGGATTCGTAGGCCAGCCGTATGAAGTAATCCGTCATAAGGTCAACCACTCGTGGTCGACTGTGAAAAGGTCAAAACAGGAAAAAGGTCAAAGTGTACGACATGGATAAATGGTCAACACAAGCAATAGGTGGACTTGGAAATGGTTGACATGGCAAAAGGTCGACATGAGTTTTTCGTGACTTTTTGTGTCTATGTCGACATATGTTCTCAATTGCAGTCCACGTAGATCGGAAAGTATCAGCAAGTCACCTGGATGAAAAAATTAGTTAAAAATGCACGTCGACCTTTTCATGTGTTGCCCATTGCCATGTCAACCTATTGCTTGTGTTGATCTTTTGACCATGTAAAAATATATATTTTTAGGGCGAACTATTAAATCGTCACCTGTAGGGTCAGGTCAGCCACAGTATGTGGTGGTCAGTTGTGCCCACATGTTTTATAACTGGCAGCCACTAGCACTGGCTGTGCTATCACACTTACAAATACTGTCATATGATTTGGTCCTGGACCACCAATCCAAGGCAGCCCTGCACACAGTATGGGAACAACTGCACTAACCAATCAGCTTCTGTAATTTTTCAAACACAGCCCCTAACACAACATTCAACATACAAAATGATAGTTAGGAGCTGATTGACCCTGGCCCTATGTTAGCAACACCTGTATGTATTAAAGTGTTTTCATGAAAAATTACTCCAATCTTTTTAATTACGTAAGCAGAGTAAAACCACAGTAGACCCCTGCGATAACAATGCTATCTGAAGATGGCACTAAGTAGGCTTTCCTCATTTCCCCTGCTCGACAGATCAGAGCTGGGAGCCGATCTCTGTGATAAGCTTTGTGGTCTAAATAGACCACAAGGTAATCATTGTAAAAAACAAACACATAGTTTAAAAACAAAATCAGCACTCTAGGGGTCTGGTGATCGCTGAGTCTCTCCTCTGGTCAACTAGTCGCTGGTGACCTTGTGACCCCGGTCAGCTGTGATGCAAACCCCCATCTCACTTTACAGCATGTGAGATGTGTCCAGGGCCAGATTATAATGGGGGCACAAGGGGTCAGTACCCCTGGGCCCCCCTCTAGCTAGGGGCCCCTGTGGTTGGCATGTATTTTTCACACACAAAAAAAAATATTATTTTTTTTAGCTAAAGGTTTTGTGCATGGGAGTGGGGTAGTGCTGCAGCTTCACCTATCTGCCAATGTAACAATGATTAATAGTGCTGAGCATCGGGAGCCAAGGCACACTGATTGCACAAGTGTGCAGTGCATTACTGGGAGTTGACTAGGTCCCATGACACTTTGCACCAGAGGGCAGAGGCTGAGATGTTTGTGCTGACCTCTGATTGTTGGAGCTCATTACATGCTTCTCAGGCCCATGAAGAACAGCAGCAGCAGCCTAGTCATGGGAGGGTTTTTAATCAGAGGCAGCACTGGGACTGTGAGATCTCCTACATAGTAAGGTGCAGAGGGACAAACACAGGCTTTTCATGTGGTGTATATGTGTGTGTGTATGTATATGTATATATATATATATATATATATATATATATATATACGTGGTTACCGGCGTTCCAAGATACACATGACAACTGCCCATGTGCTGCACTCAAAGAAATGGTTCTATCCCTGAAAACTGAGTAAAATCTGAAATGTTGGAGCTGATTGCGTCTGCGTAGTCATTTTTGTGAAGTCCAAAGGAGTGTCACTTTCCACACATCCATCTATATATCCCCTGCAGTTACCCATTGACCAAGTTTATGCTGCCTTTACTCTGTGTTTTGACAGTGTAATATTCTCCCATGCAGTTTGGGGCCAGTAATGACAAATTACACTATTTCTACCATCCACTATGGCATGGTGGGAAAATATAAGAGTGTGCCGAGCGCAGCGACGCAACGTGCCCGAAGCATGGCGAGCACACGCGGTACACTTAGATGGGACAAAAAAAATTGTGAAAACCTCATGTCAACTTTTTGACTGTCGACCTTCCCATTGTTCCCAGGCATCTTTAATGGCTGGATTTAAAAGGGCCCTAGAAATACATGCAAAATCAGGATTGTTTTGCACGTGTTACTGTTGCCCTTTTAAAGCCAGACCTAGAAGTGTCAGGTTTGAAAAATCCACCTTTAGTTATATACTAAACTGACACGAGACTGACAGTAACGATATTAAACTACAGTAAGAATTATCGGAATGACAGTAAATTGACCATGCACCTTTTATATACGTGTTTCACCGGGTGCCCAATGTTCTGCTGCTGTTTTCCCAGTAAGAACTGAGTGGAGGTACTGGGATCAGTGATCTACTCTAGGTGCCTGATGATACCCGCAGGTCTTGGCTCCTACCGCATTCCATTTGGTCTGAACAACCACAAATTTTTGAACTGAAGTCCAAAAACATGAACGTAGGAATCAAACTGCTCCCATAACACATGCGCGCTCAACCCTGACCCCAACACCCAGCCTGCGTCTAAGCCACAAACATTAGGAAAGAATCAATTCCCAACACAACACAAATATGGAGGAAGCCTTTTTCATTTGGCCAAAGAACCCAATGACATCCTATTCAATAACGGTGTTCAGCAACTGAATTGTCATTAATACAATAAAATAGACTGTAAGGGAAATGATGTACAGGATTGCACAGTGGTCTAGAGGCTACATGCAGGTACATTGGGTCAGCAGTGAAACACAACAGGCTTTGCCCAGCAGGAATTAGACATAGACAGGGGTACGTTACTTTGTCTTAGGTTCCTTCTCCGCTTCTTTACCCTTGTCCTTCTTCATGAAGTCCATTATCTGTGGTGAGAGAGTCTCATGTTCTCGGCGTTACACCTGCCTGTGTGTGTTTTACAGCCGCCTGTAAGATTTTGTATGACTGCATAAGGTGTGGTTGTTTAAACACATCAATTCCTCGTCTCCCCCTGTCTCAGGCTGCCAGGACATAATCTATTCTAGTAATCGTAGATGGAATGGTGATTAGGTTTTAACCAAACACTGCGACTTCTGATCCTGCCGAGAAATGCAAACACTTTTAAGCTTCGCACGATGTCACATATAGAGTTCATATACTTCTTCCACTCCCGTCCCTCGGCAGAGACTCTGCATGAAGGATGGCTCCAGATACTGAAGCTTATATTTTAAACATATTCAGAAAAAGGAGTTTAAAGCTCTTGGCTGCAGAGAGTGGGGGAACCCTTGGATTCCACCCAGGCCAAGAGAAATCCTGTACAACTTCTTCCCTGGGGCTTCCTGGAGAATACAGTAACTTGATTGGGATGCTGAGCAATATTGGGACCCTGGCACTGGTCTGCTAACCAGTGTCGAGAATTCTGGTGTCGGGATTCCAACTGCCAGAATCCAAACCAAGTTGCAAGTTTCAGCCAAGCTAATATCCAAGGCGGACCTTGGAATGCCTGGGGAATCAGTACCCATCCCCCCCCCCTTAGGTTCCACTGGATTTCCATCAGCAGGACTAAGATGAGATGGTCTAAAACTATACAGCCTAGACTCACGAGAGCCTTAAATCTAAGGTCCCTATCCACTAGCTTGATGTACAGTATAGCAGTGATACCCCGCAAACTCACCTGGTAGCTCCTGGGCTGCATATGATATATCGTATGGCTGTGGAATCTGCTAAATATTCATGGCTGCCATAACGATCTGCGACTCCATTCTGAGGAGCACGGGAACGCACAATCGGAGTCGGAAGACAATGACATGCGTTATGGCCACTTTTCATCCGATCCCTCGTTCCAGAAGCTCGGTATCAGATGAAAAGTGTCCATATCGCACTAGGTTATGGGGCCTTAACTCCTGTTGGGAGAAGATGACAATGTGCTTTGATTTGGCGCTTACTGCAGTTTTCTGAATTTTATAAGATGATGGGGAGAGAGATGTACTAAAGTCTTGGAGAGTGATAAAGTAGAGAGAAATTAATAGCCATTATTATTACTATAATTTTATTTATAAGGCGCCACAAGTGTTTCGCAGCGCCGTACAAAGGAACAATACAGGGAGACAAAAACTTGGCATAACATTGAATAAATAACAAAAATACAGTACAAATAAAGAGCACCACAGTTCAATACACATTACAGCTTAAATGTGAGTAGTGAGGACCCAATCAACATACAACTAGAGGCTTGAGGCCAATGATGGAGATGAGTATGAAGATGGTCACTGAGTGTTGGAGTAAAGGAGAGCTGTGAGTGAAATGTGAAGAGAAGTGGGCTTTGACAACAGGAGGGAAGAGGGCCCTACTCGGAGGAGCTTACAATCTAGTAGGAAGGGGAGACAGACAGATTACAAGAGGTGCAAGCGAGGGGGTGGTGGTTAGATAGCAGGATGTAAACAGGAAACAGGCAAGGGGTCGGAGAACCAGCTGGTTTATGCAGTGGAAGGGTACGCTTTGATGAATAGGTGAGTTTTCAGTGCCCGTTTGAAGCTTTGCAAGGTCGGGGAGAGTCTAATGGAGCGAGGGAGTGCGTTCCACTGAAGGGGTGCAGCACGGGCAAAGTCCTGTACTCTAGCATGGGAAGCAGTGATCAGGGTGGAGGAGAGACGACAGTCGTCAGCTGACCGTAGAGGGCGGGAGGGTGTATGAATGGAGATGAGGTTAGAGATATATGGAGCAATGGAATTAGAGATGGCCCTGTATGTGAGTGTGAGGTGTTTGAAGAGGATTCTGTAGGGGAATGGAAGCCAGTGCAGATTTTGTTGAAGGGGAGTAGCAGAGTTAGAGCGGCGGGAGAGGAAGATAAGCCTGGCTGCAGCATTGAGGACAGATTGGAGAGGAGCTAGTTGGGATTGAGCGAGGCCAGTGAGAAGAGCATTACAGTAGTCAAGCCGTGAGATGACTAATGAGTGGATGATCAGCTTAGTTGCACTCTGTGAGAGAAAGGGCCTGATGCGAGCAATGTTGCGTAACTGGAACCGGCAAGAATGGGCCAGGGCTTGGATGTGGGGTGCAAAGGAGAGGGAGGAGTCAAGTGTGACACCCAGGCAGCGGAGTTGGGGAACAGGGGAGATGATGGTGTTGTTAACAGTGATAGAGATATTAGTAGGGGGCATAGCTCTGGGTGGGGGAAAGATAATAAGTTCGGTTTTGTCCATATTCAGCTTCAGAAATCGCTCAGACATCCAGGTAGAGATGGCAGCGAGGCAGTTGGAAACTTGAGAGAAAACAGTGGGGGACAGATCAGGAGAGGAGAGGTAGATTTGGGTGTCATCTGCATAGAGGTGATATTGGAAGCCAAAGGAGTTAATGAGTGCACCCAGAAAGGAGGTGTACAGAGAGAACAGAATGGGGCCAAGGACGGAACCCTGAGGGACCCCGACAGGAAGGATAGAAGGTGGTGAGGTAGAGCCAGAGGCAGAGACTGAGAAGGAACGGTTGTAGCCATTCAGCTTCAAAATATAGACGAAGACAGTCAAAGTGGTTGCTTATATTTAACGACAGCATTACTACTAGGCACAGATGTCGCTGCTAAATTACCTAAATAAGCCACAAAAGTACTTGTTATAGTTCCCTTGAAATCTTACTTGACCCCATCTATGTTACAGTGGTTCCTATAAATGCGTTTACAGTCCAGCTTTTAAGGATATACATACATGAACACAGGTGGCTTAATTCGTACCTCTATGAATTTGATTTAGCAACCTGTGTTCAAATATGGATAGCTGGACGAGTTTGGGAACCACGACTACCCAGCTATTGCGTCCTCAATCTTGAAGTTACAGATCTCTCAGTGGGGCAGATGTATTAAGCCTTAACAAGAGATAAATCCAAGTGTGATAAGGAGAGATAAACGTCCAGCCAATCACCCGCTAACTGCCATGTTACTGCCTGTGTTTGAAAAAAGTCAGTAAGCAGGTGATTGGCTGGACGTTTATCTCTCCTTATCACCCTTGCATTTATCTCTTGTTAAGGCTTAATACATCTGCCCTACTCTTCCCAATCTCCACTTTTATTCTTTGCTTATTTAAAAATCATTGATAGAAATGAAAAATCAATGAAAATAGATATTTTTCAAAGTCGATACTAACAAAAGAATTTAATACAGATAGAAAGTACCCCCAGGAGGCTGAGTGGGGACCATCGTCGGTTATCGGCTATCTCGTAACAGACTTAAAGTGCCCATACACTAGTAAGATTTATCTTCAGATCTGGCTGGTTGGAACAAAAACATGGTTATGGATGAGTGACAGTTTGTCAGTTTTCCAGCATTTCCAAGCAAATGGTCAACTGTCATTTGCTCTCATCCATAACCATGTTTTTGTTCCAACCAGACAGATCTGCAGATAAATCTGTGTGTGTATGGCCACCTTTACTGTCGTATAGGATTGCAATGATTCTAGTACCTTATTTCAGTGATAACGTAGAACAGGGCAATGATGTGGAAGTAGCATATAACACATTTCTGTAGACTGCCCTACCATATTTACCGTCTCTATGAAGGTATTTTGTGGGCTTTTCTCAGGGCTGAACTTTAACCCTCCCTGTTATACTTTCAATTGGGAAGCCAACAGTCAGCATTCCGGGGGAAGCATTGTGAGCGAGGTTGGGATCCCGGCACCGGTCTGCAAACCACTCTCGGGATTCTGGTAGTCCAACTGCATTCGACCAAAGTGCATATTCTAATATCTAATGCGGACCCTTGGCATGCTCGGGCCCAGGTAATCAGTAGCCGCTCCCCCCTCTCAGCACAACTCATTCCACCCACTGCCTGTGCCAGGTGAATAAGAACTCTCAAACAATCAGAAGATGAAAGATTGATGGGGTGTAAACCAAGAGGCTGGAGGCCTAGGTTATGGTATAAGCCAGGGGTGGCCAAACCAGTCCTCGAGATCTACTAACGGTCCAAGTTTTCCAGACCACCTGGCTGGAGCACAGCTGGAGCCATTACTAACTGTCACATTCCCCAGACCAACTAGAAGGTGCACAGCTGTAGTCATTACTAACTGTCACTTTTCAAACCTGCTGCATTCATTCCTACTATAGATCCACAGGTTGCCTAAGAAACATGAACTGTTGGTAGATCTTGAGGACAGGGTTTGGCCACCCCTGGTATAAGCAGTGTCTAGGTGCCTGAATGCCTTAAGGTGGCTGCTTATCCTATGTCTGGACAGTTAGAGAACTGTCCCATATCAACAGCTAGAATGTTTAGAAGCAGCGCTACCATCAGGGATGGGGGGACGGACTTTGCTGGGACTCAACCCTTGGGCCATGGAAAAAAGAAAGGGGGCCATGTAAGGGAGTCTATTATGTATAATTTGTTATAAAGTTCACATGTCCCTTGAAGTAATGTAAAGAGTAGTGCGGCAGGTGCTGCGGGGGTTAGGGGGGGGGGGGTTCTGTCAATCCCAGGCCCTGTTTAGGTTTGATACATAGCTCCTCCTGCCCAGTACACGCCCCTGCAGGGTCGTGCTCTGTGGCACAGGGATATAGTGGCTGATTCTGAGTCGCGGCCAATGTGGGTGCGGTTACGTGATACAGCAGAAGCCTGATTTACTACCTTATTATTTATCATTATCCTCTATTTACATAGTGCCACAAGGGTTCCCCTGTGCTTTATGCTAATGAGTTGTTGTAGGGATTTTCTGTCCACAGCCACAACTGCCATAGATGCTAGAGTTCCGTCTGAGACTGGCTTCCCTTCTCCGTACGCACGACTCCAATTACTCACCCTCGGTTGCTTCCAGTTTTGTAGTGAGAGTGGGTTATTTTCAGATCCTTCCCCTCTCTTTTGGCTGCTGCTCCTCTGCCCTGTCTCCCCCGGCACAACACACACAGGGGGCTGTGCTGGTGAGGATCCTGCATGTTGTCGAATCAACACTGATGCAGGTCTTGGAATGTATTTTATTATTGCTTTGTTTTATTATTGTTAATATTTTTATTATCATATGGAGCAGTAATCTTTATTATATTATTTAGACTAAAGGTCCCCATAAGGAATACATACGTGATCCAGATACGAGTATCCCTTTACCCTAACCCTCCCCACGAGTGCTTGACCCTGCCCCCATCCACCCCCCAGCCTAATTCTAACCTCAATGGATCACTGCTGACTGATGAATTCAGAGGTCTGTGTAAGGTACAGGACCCAATTCCCAGGACAGGGCAAGCTCTATCCCAAATCTTGAACTTGGATAAGTTTTCACATCACATTTTATTATTATTAATATTATTGTTGTTGATGATTTATATAGCGCCACAAGGGTTCCACAGCACAATGCAATATAATAAAATGTCCCTTGCACCATACCTCCCAACTTTTTCAATTGAAAAATAGGGACACTCGTGCAGAAAGGGGGCTGGCGTATGCAAATGAGGGCACGGTTTATGCACAGCATCTATTCTGTCAGATTGGGGGGGAATCCCAACTGCCCCCCCCCCCCCCTCCGCCGCCGCCGCCGCAGCAGGACACTTCTGGACGCGGGAACATCCCCAAAAAACGGGGGCGTTCCCACGTTTATCAGGACAGTTGGGAGGTATGCTTGCACATCTACACAAGTGAAAGTGAAAACACAAAATACATGTAAAATTAATGTGATAGGAAGTGATACAAAGCTTCAAGGAAACATATAGCTAAAAAATATAGAAATACCTGATTCTATTGGGGAGTCTAATTATAGAACCGGTCATTTACTAGGTGTGTTTGACTAAGATAAAAGCAGATATTGTGTACCACGTTACACACGGTCACACACATGGACACAAAGAGGAAGGAAAAAGCAGAGAGACTTCATACACCCAACTTCTTATTACATTTATCTGCTCAGTAAGAGCCCTAGAAGATCAATAAAGCTGCTATTTTTCTTATATGGAAGCGTAATCTATTTGCATTTTAGCCAAGTTAATAATTTATATGTACAATATATAAAAGTTGAATAATAACTGTAATATCTGGAGCACGGACAGGTGAGATTTATGTTGGTCTGTGGCTGCAGTTTCTATACAAAGTGGCTATAATTATACTATTCAAAAACGTATAATGGATCTCCTGCGGTCAAAATGGCGACAAGGACAAAATCCCAACAAGGACAAAATACCGACATATAGAATGTACAGGTGAAACAGTCAACATGACTTTCGGTCAACACGTTTTGGGTTTTTTCACTGTCATGTGCCAACAGGCGGTATTTCATGCCCTACCATCCACTAGGGCAGTGGTTCCCAACCCTGGTCCTCAAGTACCCCCAACAGTGCACGTTTTCCAGGTCACCCGGCAGGTGCACTCATTATTCGGGCACATTTTAAAAGATCCACAGGTGGAGCTAATTATTTCACTGATTCTGTGTGGAGACCTGCAAAACGTGCACTGTTGGCGGTACTTGAGGACCAGGGTTGGGAACCACTGCACTAGGACGTGGTGGGAGAATAAAATAGTGTGCCGAAGCATGGCGAGCGAAGCGAGGGGCAGCGGTTCACTTCCAACTATGTCCATGTCGACTGTCAACATTCGGGTAAAAAAAAAAGTGAAAAAACCCATATCGACCTCGCGACCAAAAGTCATGTTGACTGTTTCACCTGTACATTCTATATGTCGGGATTTCATACCGAATCCACACAGCTGATGGGGGTTATTCTGGTTGACACGCTCCCCTGTTTGTTTGCGCAGGGGCGCAATGTTTTGCAACTGCTCTTGCACGTTGTCCGTTATGCACACGTGCAGCCGCTGCATGCAAGTGGCCATGGCGACCAGATTATTAGATTATGGTGACTAAATTATACAAATCATCCATTCGTATGTCTATGGGAAATAATGTTGTGCGAGGGGGTGCAGGCGGTCATGCGGGTGGCATCTGGTGGACTCACAAGGCTGTAAAATTCGCAAAATTACCAATAACCCATGATTAATGACTGAAGGTAATTGAATACCCCCAATTGAGTCATTTTAGGAAAAAAGTGCTTTATAGAGAACATTATTATTTGCTGTGAGATAAAATTACGGAGCTCCCTCTAGTGGTTGGAATTAGAATAGACGCCATACATCGGGAGCTACTTCAGAGACATCTGGTAAAATCAGGGCCCGGCTCTACCATTAGGCAGCTGCCTAGGGTGCCAGGCTCTGGGGGGGCGCCACCAAGTCTGCCAATCAAAAATTAAGGAGGTCTATGAGGATCCTTGTTGTACTTAATGCAGGGGGCTGCTGCGGAACTTCTAAGACCTCACCTCCATACTTTCCCTTGAGGCATACTTCCCTACTTTGCTGCCCCCTCCTCCTTGTACTCTGTTGTGGGTGGCAAAGGGGGGCCTCAAGGGAAAGCAGGGGACTTGCCCACCTTCCCGAGGTGGGGCTGGGAGGTCCACCCGATTTTTTAGAGTCTCCCTGCCATTCCAGAATGTTTATCAAGTATGACTTAAGGGGTTGGAAGTGGGTATTGGTGGCAGTATGGGGGAGAGGGGGGGTGCAATAAGTTGAAGTTTGCCTAGAGTGCTGTGAAGCCTTACACCGGCTCTGGGTAAAGTAATCTTCTCCCAGAGAGAAGCCAGAAAGACGGCAATCCTGCAGTACCTTCAGTGTGGGCATCGTGCAAAGGTTCCAAGGGACCAGATATTAGAAAGTCCAGGAACAGATTAAGGGCCAGATTCTCTAAGCTTCAAAAATTTATAAAATGGAGAGTGATAAACAGTCAGCCAATCAGCTCCTACCTGTCATGTCACAGACTGTGTTTGAAAAATGTCAGACGGGAGCTGATTGGCTGGCTATCAGGCTCCATTTACATGTCCCCGCACCGCGTTCCCAGGGACACCTCTAATGCACATATCACATGAAAATGGCAGCTGCAGCAGCCACTTTCCCACTGAAAATGGTCAACAGGAAATTAGTTTTTCAAGTTTTTTTTTTTAAACCGACTTGTTCTTCCTTCACAATCCATGTGGGCACAGAGTTAGATTATAATAAAGTGCTAAGTTGAGCACATTTCGGAACCATTTTCATGTTGACATTTTTGCTTGTGTCAACCTTTTTTTTACCATCGACCTAAGGATCCACACCTGGAGATATATGGACTGATAAATATCAGTGACGTATAGCCTCTGGATAATACAATAACTAGCGGCACAAACGTAACGCATGCAAACGGGCTTTGGTGCAGAATGACAAACGCCAAGAAGTGTAAATAGACATTTGTGAGCGCTCTGTCACCCACCACCCAGATATATAGGTGAGAGGGCTCCAGCCTCGCTGATGACTAGCATACTGCAAACAGATTTTGCACCCCCCCCCCATCCATCCGTCCCCCCTCTCTTACCTGTCCATGTTCCTGGCCGTGTGTCGGGACCGCAGATCTACTTTGCACTCCTAGCCTCCTCCGAGCTCCTTATGACAAAATGTCCCTCAAAAAATGGCCGCCCCCTTACAGCAGACCGTTTTGAAGGATGCTAGAGAAGGCCGCTGCTGCCCCCTCTAGTATCCTAAATATTGTCTGCTGTAAGGGGGCGGCCATTTTTTGAGGGACATTTTGTCATAAGGAGCTAGGAGGAGGCTAGGAGCGCTGGCATGCAGAAAAAGTAGGTTCCGGCTCCCGGCCATGAACACGGCATAGCTCCCGCAGACCCCGGCGCCCACATCACTCAGCGTCTCCCTGCCACTACGGGGTTTGCCGCACAGTTTAAATCAATTTTGGGGACATTTTTGCAAAAAAGTTTAGGTGATTAAGACACATTTTAAGAGAGCCTGTGGCACACCGGATAGCAGATTTGAGGATATGGGTGTGTTCATCTGTATACAGCGGAAAACCAGATCTGTTGTGAGCTACACATTGGGAAAAATTAACTAAGATGGGAATTAGACTTCACATGCGATATTGCTATGGGCAACCAATCAGAAGTCTACATAGTAGGTGAGGCTGAATAAAGACTTGCGTCCATCTAGTTCAACCTATGTTTATATTATTATTACTTCTTATTTAGCACCCTCTAGAACAGGCATGTCTAAACTGTGGCCCTCCAGCTGTTGTGAAACTACACATCCCAGCATGCCTTGCCATAGTTTTAGCATTCCCTAATGGCAAAACTGTGGCAAGGCATGATGGGCCTTGTAGTTCACAACAGCTGGAGGACCATAGTTTAGACATGCCTGCTCTAGAAGATAGTAGACAGGATCCGATTGGTTGCTCAAAGCAACATCACATGTGAAGTCTAATTCCCATCTTAGTAAATTCCCCTCATTGTATCTTACTTGGGTAACCATAAGCCACTTCGTATTCAATTATATTTTATTACACCAAACCATGATCCACCAATGCACCTATTCCTGACGTGTGCGCAGTAGACCCAATATTCCTCAGGCTTCAGAAGGCGCTGACACCTACACCTACTATCTTATCGTGATATTTCCCCATGGGCTACTTACATTACATCAAGCGCCATTTCATAAAATACAAGACAGAAATGATTTTTACTTTGTACAGGGTAAATTTAATAACTCAGATTTACAGTGTTATTTCATAAAACAAAAAAAGTGGCTTGTGTGTTTGATCTTACCAAGATACCCTGTCAATGTAACACAATTTAGGAAGTAAATATATATATTTTACATATCATTTTCTTGTTTGTTTTTTTTTGGAGATGGACAAAGATTTGTAATAAAATTACAAAATTTCACATAAACTCAATATTGTACGTTTTGCTTACAAATGGTTAAAAATCTCAATGACGTATTTTTATATTTGTTTGGATGCATTTTGCTGCAATCGGAAGAGTTAATTCTCCGGCTGCAGCGATTTAATAAATAAACAAGAGTCCCGATTCGATCGAAATCTTACTTTGGAATAATTTAAAAAGGGCTACAAAGAAACAAACAAAAAAAAGTTTTGGTCCTCGGAATATTTTTGAAAAGTGCCATTTGCTGAAATAAGTGGTTCTTGGTTAAATCTTTAAGAGGTGCAGTTAATTTCTTGCTATACTTGCCCCTAAAATCTATTAAAGGCATTCTAGGAATGTACAAGAAATGCAGAACACGCGTCACGGGAGACAGGGTGACCGGCCACGGACTCTAGCGCCACGCTGGGGACACATAGCCTATACAGCAGCAGGAACACGAACACCAAGGAGGACGGGAGACGCAGTCAGGCCTGCTCGCTCGGCACGTGGACATGGTGAGCGGAGACACGAGCTCGACCGTTCCACTCTGACAGTATACCGTCTTGAAATATTAAGTTCTTTGAAGGTAGGGGGACGCCGGCATCCGTGGGGCCAGGCTGTGCCAGTGCACTTGAGGTGCCCGTCTCCAACATATCCATTGCAGAGCTGCTTTCCTATGAAGGGTATACAAGAGGAGCAACAGGAAATAAATGCACGGTCATCAGAACCTTCCTAACAAATCTCAACCTTACCTAAAAGATATAAAAAAAAAAGGGCAGACTAGTGTGGTTCCTATTGGCTGTCCTAGTATTGAAATACTGTATATATGTGTTGGGCCATGTAACATGAGATTATATACTGCCCACTCGAAGCACTTCAACAAGGGGTGGCCAACGGCCCTCGAAGATCTACCAACAGTTCAGGTTTTCCAGACCTCTTGAGGATCCGTAGAAGGTGTCTGTTAGGAATGAATGCAGTCAGTTTAAAAATGTGCCAGTTACTGTAGTAATGACTACACCTGTGCACCAGCTAGGGGGTCTGGGAAATGTGACAGCAAGTAATGACTAAAGCTGTGCACCAGCTAGGCGGTCTGGGGAATGTGACCGTTAGTAATGACTACAGCTGTGCACCAGCTAGGTGATCTGGGGAATGTGACCGTTAGTAATGACTAAAGCTGTGCACCAGCTAGGTGGTCTGGGGAATGTGACCGTTAGTAATGACTACAGCTGTGCACCAGCTAGGTGATCTGGGGAATGTAACAGTTACTAATAACTACACCTGAGCACCAGCAAGGTGATCTGGGGAATGTGACCATACAGCTGTGCACCAGCTAGGTGGTCTGGGAAATGTAACAGTTACTAATAACTACACCTGAGCACCAGCAAGGTGATCTGGGGAATGTGACCGTTAGTAATGACTAAAGCTGTGCACCAGCTAGGTGGTCTGGGAAATGTGACAGCTAGTAATGACTAAAGCTGTGCACCAGCAAGGTGATCTGGGGAATGTGACCGTTAGTAATGACTACAGCTGTGCACCAGCTAGGTGGTCTGGGAAATTTGCCAGTTAGTAATGATTACACCTGTGAACAAGCTAGGTGGTCTGGGAAATGTGACAGTTAGTAAGGACCACACCTCTGCACTAGCTACGGCAGGGATGGGCAACCTTTGGCCCTCCAGCTGTTGTTGAACTACACATCCCAGCATGCCTTTCTACGATTTTAGCATGGCCAAACAACAAAAAAACTGTTGCAGGGCATGTTGGGATATGTAGTTCAACAACAGCTGGAGGGCCAAAGGTTCCCCATTCCTGAGCTAGGGGGATCTGGGAAATGTGAGTTAGTAATGACTGCACCAGCTAGGTAGTCTTGGAAATGTGACAATGAGTAATGACTACAACTATGCACCAGCTAGGGGGTCTGGAAAATGGGAATTGTTGGTAGGTTTCGAGAAATACTTTGGCCAGCATTGGCTTAGATGAGGATTAATTGTTTTTACGGTTCATACTGTACATCATGAAATTACAGTTCTAATTAAAACACAATGAGAACAATCTGTTCATAGGGCTGTGAATGGTCCAATCTTTTCAGATGAATCCTCGCATCTTATTAGACCACCAACATCACATTATAACGTTAAGGTCGCTCCTGCCATAAGTAAATGTTCTGCCCATTATCCTTCCTTTCCAAGGCCAATGTCACCAGACATGCTACCAAGATCGTCATCACCATCAATAGCTAGGAAAGAAGAAAATTGGCCAATTCAATAGAATTATAAAAAGATCCACAAATATTACCTGGAATGACTGAACGAAGCTGAGGACCTGCAGGGACAGCTTTCGGCTGGAGTGGAGGAGATCCTTAAGGCTGTAAGGACAGATAGTTAGTGGCAGGGTGACCAGATATACACTGCTCAATAAAATAAAGGGAACACTTTCACAACACAATGTAACTCCAAGTCAATCACACTTCTGTTAAATCAAACGGTCCACTTAGGAAGCAACACTGATTGACAATCAATTTCACATGCTGTTGTGCAATGGAATAGACAACAGGTGGAAATTATAGGCAATTAGCAAGACCCCCCCCCCCCCCCAATAAAGGAGTTGTTCTGCAGGCGGTGACCACAGACCACTTCTCAGCTCCTATGCTTTCTGGCTGATGTTTTGGTCACTTGTGAAAGCTGGCGGTGCTTTCACTCTAGTGGTAGCATGAGACGGAGTCTACAACCCACACAAGTGGCTCAGGTAGTGCAGCTCATCCAGGATGGCACAGCAATGTGAGCTGTGGCAAGAAGGTTTGCTGTGTGTGTCTGCGTAGTGTCCAGAGCATGGAGGCGCTACCAGGAGACAGGCCAGACCATCCACCACCTCATCAGGAGCATGCCCAGGTGTCGTAGGGAGGTCATACAGGCACGTGGAGGCCACACACACACACACTACTGAGCCTCATTCTGACTTGTTTTAAGGACATTACATCACAGTTGGATCAGCCTATAGTGTGACTCCAAATCCAGACCTCCATAGGTTAATAAATTTGATTTCCATTGATCATTTTTGTGTGATTTTGTGGTCATCACATTCAACTATAAACAAAGTATTTAAAAAGAATATTTAATTCATTCAGATCTAGGATGTGTTACGTTAGTGTTGCCTTTATGTATAATGGGAGAGGAGCCTTTGTAGAGGTCATAGAGATACAGGAGAGATACTGCTGCAATCACTCAGGGGTATATTCAATTAGAGTCGGATCCATTCAGACTGGAATTTGTCGGAATGGATCCGACAATACGTATTCAATGCGGCCAAATCCGACTGTCACATTAGGAGGCAGCTGCTCAATCGGCCCAGTGCCAGCACCGGGTGAGCGTCGGGAGGACGGCCCTGGGTGAGCTGCCGCTACTCACATGGCACTGTCCTCCCTGCCTCATCTCCTCAATCTGACTTTGATTAAGGTTGGATCGAGGTTGTCGGAAGCAGGTGAAACCTGTCAAATTTGGCCCGGTTTCCGACAAAAGCACAGACTGGCGGCTATCCTGCCAATCCACATGGATTCCGACAGGTTGGAGCATTCTGACCTGTCAGAATTTATTTATTTTTTTAATCGGTCGAATCATGGTTTTGACTTTTAAAAAAATAAAAATTTGGAAACTGACATTTTTTCGAGAAACAGCAGTTGCGGACTCTAATTGTATATACCCCTTTGCATCATTTGCGGAATTGCATCTGTGACTTTAAGCTGATGTTAGTAAGATGCCTTAACCTGGTGTAAAGGTGTCTGTATGCAGAAGGATCGGAGGGCCCAAGCTGTGCATCTGCAGCCACTATAAGCACCAGCAGGACTGTCAATGAATTGCTGCACCCAACTTATGGCCAATGAGTGTTTGGGCTCCAATTCCAGTGATTAAGTACAAAGAATGACCAAATACATTCCATCGCAGTTGGGGTGGTGGTGTCCAGTTGGGGTTCAACTGCACAGAGAGGGCGGTGAGGGGGGGGTTTGGGCAAAGCTAAAAATATTTTGCTGCAATTCTTACCATTGGGATCCCACACTCCTGTATTCTGACTATTGGGTTTGAGATCCCAACCCGTACGTATTAGTGGTGGATGATGGGTAATTAGAAGTTATGGAGGACCTCATTCAGCACCGCGGACAGTTACCTCTCCTTCCTGCACAGTCCATGGGCCGCAATCTTCCTGCATACCATCTGGTTGAGTTCGGAGCTGAAAAGCGGGATTCCGTAGCACAGCTCCAGTGGGACCCAGTCGCTCTCTGTAGCCGGTGCTGTAACACACATTGCCTATCATTGTCATATATCCTCCTTCCAACATGCTGCCTTAATCTCCTGGGGGGAGCAGTCACATGTAAAGTCTTAAGGTTCCCTATGCGCTGTAAGATTTTTTTTTTTTTTAAACGTTATGGCCATTTCCTACCAATCAGAACCACCAATCGTTTAAAAACTTTGTGGGGGCTTCACCACCCAATGCGAGTGCCCGTGGGTAGTTCATCAATTCTGCTGATCCCTTCAGCAGGCAGAAAGATAAAAGGCCCATCGTGCAGGATCATGGCCGCATAGTTCCATGTGTAGGCATGATGATTGGAGACTGGCATCTCCCCTGCGCCACACCTCAGCAGTCACCCCCGCCACTGGCAGACACAGAAAGGGGCAGGAAGCAGATTTCAAATAAATGGGCTGCCACAGATTGGCTGAGAGCTCTCAGCCAATCAGTTGCTGCCCTATTCACTTGAAATCCCCTGCCCGCCGCCTGCCTCTCTTCATGTCTGCCAGCGACTAGGGCGACGGCTTTGTAGTGGTGGCGGAGACCATGGTCACACTGACTGACTGAGTAAACACTCTGATCAGTTACTTAATCATTCTGTGTGTGGCCATGATCAGGTGTGTTCTGGATTTTACAGGAAATTGGACAGATATTGGATTGGATCCGTGCGTGGGCCACCTTTAGAATCAATTTAAATGGGAAGTTTAAAGTCCTACTGGAGAGTCTGACGAGTTCAATCCACAATCTCCATATGCAGCAAAAGGGCCCGTGCGAGGGGGGGCTCTGCGCAGAAAGGGCCCGTGCGCGGGGAGGCTCTGCGCAGAAAGGGCCCGTGCGCGGGGAGGCTCTGCGCAGAAAGGGCCCGTGCGCGGGGAGGCTCTGCGCAGAAAGGGCCCGTGCGCGGGGAGGCTCTGCGCAGAAAGGGCCCGTGCGCGGGGAGGCTCTGCGCAGAAAGGGCCCGTGCGCGGGGAGGCTCTGCGCAGAAAGGGCCCGTGCGCGGGGAGGCTCTGCGCAGAAAGGGCCCGTGCGCGGGGAGGCTCTGCGCAGAAAGGGCCCGTGCGCGGGGAGGCTCTGCGCAGAAAGGGCCCGTGCGCGGGGAGGCTCTGCGCAGAAAGGGCCCGTGCGCGGGGAGGCTCTGCGCAGAAAGGGCCCGTGCGCGGGGAGGCTCTGCGCAGAAAGGGCCCGTGCGCGGGGAGGCTCTGCGCAGAAAGGGCCCGTGCGCGGGGAGGCTCTGCGCAGAAAGGGCCCGAGAGGGGAGGCTCTGCGCAGAAACGGCCCGTGAGGGGAGGCTCTGTGCAGAAAGGGCCTCAATGTGTACTTCTACAACTCAATGAGGGGGCACTTCACTGTGCTACTAACATTAAGGGGTATATGTATACGCAACTTGAAATATACACTAAATTATTAGGCGCTTATAAAAACTCACGAAAAAATACAAATAATTCTAATATATATTCAATTATATGAATAAAAAGTGTATAATAAGCTGCAGGCTTCTAGTGTGTTGATGTCAACACACTTGTTAATTTGCCACTGTGAATTTATGTAGTCTCACCACGTATGAATTCACATGACCAATTAATTAATACAATAATTATATGCACTGATTAATTTGCACCTGCAGAAATTTTGTGAGACCCGCATTAGCAGACTACCTGGCAGCCTATTTCAAAATACCCAGCATTGTGTATCATCTGCTCAATTACCTGCCTATATCGACACCTGATACCTGACCTGCTCACGCCCGGCGTTTGGACATTAGTGCCGTCAATAATTTCCATTGTTTGGAAATGAAGTCCCACCTACCATCAGGAGACCGAGCAAGACTGACGAGTGTGGGTGAGAGTCACACTGCAGTTTTTTTGCCCCCATGTACCCCCGGTGTGGTAAGGAAACATCTCCGCCTTGCTGACAGCAACCACACACGCTAGACGGCGGGTGAGAGACACCGTGTCGCGTGTCAGCCAGCCCACCTGACCCCACTTGACAGACTGGGGTCAAAAGGAAGTACCGCTCACCTTCCATCTATTACCATCTGGTACAATCATAGGTACCCCTGCTGTGGGTATCGGGAGCCCGATACCACAGCGGTTGTCTGCGGCAACAAACTTGCATTACATCTGCAGTAAATACTCTATTCCTACATAGTGACTTTTTCACCAGGCGTGATCAAAGAATTTTTTTTTTTTTTAAAGTTAATTTTGTTATTTTAGGTTTATAATGCGCATATTTTTAACCTGTGGTGGCCACCATAACAAACTATTATTACAAATTCTAAATAAATATAGATATTGTATTAATTAATTGGTCATGTGAATTCATACGTGGCGAGACTATATAAATTCAGCGCAGTGCTTCCATTTCCTTTTTCTAAATGTATACGCAGCACGACGGTCATACAGTATGTAACAGGATAGAACAATTATGGTGTACGTGTAATCTAGACACAGGAATGCAGTTAGGAATAGGAGGCATAAGTAAGGAATTAGGGGGCTTGTTTATCAACGGGTGATATTCTTGTTACACATGTTAAATGGTGCTACAGCTCCTTTCACGGATTTGAAAAATGGCAGTTAGGATCACAATTTAACATTCATATTTAGGGAGAACAAGAATATCACAAGTTAAATCTGCACCCAAATGTGTCTCCTATGGGGCAACTTTAATAACGCTTCTGCTGCCTTACTCCTGACTGGAAATAACAGAGAATCATTGTAAATCGCTTTTTCCCCCCCTTTAAAAACCAGGCATCTGAACTAAGAAAAGACATATGTAATTGCAAAACAAAACTGGGCACCTGTTGCAAAACAGGTCTCAAAGTCTATCCAAGTCAGCAGCTACAGGCGGGCTATGGCCCTGTTCTGATACTTACCGTCACTGGACTTCTGTACCGATTCTACGGCGGGTTCATCCACAACAAGCTCAAAGGACTCTGTGCTGCCATTGACATCAGAGTCGAACGCTAGACAAGACTCATCTACAGGGAGAAACAATGAGGATTCATAAAAAAAAAAAAAAAAAAAAAAAAAAGGAGGAGGAGGGAACTGTTTTGTGCACCCTGCCATATTCCTACCAAAGTCCACCACACGCTCCAATTCAGTGAACTGTCCGGTTACTACAGCGGATCATCCAAAATGTGTTAAGGCCTTTGCTTTATAGATTTGGCCTAAATAAATGATAATACTATGCTAACATAAACCAACAGTATATACATTTCTGATGACATTTGGGGGCTTTTAAAACATAGATTTTAATCTACTGGCTTTGATTCTGGAGCGGGGTCGGAGTTACACCCCATTGCCTGCTTACAGCACTTACTATATTATATAAAAGGAATATTATTAACTATAGTAGGAATTCTAGCAGTATTTTATCGCTATCCTCCGGATATAAAAGGCTGCTGATGGTAGCGATATTCTCACTGCACTACGGAATGAACCTGGCATAAGCCATCACCGCTATACATATACTGCTACCGTATACGGGCCTTGCTGCTAGCCTATGACATGACAGATGCCTGTAGCTTTGTAAGATGCGCTATCAGTAGTGGGACGTGTAAAATAAGGAAGGTTCTGTAATACATATAACATAACAGAAGCAAAGGACGCAACATGTACATGGACCAGGTTCCGGTACGCAAATGCACCGCAGGCTTGTACGCAGTGGCTGGGTGAAAATATGCAAATGTCACAGTCCCTGGGAGTTGCCTTGAGCGGACCACAATCGCCTATCGCCCAAGTACAGAGATGCAACCATAGGACGAGCATCGGACCTTCTGAGTAACCCTATAATCTGGCAGCACAGTCGCTGGAAGCAAAACGGTGGAGCTAGTTTTACTGTGTACGGTATCGCCATCGCAAACCGTAACGCAACACCCCCCCCCAAAACGGTGGCCAGACGCCTGTGTTTGTGCCGCCACTCCTGTAACCTCCCCAAATGCAGACTGTCAGAGAGAATAAATCAGCTCTGCGCCGCAGTCACATGACCATTGTGACTTAGATGCGCACACAGTAAAAAAGAATGAAAACTATTTCAATGCATAAATCATCGGCACAGCGCCCATCTCCGAATCAGACCCAAGGTTCCTTATAGCTCCAATAATAATATACATTAACAAAGGACAAGATTTGTTCATACTCGTTACGTTTATGGTCACAAATTATGGCGGCACAGGCGGCTGCTACTGCTAGCTAAGGGACTATACCTTTCACATCGGAGGCGTCGCTCAGCCTTCTGTAGATCACATGCTGGCTGCTGGGGTTCAGCATGGTGACGTACCCACAGAAGTGATCCAAATCCGTCCTCTCTCTCAGCACTCCTAAGGCTTTGTGGACTCCCATATTCATGGCGGAGAACTCTGAAATGAACAACAAGCCGTAACCAACTTGAACCTAACCGCCAAACCCACTCTCAGGGGCAAATTTACTAACGCATTAGTAGATTTATGACATATGGAATTCCTATACTCGTAATCCCCTGTTATGGGAGAAGAATTCCCTATCCAATCTGTATAGTCCATTTTCTGTACATATGTTCTAGAAGCTGGTAGTTCGAGTCTTCCAACTACAACTGGACGCTTCCACCAAGACACAACGTTACCGGCTTTGAGTAGTACAATCTCGCTTTTCCAATTGCTCAGAGCAAAGCTGATGAGGTGAATAGGCTGATGGGGCAGTGGGGGCAAGATGTAGCGGGCACCTATGGTGAGACAGGTGTCACATGTATTCTGCTAGACAGCAAACAGTTACAGAGATACTCAATGTAAAAGCTAGCTTGTAGGGACAACACGGGGCTGCGGAGAGACAGCCAGGGTCACCCTGTGCAATAGGGAGGGCCTCTGGTGTGATCAGGCTGCCAGAGAATTTATAGTTCATGTGATTGGTGTGGTTGCCGGGAGGTCACTGCTGAGGACTGCTGGGGGCGCTGGGCGGTCACTGCTGAGGACTGCTAGGGGCGCCGGGCGGTCACTGCTGAGGACTGCTGGGGGCGCCGGGAGGTCACTGCTGAGGGCCAATGTGATAAATCTTCAGAGGCACTAAGGGAGCCATGAACCAACAAAGTTTGATAGAAGTGGTTTTGAAAACAGTGAAAGTGGAGCTGTGTACAAGGTATTTTCTAGAACTTAAATGCATTATACAAAAGGTGATTCAATAAATAAGGTAACAAGACCACTCATACATTTGTAAAGATCTCTATCCCAGTCTAATTCCACACCAGGCCGAAGGAGGTAACCCACTGTCCTCATGGCCATTACACTGGGGCCTGGTTACCTTACTGCACTAGTATCTGTGCAGAATTTACTTGTCCTTTCTTATAGATCAATATAGAACAGAGAATTAACATAAAGAGCAAGGAGAACGCATAGAAATCCCAGCCTTGGGTATATCCGTAACTGGAGCGCCTCACTAAGTTACCTCCTTGCAGTTCTGCTTCATCAAACGGGAAGGGGACGTGTGCGGTCTCTCCCATGCCGTGCTTGCCGTGACCCTGTCCAGAAAGAATGGGGAGAAATTAGCTCCCCCTTGTGGCTGCGAAGTGTAAGACCGTCACTAATTAAAGTCAAAGTCTATCAACAACTAACCAATGGAGGGGCTTTCATACAAAGTTACAGAACATTTATAACTCAATTTACAGAATGGACAGAACTCTAGTGTTCGCTCTAGCACCCCACACCTAATCAGTGTGGGGAGAGATGTTCACTTTGAAGGGCAAAATACTTCATTTACATAACACGAATTTAAGATAAGGCCTAGGTACACACATATACTTTATCCATCATGTCAGCATTATAATACAATCCATTAAGACATTTATTTGACCAGAACCACTATAGTCGGATTAAGGAAAACTGATAACTGTCAGCAGAAGCCACCAGCACTGTCACAGTTATACGAAGACAAGGCTATGCCCCCCCACCCCACCCCACCCCCATCTGCAGAAATCTCCTTCCCAACTGCAGACAGGGGCACTTTTATTGTCTACTTAGTCATCGAGTGTTCAAGGGGAAGACTGTCAGAAGTAGACATATGTAGCCAACAAGGGCCTCTACGACCCATCCAAGGCTGCCTGATGTCTACCAAGCTGGTACATTAATCACCGGACTCTCACATTGTCCTTACTGAGCACAGTACAATGAAATGAGAATTCGGAGGTCAGTATTCCTATAAAAAAAACTCAATAACGCTTAAGAGTCAAAACATAACCTGTAAATCCCAATGGATTCCAGGCCATGTATGCCGATGCGAGTGCTGTATGCAGTTTGCATCTAATTCGGGTTGGCTCGCTAAGCAGCAGCCGTTTGCTGGCTAGCAAGCACCTTAACTCCGCTCTTTGCAATCAACATTGAATTAAGCCCTTTACTGGGCTGCTGCAGATGTAGGCTTGGTTTTTATTAATGAACATAGCATTGCCAAAATCCACAAGCTGTTCCGGTGATTAATGGAACGATGGCCACAAAAGGAAAATGCCGAAGAAGTGATTCAAAAAAGTGACCGGCATCAACAATATAAGGAAATCTACTTGACTGAAGTATAATGTACAATAGCCGGCTCCTGTACTGTTCTCCAATGTGCTGATGCCAAGACTACAGGGTGGAGCCAAGAAAAGTCTCCATGTCCCGGGCATCAGGAGTAATATTACCGTATGCCCTGTATCTTTCCAGTATTTGTACAGTACATACCTGGTAAGTATAGAAGTAGCGCTGATATCTGACATACCTGAATGAGAACTGCGGAGTGCGTCAACGCATCATTCAGCATCACCAGAACGTTGGACGTAGGAACCACGCCTGGATCGTGTCCCCAAGACGTAATCAGCAACCGGTCGTAGGCCTAGAAGACACAGCTGTTCAGTTGGATCATTGAATAAATAAAAGGGAACCAAATCGCTTTTATAGCTTAGGGGTATTGTTCAAAAGGTGGACAGACGTCTAGGTGGGAAAAAAAAAAAAGTCAACAGAATGACAAAATAGACACCAAAATGGCCGGCAGTTATGTTTTTTGGGTGTCACGTTGCAATGCGCTACCCCAATGTACCACTACGCTCGCCATGCTTTGGGCAAGGTGCCTCACTCACCGTTCCCAATCATATTCCATGTATGAAAAAAAAAAAAACTTGTTTTGACCTTTTGAGCATGTTGTCCATGAGTGCCGGATGAGTGCCGGATGAGTGACCGACAGTCGGGATTCAGACTGTTTCTCCAACATCGGAATCCCAACTTACACAGGCCATTTTCCCTCTTGGGGGTCCAGGACCCCATAGAGGGAGAATAGAATAGGTGGTGAGCGCAGCGAGCCCATTGGGGCTTTAATGTGTTTGCCCCATTGGCTTCCTGACGGAGAAACGACTATCGGAATACCGACTTCGGTAAGTTATACCCGATCATCCAGATATCCCAGCATAGTGTAATAGGTGGCATGTATGAGTGAGAAGACCTATGGGCCAGGGTGGATATGTACAGTGGCGGCTCCAGGGCTGGGACTGCAGCACAACAACTGCCAGGGAGTCAGGTTGGAATGGCAGTTGGTGGCAGTGAGTGTGGCTCCCCTATTTGAACTGTGCTGAAGCGACCTTCTTCCTACAAGGCCCTATGAATGTCCCAGTACAGCACACAGCCAGGACTATGAGAATAGATGGTAGGCACACAGGAGTAAGGAACCCGACTTCACATCATGGTTGTCTCACCAGGAAGATATCTGGTAACTTCCGGAGCCTGGTTCCTTTTGATAGTAAGAGGGATGGTGGCCCGTGTCCGGAAATATGGTAGATGTAAAGTTTAAACCATATGGAGCTCACTTCTGGGATGGCCGGACCAATATGCTGCAAAGAAAATAAAGAACTAATAATTTATCTTAAACATAGAAAAGGTTTTATTAAGCAAAAAGCAACAATTGATTTTTAGCAGAAGCCGATTTGTGGTTCCAGCAGAGAGAAGACAGGAGGCGGGCATTCCAGCAGTGTGACAGGAAATTACCTGCGGCGTGCAGCTGCTGATTGGCCGGATCTCATTGGTGAGCGGTGCCATGGAGACCAGGAGCGAGTAGTTCTTGTTCAATACGCGGCTGCAAGTGGCTGGGTCCAAGCCTAGGAGGCTCTCGCACCGCAGCAGATCCAGCGGCAAACCTGCGCACACAACACAGTCTCTTCTCACTGGTAGGTAATGGCAGCAATGGCCACACACCAGGGTTCAGGTCACATGGCCCATACACTAATCTACGAAGTGACCATGGAGATAGGTAATCCTACCCATCAGGTCAGCTGCCATGCTTTTATCCCCTCCCCCCACACACACTGCTACAGAAGAACCCTGGAGATCGCCCGGTACCTGCATTCACTTGCTCGGGTAGTGTGATGAGATCCTTGTTGTAACGCAGGAAGAGGATTGTGTTCCGTAAGGTGAGCGCATGATCAAAGTACCTCTGTGCTTCTCCCTCGCCTGTGCTTTGTACCTAGGGCAGAGATAATCATGGTCACAGGATGCCCCCACAGAGATTACTGGCCCCCTGTAAGACCAGTCATAGTGATGCGGAATAGCCTGGTCCACAGGTTCTCAAACTCTCCACGCAGTTCATGTTTTCCAGGTCACCGGTAGATTTTTTTTTTTTAAAGTGACAGTTATGGATACACCGTGCAGTTGCCGGGTGACCTGGAAATCATGGCCTGTGTGGGGCCCTGAAGAATGGATTTGAGTATCACTGGTTTAGGAGTGAAGGTAGGCCACATCAGCACACAGGACGGAACCAAAGTGCTGGCTTGAGTTAAGTTCCCAAATTCAGTGACAAACGGCCTCGGTACGCATCAGCAACAGAACACATCCGAATCTGTAAATAATGGGTTAATAGCCGTGAGCACAGGATATGTGCCCACATACCCTCGCTCCTACTTACAGCCTCTCCTTCCCACATCTCAGGGGGATTGCAAGGAATAGGCAGCCTCTTTTTGAATTCAAGATGTCGATGTGAATGTGCTGTATCTGAATATAGCACATTTATGTCGGCCATCTTGGACTCAAATAGATTGCCTTTTTTCTAGGAACTGGATGACGTTAAAGCCCTACATGTGAGGGTCAGGTGTCCACATCATTTCTGCCCATTTAGTGTATTATGTAGCTATAAAATGCCCTTTAGTTGATCCCTAAATCAGAAACTGACGTTTCAGTGAGTAAAAAAAAAAAAAAAAGTGTACCTTCTCTAGCTCCACAAGGAAACTATCCAGGGTCTCGTCAGACAATTTGCCCACTTCAAACATGGTCACGGCATGGCTCTTCAGGTTCTGTGACACACAAAAGGAAAGTCAGCACACCCGTAAAAGGTGACACCATTGATGCAAACAGGTATGTTGTGCCCACGAGCTGTAAGAGAATTGTTATAGTGGCAGTGGCTAATATGATTTCCTCTCTATAACATCCCTATACGCCTATAATGGTATACTTACAGGTGACAGGTTCCCCATCATCAGGAAGGCGGTGAGCGTGGAATCGAACAGGAAAGCGATGCGTTTCGTGTGACCACTAGATAGGTTCAGGCTGCTCACACTACAGGAGTCCGCTATAATCGGAAAATGTGTGAGCTTTGCAGTGGGAGGATGCAACAGGCAGCAGAGGTACAAAAGCCAAATCTCTTATGACAAAGGATGACATCACAGTACACGTTACCTTGGTCCTCCTGACTGTTGGTGTCAGTGTCTGTGGCTGAAGAGGCCAAGTCCTGTACCGGGCTCTTGCTTTCTGTACTCTCCCAGGAAAGCAGCATCTTCTGCGGATCCAATGTGTTTCTGTGTATTGAAGACCACAGTTTTGTACGGCCAAGTTACTTAATGTATGTGATAGCGGGTGAGTATGGTAAGGAGATAGCAGGCGAGTATGGTAAGGAGGTTCTGTGCTACTCTGCTGAACATTTACAGTGGGCCTACAGGGCTACTCAGACTCCCAAGCGGTTTGTGGGTCTAATTCTGACTTGAGCGCTAATTTGAGAATTCCCAGTGGACTGAGAGATAGCTTAGATGGCAAGAGAAAAAGGATCCACCCGCAAATCCATATGCAATAACCAGACCATCAAAATGTAACTAATGCTCCATTAATCTGCGACTGAGACAGGTAGAAGTGGTAATCACTGACGTCGCCGCCAAAACCACATGGGCACACCTTCTCTAATTAGCCATAAAGTCTGAGTTAGACTCACATGCGGCTCTGTACTAGTTGTTTCACACTGTGCAACTTGGAAGGTCAGACTGCACTTGACTAAATTTTGGCTCAAAATTGACCACCAACAAGTGTCCTCCACCAATGTAACCCGCTTCTGATCATGCTGAAAAATGTGGGCGGCATCCAACATTTGAACTTTGTCTGGAGGCAAAGCAGTTACTTTCCTGTACTCCAGTAACACCCTGATTGAGCACAATAATGCTTTGAAATGGATTAGTACAGGATAGTACAAATATTGTTATCTTACTTAATTACCATGAAGACAACTTATATTTTACAATAGTAGTCGTAATTAAAGCACAAACAATATAAGACACCAAAATGAGCATGAAAATAAAAACAGGACAGTAATTACTTCAGTCTATTTACAGATGGGACGTTCCTCCACGACGGGTGCAGCTGGTCAGGATTGATCACTTGTCCCTTTTTGTGGGCAAACCCCAAGCGGCAGTACATGGAGACGGCGTTCTGGAGACAGAAGACCAACATTACACCTATACGCTCTGCCAGGTCACCCGCCTAAGAAACTACACTTGGTGCATTGAATCCGTTTCAATATTAGTCATGGCCATCGTGATATAGGTAACAAAGGGGCAGATGTATTAAGCCTTAACAAGAGAAAATGCAAGGGTGATAAGGAGATAAACGTCCAGCCAATCAGCTCCTTACTGACTTTTTTCAAACACAGCCTGTAACATGGCAGTTAGGATCTGATTGGCTGGACATTTATCTCTCCTTATCACTCTTGCATTTATCTCTTGTTAAGGCTTAATACATCTGCCCCAAAGTACCCTGATCACGTTCCCCTGGAATATCATCTTCTAGCTCATATATATGTTGATGGCAGTTTGAGGACGGACGACGACGACAACAGCCCAAATGACCATTAACCCCTTCCCGCCATTTGACGTACATTTACGTCATGGTCGGGATGTACTTCCCGACACATGGCATAAATGTACGTCATGACTTCTAGAGACGCGGTGACAGAGGGACGATGTCTGCTGTCCCTGACAGCAGACATCTTCCCTCATTGCCCAGGGGGGGCAGCGATGCCCCCCGCCATGGGCGATCGCTGCGATTGGCTGTTCAAACGTGAACAGCCAAAAGCAGCGTTTACTGTGTGATGTGTAAAATTTAGACTCTGCTGCCCCCTAGCGTCCAAAAAAAATAAAAGTTGAAATAATGATGTAATAATAAAGTTTAGATATGGTCTATATTAGTTATTAACTATTTTGAGTGGTATGATTATTTGTCTCACAAGCAGAAAATTTTACATTTTGCAAATAGCAAAATGTTCAATTTTTTTTACGACATTTTGGTATTTTTCACAAAAAAAAAAAAACTGTATCGACCAAAATTTACCACTAATTTAAAGTACAATGTGTCACGAGAAAACAATCTCAAAATCACTGGGATAAGTAAAAGCAAAAAAAAGTTATCCCCACTTAAGTGATACCTGTCAGATTTGAAAAAAAGGGCTCTGTCAGGAAGGCAAAAACATGCTGCGTCGGTAAGGGGTTAAAAAGCTTATATTAAGGTTTCTACACTGAATCTGCATGTATGGATGGGAGGTGCATCAACTGACCAGTTATACTGGCCACAGGAACTGCCCAGTTGTTATGTCATTGTCACCGGTTCCACTAGAACGTGCCAGTGGGCTGGTCACTCGTCCATACATGGAGATGCATCTGATACAATATTGTATCTGCTGAACAGAGCAGGGTCATAGGATCGACCACAGGAAGGTGTCGACCAATGATGGTCAACATGGCCTTAGGTCCACACCTGAAAAGGTTGACATGGGAAGGTGAACATGTTTTTTTTTTTCAAGTTCTCCCTGTTTGTTGTCCCTTATGTCAACACAGTCGACATGGACACTGTATCGGTGCACCACTGTACTCGCCATGCTTCGGGCATGGTGCCTCGCTACGCTGGGGACGACATATCACATAGTGCGTACCCAGCCTTACATCAACATTCCAAAACAGAAGGGTAAGAAAATGTCACACAGTGACCCGAGTAATAAATTCGAACTAGTATCTCGCCTTGCGCCATCTTGTGGCCTGACAGAGTTATTACAATAGGACTAATTTCATTTAACAATAGACTTTACCTTCACTAAAGACAAATCGATCTCCAGAACATTTGCAAGCTGGAAAATAAAACAGAGAAGTTATGCAGCGGACCAATGACAGGACGGGGTATTGTTAGTGTCCCACGTACTATTTTACATTAACGAAAGCGTATCTAAAACCAACCGGAATGCTAGGATACCCGGACAGCAGACAGGAAAGGACACTACGCAGATCTAATACACGTAGTGGTCTCATCTCATATTACAACAACATTTATTCAATCCATCTCCTCACTGAAACCACAAGAGCACAAAGAGAATCAAATAATCTATTCTAAACTGATCTGCACAATATGGTTAGGACGTGAAGGAGACAAAGAAGCAATTTATACACCACAATGGATCTTGTACTCAAATGAGAACAATGTAACTGCCCGCATATATATACACAATGCCAGATAACCGCCAGCAATCAGGCGTGTGTGTGCCAACGTACCTCCGCCACATTCGTATGTTCATCAATGGAGACAAATATCTTGTAGAGAAGAGTTTCGAAGTAGTCTCCTTGCAGCCGATTCATCACAAATCCTTCAAGAGGGGGCACTGAAAATGCCAAATACCGGAATTATACCCAGAAAGGACATAACTTCTTAAAGGGCCCGTAAGAAGGGGCCCGTCTACGGCAAGACAGCACTTGGCCGACAGGGTGTGATGCCCACGGATCTCACAGCCGTTACACCAGAACACACACCAAAGACAATGCACAATACAAGACAAAGTCATTGCGGACAAGAACCCATGACCCAGGCACATATACTACTGAAGACACTCACCTGCTATGCAACTGTCATCTGAGATGGGTACATCAAGGTATATAAATCCTTTATTGTAAAGGCCTGAAAGATAAAATGGTCTTGGTTATGTTCTAGCCCCATTGCAGAGGAATATAATAATGCATTCACACAATAGCACAAAACAATTATATTATACAACTGTTGGAGTAACCGGTTTTCTCCGACGTGGCTGCCAAATCCTCCGGCAGGAGCGTCCCAATCCGTAACACTTACTATGCACAACATTGTACTCCAGAGAACCAGCCAGCTGAGGCCCAGAGTCAATGATTTTATCGATCGCTCTCTTCTCTCCCATGCTGCAAATCTAGAGACAGAAGCGAAAAATTTAAATGTTGTCATTTGTGTAACATAAACCACAATCAGCCTCAGAACAACCAGAGGCTCCGACCGATGTAGAACGACCGTATCCCGAACAACCAGAGGCTCCGACCGATGTAGAACGTCCGTGTATTACAGTATATTCAAAAATATCCCCTCATTACATTGGAGGTTCTAGTTATAAGATTAATAAAAATATAAAAAACACTTGCAGGTTATAACCTGACAAAACCTTTGCGGCACACCTGGCCAAACTGTGGCCCTCCAGCTGTTGTGAAACTACACATCCCAGCATGCCTTGCCATATTTTTAGCATTCCCTAATAGCAAAACTGGGACTTGTAGTTTCACAACAGCTGGAGGGCCACAGTTTGGCCAGGCCTGCGTTACGGTGCAGCCTTTCCCATGGTAACATTATTGTACCTAGGGGGGTAAGTTTGCTAAAGCTTCTAAAAATAAAAAGAGGTGATGTTGCCCGTAGCAACCAGAATATCATTTCTCTATTGCCACCTACAAAATGATAGACAGAATCTAATTGGTTGCTATGGGCAACATCACCAATTTTTACAAGGTTTAGTAAACGTACCCTTAGTCTTTAGTAGTCACATACTGGGGTGTTGGTACCTTGATGTCATCCTCAGTGATGTATCCAGACTGCACCACCCACCACGCCTCTATGGTAATCTCTACCGGTTTCACAGGGAGCAGGTCGCGGGCAGTTTTCCGTCGGAAGAATTTCTGTGGGCAGAGAATAATAATCATGATCAAAATATTATTTGTTAAAAAAAAAAAAAGTTTGAAAATCCGGTAGAAAAAAAACAAAACAACTCAGACAAAAAGAAAAACAGAGGGAATAAATGAATGCACACGAATGGCTCATTTCTAACCAGAGCTGAAACAAACCTTTAACTCACGAACACAAGTTTATACTTATGTTTTTAATCGTCAAATACTGATGTAAAAAGTCTGAACAGCGTATAAAAATAGGGAACAACAGGTAATCTATGGGCCACCCAGCACATAATTGGAGTCGCATTCATTATTTGATATATTTCATACAAGCATCTTAATTTAAACGAGTGAATAAAAGGATCCTGCGCCTTTTAAATCAGCTGGCGCACCCCCCGTCCCCTCTCTTCCCAGGCCACTCCCACCCAGTTATACTTACTATGGCGCACAGAGTAAGAGTCAGACCACGCATGATGCACCCAACATGAATGGCGCACATCTACCTGCACCGCAGTCACATTTAGGTTGCATCTCCATATAAGCCACCATGTGAGAATTGCATGCACAAACCTGCCACATTATCCCTGTGTTCAGCAGCAGTGCGCTGTAGCGCCCCCTCTGTTCCCAATAAGGAGACGCAGCGAATCATATAGATAATACCTATTTCCACCAACACGCTGCATGTGGCACACGGACAGCGGAGTCAGTGAGCTGGGAACAGAGCCATTCAAAACCGATGCTGAGAATCACCTTAGAACATCATAGCTTCCTGGTGACCTATTAACAGCCAAACACTGCGCTTACAGCAAGGACAAAAGGGAAATCAATGTCTGAACTACAGGGACCGTTCTCCCTTCAGAGGTGCAGCAGGGCCTCTGGCACAGTCCAAGCTCTGTAGAATGAGGATGCTACTCATGGAATCCCTCTAGCAGAACCGTTCTTCTTACCTTTGATGATCTGCACTGGTTCATTAGATCTATATACTGGTTCCTTCCTATACCAAGAAGTCTTAGACCTTTATTAAAAAAATAAAAAATAAGAAAGAAAGAACACAAATATAAAAATTTGCTTCATATTATGTATTTATTATTTATTAACAGTTTCTTCTATAATGCATATTCCACAGCGCTGTACAGAGAATATTGGAACATACACATCTGTCAAATAACCTACCAGTATATTTTTGGATTGTGGGAGGAAACCGGAGTACCCGGAGCAAACCCGCGCAAGCACGGGGAGAATATACAAACTCTGCACAGTTAGGGCCATGGGGGGAATAGAACCCATGACCTCAGCGCTGTGAGGCAGTAATATAACCATTACACCATCCGTGCTGCCCCGTATATATAACACATGGTGATAGAACCCATGACCTCAGTGCTGTGAGGCAGTAATGCTAACCACTACACCATCCGTACTGCCCCGTATATATATATATAACACATGGTGGGGATAGAACCCATGACCTCAGTGCGTGAGGCAGTAATGCTAACCATTACACCATCCGTGCTGCCCCGTATATATAACACATGGTGGGGATAGAACCCATGACCTCAGCGCTGTGAGGCAGTAACGCTAACCATTACACCATCCGTACTGCCCCGTATATATAACACATTGTGGGGATAGAACCCATGACCTCAGTGCTGTGAGGCAGTAATATAACCATTACACCATCCGTGCTGCCCCGTATATATAACACATGGTGATAGAACCCATGACCTCAGCGCTGTGAGGCAGTAATGCTAACCATTACACCGTCCGTACTGCCCCGTATATATAACACATGGTGGGGATAGAACCCATGACCTCAGTGCTGTGAGGCAGTAATATAACCATTACACCATCCGTGCTGCCCCGTATATATAACACATGGTGATAGAACCCATGACCTCAGCGCTGTGAGGCAGTAATGCTAACCATTACACCGTCCGTGCTGCCCCATATATATAACACATGGTGATAGAACCCATGACCTCAGTGCTGTGAGGCAGTAATGCTAACCACTACACCGTCCATGCTGCCTCATGCTTTATTGTATAAGTATAGAAGAAAATACAGATCGGGTAAGAAGCCTCCTGCAACGTGACGGAAGTTGCGAGTTCACCCATGTCAGACAAACGGTTTATTAATAAAGGAACACAAGTCTGAATAGGATATTCTGTAACAGGTAGCTCATTGCCGAGAGCTTTTGGGATGGCACCTTATTCAGGAACTATTTGTACTAGGAATATTAAACTAACCCTGCAGTTATCTGCTTGTAGCGAGGTGAGACGCTATACAGCCACGGCACTGAATCTTATGGGGCCTACACATGGGAGATTTTGCCGAGCAATGCTAGATCGCTCAAATCACATTAGCACACAGCACTGTCCCAGCGATGTGTGCTGAGCGATCTGTCAGGGCTATTGTTCTCCGGTGAGATGTGCCAGCGATGTGCGCTGAGCGATCCGTCAGGGCTAGTGTTCTCCGGTGAGATGTGCGCTGAGCGATCTGTCAGGGCTAGTGTTCTCCGGTGAGATGTGCCAGCGATGTGCGCTGAGCGATCTGTCAGGGCTAGTGTTCTCCGTTGAGATGTGCCAGCGATGTGCGCTGAGCGATCTGTCAGGGCTAGTGTTCTCCGTTGAGATGTGCCAGCGTTGTGCGCGGAGCGATCTGTCAGGGCTGGTGTTCTCCGGTGAGATGTGCGCTGAGCCATCTGTCAGGGCTGGTGTTCTCCGGTGAGATGTGCGCTGAGCCATCTGTCAGGGCTAGTGTTCTCCGGTGAGATGTGCGCTGAGCCATCTGTCAGGGCTAGTGTTCTCCGGTGAGATGTGCGCTGAGCCATCTGTCAGGGCTAGTGTTCTCCGGTGAGATGTGCGCTGAGCCATCTGTCAGGGCTAGTGTTCTCCGGTGAGATGTGCGCTGAGCCATCTGTCAGGGCTAGTGTTCTCCGGTGAGATGTGCGCTGAGCCATCTGTCAGGGCTAGTGTTCTCCGGTGAGATGTGCCAGCGATGTGTGCTGGGGATCTGTCAGTGCCAGTGTTCATCGGTATATGGCCTCTGCGACTAGATAGGCCAAGAGGTTGTTCTGTCAAATTCTATGTTTCTATACTGTTAGCGCAGACGGCAAGCGTGCGACTGACATCGCAGCACTAGTATTGCTGTATCTCCCTCTGCTAACTCTGGAGGGTGCAAGCAGAAATGTATGACTAATTGAATAACTGCGTATTCATTCCCAGCAAGAGGGCGTATCATTGAATTAGTTGTTCCACTTCGTATAAGAGTATATAGTTACTGTGAACCCGGCTTCCTGCGATTCTTACGGCGGGCCGGCTACAAAGAGACCTTTTGATGGTCTTTTAGCAACAAAAATGATCCTCTATTAGTTTGTTAAACCAATTTAGCAAATAGATTGCAAGCTCTTCTGGTAAGGGACGGCTACCCTAATGTATAAATTTATTATCGCAGCACCATCTAATATTGGTGGAATAAACATACAAATGACAATTTATAGGCAAGACTTAGACCGCAGCGTTGTACTCACAATCGGCGGCAGTAAAATTCGGCAGCGAATCGTAGCTCTTTTCACAATTCATTATATCCTGAGAACAGAGAAAAACACAAATCTGTTAGTGTGCGACAGATCAGACAGATCTCACCTATCAAATTGCTAGAATGCTAACAGCAGCACATAGCATTTCAGATCAGCCTCCTCTGGTGTAGGCGGGTAAGAAGGCCAACACAGAGCGAGCACCTTGGTTGTGTAGGGTATAAATGGTAGGGGGCTGCATGACTGGTATAAAACTTTAAGCCTCAGTAGCGACCTCCTTACCTCCATTATTCCTATGTAGTAGGAGAAGGGGGTGATCCGCAGTCCCTTCACCATGATGTCAGACAGGTGGTAGGGATACAGCATGAGATGTTCCCTACTGTACTTCAGAAGCTCCTCATAGTACTTCCGCTCATCCTTCTTCACATGCTTCACTGCAAGCAACACAGCAAACAGAGCATTACCTACTGTTCCCTAGTATTAAAGGGGAACTTCAACATACTTATTTCCATGTGCCTTGTCTAGAATACTACATCTGTTCTAGAACTGCAGCTATAACCAACGCACAGTTGTGGGCTGAGAAAATCTACCTGGACTAATGATCTTTATGTACAATTCTCTGAACGTCCCCTTATAATGGCGAAAGAAAGGAAGAAAACAAACAAACGCGCATGAAGCACCCAGTTTAGTATTTTTTACAAGGAAGCAAAGAAAATTACTTTTGACTATATTGAAGGCTTTTAATCATGGGGTGGACAAAATGGTCCTCAAGATCTTTTATTTATTTATTTATTTTTTATTTTTTTATGTAAAAACTTCATTGAGCATTTAAATCAGGGCTTGCCAACCAGGTCCTCGAGATCTACAAACTTTCCATGTTTTCCCAGACCACCTAGCTGGTGCACAGCTGTAGTCATTACTAACAGTCACATTCCCCAGATCACGTAGCTAGTGCACAGCTGTAGTCATTACTAACTGTCACATTTCCCAGACCACCTAGCTGGTGCACAGCTGTAGTCATTACTAACTGTCACATCTCCCAGGTCACCTAGCTGGTGCACAGCTGTAGTCATTACTAACTGTCACATTTCCCAGACCACCTAGCTGGTGCACAGCTGTAGTCATTACTAACTGTCACATCTCCCAGGTCACCTAGCTGGTGCACAGCTGTAGTCATTACTAACGGTCACATTTCCCGGGTCACCTAGCTGGTGCACAGCTGTAGTCATTACTGTCACATTTCACAGGTCACCTAGCTGGTGCACAGCTGTAGTCATTACTAACGGTCACATTTCCCAAGTCACCTAGCCAGGGCACAGCTGTAGTCATTACTAACTGTCACATTTCCCAGGTCACCTAGCCGGGGCACAGCTGTAGTCATTACTAACGGTCACATTCCCCAGGTCACCTAGCCGGGGCACAGCTGTAGTCATTACTAACTGTCACATTTTCAAACATGCTGCATTCATTCCTACTGTAGACCCACAGGTTGCCTGAGACACATGAACTGTTGGTAGATCTTGAGGACAGGTTAGGCCACCCCTGTTCTTAAATATAGCATCTGATTGGTTGATCATAACATCCCATCTTCAGTAGAACTCCCATGTTCCTAACTAAACCCCAGAGGATGCAAAGTGCCCACATACGATGTATCACATGCGATCCAGCCACCAGGTAGCAACCCGGGCCATTTGAAGAAGAGGTATCACATGAGATACCTTGTGTTAGTGTATGGGGGGGCTTTAAGTGCTATCCTATTTAATAAAAGGCTAGCACTGCCTGCGCTGACATAACGGTTATGCTGATCTGTCATTTTCCCGGGCTGGTAACTAGTAGAACCATATTTGAACCTGGAAATATAATTTATAGGGAATATACACAATGCAATGACACAGTTAGTTATGAATAAACAAGTCCCAGGAAAAAACGCAATCACATTTATTAAAAAAAAAAAAAAAAAAAAACTGAAGCCAGTTCCTAATTATTGGGGTGAACGGATAATAACCACTTTGCCCAGTATATACCAATGCTTCTGTATAATGTGTCCACCGTCACAGACAGTGCTGTTTTTTGACGTGTACTTCCATTAATGTGGTTGATATTAAGAGTGTACCAGCCACATGCGGAGAGTCTGCAGTGAGAAGCAGCTACCAGCGCACATCCTGTAAACCCCCCCCCCCCCCCAACCCCATATACACCGCCTGCATCTCGGTCCGACAGAAGATTCATTTGTGCAGAACTATTCAAGTTGAAAACAACATTGCTCTCTTACAGACCAATCACTAAGCGCTGCTGGGAGCACAGCACAGCCGCCTGCCAGGAACAACAATAGCATTCCTGATCTGCAGGCAGGTGGTAGATAGAAAAGACTATGCAGAAAAGACTATGCAGGCTGAACGAGACAAAACATAACTTGTCATCGAGAAGCGTTAGTAAGTGGTGTGCATTACATGCCAATGTAGCAAGCCCAGCATTGGCACACGGCACAGAGACTGCGGTTATAATGCGCAATAGACCAATCTGCAAAATAACTCCTATCATACATGGAATATTGGTCTCCCAGAGTACTGTGTATATAGTAATGCCCAGCTTCTGGGCCTAGTCAGTGGGGCAGACAGTCTGATTGTAGCATCTATAACTGGTCCAGTCTTTAGCTTCAGCTTAATAGCATATATTACTTCCACGCTAGACTGTTAGAACCAAAGATGTCCTGATATCACCTGGTTCTACGGCCAAAATAATGGCACTTCAGTACTTTGCGTTTAACCGTTGATTGAGTTTAGATTAAGGATGGGGAGGAACGGTCCAACCATCTTCTAGAGTAGAAGTAGGTTGGAATAGGATCATCTGAGACAGGGTATCTGGAATAATAACCTAGGAAGCCAGAAGAGAATGGACTGATTACCATGCTTCTTCTGGATTGGCTGGAAGGGCTGAGGGGAAAAAATGTTGCTCTAGGATGACCTATGAAGGTCAGGGTGTAAACATGGGACACTACTCCTCTTGTCCAAACATTCAAAGTTGTTGACTTACAGGAGTCTGGGGAAAAGCAGAAGATGCCTCCCACGCTGGATCGTGCTGGCTTGAGAGCTGGACAGTGGGTAGACTGGGTCTGCCTATCCCTGGACTTAGCAATTCTGCCAAGAACTATGTGAGATCTTGCATAGGACTGATACAAGTACCCACTTCCCTGATGTGGTCAACAATCGATAACTCAATTCTACCAGACCAGAGACCATCTTCCAGTTAATCCACCCAGCGTCTGATGGCCTTAGCCACCCAAGTTCCGGAGATGTACAATTAGCCCCTGCATCAGAAAAAAAAGCCTTCCAGCTTCATACAGGTGGGCACCTACCAGAGGAGGAGACTCCCATTAGCCATGAGCACAGCTGGGAGAGGATAAACCATAGAAATTTGTTTAGATTCAAATAAAAAAAATACTTCCTTGGTGGGCCTACACCTCCGCAAGGAGGTCCTCCAGCTGAGCAGAAGACAGACTCAGCTGCCGCCTATTATGAAAGGAGCATCTGACTTAGTCTGAAGAGAACAGTCTTCACCTCCTTGATTAAAGCATCCACAGCCATGAGAGTTTGAAAACGCTACAGAAGAGTAGGATCTCTGTGTCAGAAGTGACGGAACATCATCATCATCATGGTCCACTGAGATACTCGAGTGTTGAGATTGTCCTGTATGACAGATTTGCACTTAGATGGGAGATCCCTGTGTAGCATATGCCAGAGTGAAACCAGATTTTGAACCAACACATACTGTCCTGGTCTGAAGTATGAGGAGAGACAACTTTAGAACAGTTCTTGCAAGATCCTAACACAGCACTGTCCACCCGAGAACATTGGCTGAATAACCTTTGGAAGACATAGCAATGAGATCCCACACACAGAAGTCTAATAAAGAGTGGAGTCAAATTTAGGGTAGAGTACTGAATGTTACAGAACCACAAATAAAAGTCTAAGTGGGTCTACGAAGCAGTTACCGTGGCAGGGTAGGAAGGAGGTGACTGGAGTGAGGTATACAGGGAGGCGAGAGCCTGTGCATCTCCCAACATAAAGCAAAGACACGGAGTGTAGCATGGCCGTCCAGGGTCTGTGTATGGGAGGGGAGAGGAAGAGGAGAAAGCTCTTTTTGTGGGGGACACAGCAAGGGATGGAGTAGAAGCTGTCATCACCCATCTGGCAAAGCTCTAGGAAAAATGGCTGCTATATGTTCTAGTTCCCAGCGTGATCCCTACAGCTAAGGGTTGGAAGAGAAATAGATCCAAAAGGACTATTTTGCCCACAGGTCTGCACACCAAAAAGAAAAAATCATTAAGCTTTCCGATAAAATGGTTATTCTGCCAAACACACAATTATATCCGGAGTACTAGATTTTGCATAGGAAGCACTCTACATACTTTAGTCATTGCCCTATTAAAGTCTTCCTCTCACTCTAGTGTCTCCAGCACCACAAGTCCACTGTCTTGGTGTCATCCATCACTTCGACCTCAGCTCCACAAATCCAGCCATACGTTGTTTCTATGCTTCCATCTTTCAAACCCTCATCCTTTGGATCATCTCTGCACCACTCCATACGTCCCCATGCCTGCTCCCTAATATTTCCAGAAACCAAATCAAGCTTCTCACCCTTACCTTGAAATTCATCACTGGTTCCTCATACACCCCTGATCTTGTCACTACATAGCCAGAAGTATGTGGACACCTGAACATCACAGCCATATGTGCTTTCTAAGCATCTCATTCCTAAACTATGGGCATTAATATGGGCTTGGTCTCCTCCTTGCCCCTTCTTTCTTTCTTCTGTGAAGACATTACATTAGTAAGGACAGGCAAGTGTGTCAACAAGACCTTGCTAGTCAGTATCCTAATTATAGCAAAGCAGTCTGGATAGACCAGTCAAGTTCTAAATCAAACCATTTTCTGAGGGACCTTGCTTTGCGGTCATGGGTATTAAGGCCGAAACAGAAGACCGTTCCCCAAATTTTTGTGCTTGATTTGATGCACCTGGTAACAATGGGTCCGACATCAATGGACAAGCACACTGCTGCGCTCTTGTCCTCTTTAGTCTGCCATTGACCTAGGCTTCTTACATTCCCTGGTAGCCACCTTGCACTACAATCTCAATAGGTTTCTCCAGGGCTGCTCACCGACTTACAGAACATCCAACCATACATGACCAGACTCTCCCCCAGGGCATCAGTCTCTCAATCCTTCCTCTTCACTATAGCATATATCACCCACACCGGACGTTCACCATCATCTTAACAAAGTCTAAAATTAGGATATTTAACAGAATTATGACGAAGGCCTAAAAGGTAAGCAAGACAATGGTCACAGTCACCCATCATTGCAAAGAACTTAATGCCAAAGCAGAAACAAGCCGACTGTTACCTGGTGAATTCAATGAAAACAGTTTTTTGGCATTGTTGATCCATAAAGGGTATTCTAAGAATCTCATGTAGATGGACGATTTCTCTATACAGAGGCATGAAGGATTTCTCTGCTGTGCTCCGTTAGCAAGGCTGATATACTCACAGGGAAACAGGATGCAGTCGGGATCCCGACAGTCAGAATACAACAGCGGAATCCTGACGGTAAGTACAGGGGTAATGCTTAGGCTGCAAGGATGGGGGAGGTTAGGGATAGAGTTAAAAACACCAGGATCCATTGGAATTTTCAGTGTCAGAATGCCGCTGTCGGCATCCTGACCATTGGGATTGTGAATGCCGAGATTCCGTACCCAACCCAGGTGAACAAGGCCTCTCTCAGGCTGCTGAATACGGCTCATCAACATGTGGAAATTGAACTTCCAGATTTGAGAAGGTGAAACCATTCAGTAGTAAATAACCGAGAGATTAATGGCAGACGCAGTGATAGCGGACATAAACGTACGCCTGATTAACAGTATTCTGTGAATGAGATTGCAGCATGTTCAGTGTTGTAGAAGTAAACATGGTTTGTCCTTGACCATGTTGATTTAGAGTTAAGTAAACCACAGATTTGATTTTCAAGAAAATTCTGAACTCATACAAGGAAGCCACGCACCGTCACAATAATGTGTGCATTAGGTAGGAAACAATCCTGTACACACCACAGCACGGAGTAGCGTAGATTAAAAAACGCACAGACAGACATACACTGCAGCTGACATACTGTGCAACACCCACAGAGAGTTTATTTAAAGCGTATTCACCACCTACACACAGGAACGTGTCTCCCTGTTTAGGAGATCGATTCATAGACCAAGCAGATAAAACATTTTTAAAAAGCTAAATCCATTTCACCCATGTACTTTTACATAGAGAGATCACACTACTGGGAACCAGCCAAGGTGCTGAGCTTATGTGAAAATCATCTATTCAGATATAATTAATTCCCCTTACACATTAACATAGCAAAGCTGAGGACACAGACATTGCACTAGAGTGGGGGCAGTAACTGGCATAGCATTGTCCTGATTGACGAGCAGTCGAGCCAACCCGCAGGGACTACTTGATAGATGGCGGTACCAGCGAGATTACGTATTGGTCTCCGCAGGGAGATTTGTCCATGCGGCCCTGTACTGATCCAGAAAAGGCTAGGAATTTACATGGGGCCAAGCGATTGAAAAAAAACCCAGTTCTTCCAAATGCAACCAATCCTCTACACTGACAGGTATGGAAAACACCCAATATATAAGGGTAAATACATTAAATAGATTACAAGATTTAGATAAATGAGCACATGACCTGCAAGTATCAGAAACCCTTAATAAGAATAATTCCTAAAACAATAACACAAACAGTGGATATTGGCTTGGTATCTAATGTCTGTTGACTTTTTGCCTTTTTTTCCCCCCTACACAATAGTAGTGTTTATTCTAGAACCCTGCACTTTTCAAACTGTGTGCAGTTCCTCTTTCCTGCCTGGGGTGTCACTGTCTGCTGTGATGTCTCAATAAAGACCAGACTGTACTAGAAGCACCAAAGCAGACAGCGACACCCAGTGCAGGAAAGGGAAACTGCATGTGTTTTGTCATGAGTAATAAATGGTGCTCCAGCCAATCAGCATTTTTCAAACACATGACATAAGCTCAATGGCTGGAGCACATTTATCATTCGTAACAAGACATAATAAGATTATTAGTCATTGATAGATCTGCTCCAAAATGCTTTGAAAAGATTCAAAATGAGTATATGGCAAGCCGTCATTAATTGTCCTTTGTGCGGCAAGTAATCATCACCTTTCAGAAAATACATCACAACTACAATCTGTTTCTAGTACGTTATTTACAACAATGCCACAAGGTTTCAGGTCTTGAGATGTGATCTATCCCTACAGAAGACAAGGCACCGAGACTGCGCTCCTTACCTAAATGACTGCGGTACCTCAGCTGGTTCCGGATACTGTACAGTATAACCTGCTTCTCATATTCCTTTTGGGAGTTTCCAAGGCTCTGGGGAAGGGAGAGGAAGAAGAAAAAAAAAAGTTAAGAGGAAACTGACTCACAACAAGATTTATTCCAGAAAGTGCAGAATGTGAGGTTATTAAGGTCTTTCCGAACACAGGGGCTTATTCTGTGTATTACCGCACAATCAGAGGTTGTACATGCAGTGCACTGAAGGAGAAGTCTTCATACAGTGAGGGGGAGTTGTTAGGACATATCTAAGTTTAATCTACTTAATGTACAATACAACCCTTTCATCTTCTTCATGCTGCACAGTTTTACAGTGTTACGTATTACTCTGCATTAGTATATCAGTTCCATAATGCCCCAAATACTTATACACTTGGTTTTAGGCTGGCATCCTAAAGAGGGAGCATGGCGTCTCCTCCACCTCACTTATATCAGCCACAGCATCTTACACCTGGCTTCTCCCAGGTGTGCAGTCAAGCAGGGCGATAGCCAGTCAGGTGTGGGGCCAAGCAAGGGCGGGGCCATTGCCAGCCAGGTGTGGGGCCAAGCAAGGGCGGGGCCATTGCCAGCCAGGTGTGGGGCCAAGCAAGGGCGGGGCCATTGCCAGCCAGGTGTGGGGCCAAGCATGGGCGGGGCCATTTCCAAACAGGTGTGGGGCCAAGCAGGGGCGGGGCTATTGCCAGACAGGTGTGCGGCCAAGTGGGGATGGGGCCATTGCAGGCCAGGTGTGTGGCCAAGCAGAGGTGGGGCCATTGCCAGCCAGGTGTGTGGCCAAGCAGGGGCGGGGTCATTGCCAGCCAGGTGTGTGGCCAAGCAGGGGCGGGGTCATTGCCAGCCAGGTGTGTGGCCAAGCAGGGGCGGGGTCATTGCCAGCCAGGTGTGTGGCCAAGCAGGGGCGGGGTCATTGCCAGCCAGGTGTGCGGCCAAGCAGGGGCGGGGTCATTGCCAGCCAGGTGTGCGGCCAAGCAGGGGCGGGGTCATTGCCAGCCAGGTGTGCGGCCAAGCAGGGGCGGGGTCATTGCCAGCCAGGTGTGCGGCCAAGCAGGGGCGGGGTCATTGCCAGCCAGGTGTGCGGCCAAGCAGAGGTGGGGCCATTGCTAGCCAGGTGTGCAGCCAAGCGAGGAGATTGCCAGCCAGGTGTGTGGCCAAGTGGGGGCGGGGCCATTGCCAGCCAGGTGTGCAGCCAAAGCATACTAGGTGTGCGTACATGGGCCCCAGGTGAATGATTACCTGTTTGACGTTGGCTGGCAGCTTGGCCCATGGATAGTTCTGGCGGATGTGGAATTCCACGTCTATGTTCATGGCGCCGGCACCCCCCGGTCAGTGGCTGACACCCGGCCTGAGCATCCCGTGTTACCGCCGCATCTCCACCCCGGCTGTCAGCTGCCGCTTCTCCGAGCTCCCTGGAACTTGCTGCTGGCTGCAGCTGTCTCGGTGTGAAGTTACTTCCTGATTGGAGAATGGGCACAGAAACGTCATCCTACGTCACTTCCTGCGGGGCGGAGCCGCGAGCTGGCTGCACACAGGGCTTTAGACCGATAGAGTCCAAACTGTCTCCTGTCTCACCGTCTCCAGGCCAGGGGGCGGCCATGATCCCGTAGATCAGTACAGCCCACCTCCGTATACAGCGAAAACACCAAACAGTGGCCTGGTAATGCTTTATAATATGGGGAGAACCCCCAAATAACTTGTTTCAACCATTGTCATGTCGACCACTTTGACTGCCTACTTTTTGTACCTGCAGACTTTTTGACCCTGTCGACCTTTTCACCACAATGACTATATGGTGTCAACAGGGCCGGTGTAAGGATTCTCATAGGCAAAACTTCAACTTACTGCCCCCCCCCCCCTCCATTCTTCCACCAATAACCACTTTCCAAACCATTAAGGCATACTTGCCTAACATTCCGGAATGGCAGGGAGGTCCAAAAATCGGGTAGTCCACCCTGCTCCCTGGGGAGGCAGGGCCGCCGAGAGGCAGGGGGGGCGGGTACATTTTACCCGGGCCCGGGCCTATCAGGGGGCCCGGGTGCAAGGACACACACAAACACACTTTTTTTTTTAGGGCAATGGGTGCGGGTGCCGCGCGTTTCTGTGTAGCGGGACTTGGGAGCGCAGGCGGCGGTAAATTAATGGAGGCGAGCGGGTGCTTACCGTCTGTGTCTGTCACTGTCAGTGAGTGTGCACACTATAGTACAGACAGTGGCAGAGGCGTCCGGTCCACCGCTGCGGAGCTTCAGTGCAGAGAGAGAGAGACTCTCGTGAGATGATCTCGCAGGTCTCACTGTCTCTATCTGCAGACTGCAGCTCAGCTGGGAGAGACCGGACGCTATGCTAGTGCAGAGTGCAGACTGCACGTGGGAGACCAGGGAGAAGAAGGTCACGGTGCACTGCGATGGAGCCGGAGGAACTGAGAGCCTGAGGTCACTGTGCACTGACCCAGAAAATGTAGACAGACAGACCCCTGTAAATTATAAAAACGCTGCAGTCCTTCCTGTAAGTACAGTTGACTGCCCTGCCTGGCTTAATATATAACTTATATAGATTCTTAGAGAGCTTAACATGTATTAATAGAATGGCATGTTACTGATCCCATATGGTTTCTTTAGAATAATAAAGACAGTGGTAAAATGTAGTCATTCATTTAAAGCGATTCATTGATAGTAAGTTGTACTTAGCTGCTACTCCTGGCTGCTAGTAGATTTATGAGAGACCAGATTCTAAGTGCAGTATTCAATGCCGGTGCGAGGGGGTTAAACTGCGAGGATCGCAGAAAACCAGTGATCCTCGCAGTTTAACCCCCGCGCCGGCCGCTCACACTATGCAACGTTCCGGGGGAATCCTCGCAGTCACAGAACTGTGAGGATTCCCCTAAACTGCGAGAGCCGCGGCTAGTGCAGCAAACTCGCTGTAATTAGCCTCGGCTCTCGCAGCTTTTGGAGGCACATTTGCAAATTCCCCCTCGCTCAAAAAACGGAGCGAGGGGGAATTTGCGAATGAGGGAGGGTCAGTTGAATACGGACAGGGTGAGCGGTGACTGCGAGCAAAAAGTCCTGCTCGCAGTCACCGCTCGCCCACGGCATTGAATATATGCCTAAGAGTTTCCTCAGATATGTCCAGATTTGGGATAAAGATTGGCACTGGTGATGGGGATTCTGTCTCTCTATGATATACATATATATATATATGTGAAGAATAGGCGTCAGCAACAAACCGTTAAAAGTAAATTACTGTACAAGAAGCTGATGTTTCAGTGCCTCTAGGCATGCTCCAAATGGTGCTGATTATAAACTATAGGACCCTGATCTACAGAAAATTAATTCAATGGTTGTGTCCAAATCCCCACCGTGCTGGCAGGACTTTGTTATCTGCAGCTCCTCCTGTGCCACTGTGCTAAAAGGCCTGCCCCTCTCAGCCCTCCGGAGTCTCCCGGTGCCTCCGTCACTGCAAGTGTATGAGAGTGGTGCATAGCGCCACAAACTTCCACCACCCCTCCGGCAGTTCTCGGCCATTTCAAATGCCGTGTGACTCCTGAGCCAATCAGAGCTTGCATACCGGCAGCTGCGGTGATTGGCTGCTGGGCCACGAGCTGCGATTGGCTTACTAGTCAGCGCACCATATTTGACAGCTGCCAGATGGGTGAGGGAAGCCTGTGGCGCTGTTATCTGCTCTCATACAGTGGTGGAGGTGGAGGCCAGACCTGGACTACCAGTGTGAGTCTGCACTACAGGGGGCATTAAGCAGCAGCACTACAGGGGGCATCAAGCAGAGGCTTTGTGCATGCTGTCAGTAATACGCCTGTTTATCAGGCACACGCAGAATAATCTGGCAGCCTGAAATTAGGATACATATTATAGGTGGTTTTAAATGTACAAACTGGTTGTCTTCTTGTATTCTTTTGCAATGAGGCTGTGACTGGTGCTCTGCTGAGAGCAGCAGGTCAGCTATAGCTATTCCAAGTGCCCCCCCCCCCATCTAAGCCTTGGGGGGGGTTGCCCGCTTGATGGGGGGAGAGGGGGTGCCCGCCCGGTTTGCAGCACCCTGTCCTAATAAAATTCTAGAGTGAACACTATATTTGTATGTCTATATTTGTATGTCTTTATATATACAGTATGGGGGTAAAAGCCGCTCCACTGTAGTGAAATCCAACCTTGCGAATGAGTGTGCATGCTGTGTACTGCTGCTAATCTATTCGGAGCTGAGCAAAAATATCTACAGTAAATCCATTTGTGAGACGCTCACTATGAAATGATTTTTTTCACTGGTCACCACCGATTGCAAGCTCTGAGTAGCCAGGGATTTACTAGGATGTAATAAAATCAGCATGATCGTGGCTGGAGCTGACATCAAAAACCCTTCCCTAACAGGCTTAGGCACTGTCTCCTATGCTATCTCTGACACCCCCAATGTTTTTTTTTGGCACGGCTAGCACTCCCAATTAATGGTCGGCTACCAGCCCAGAAGCCGGCTTCCGGATTGCTAATAGAAAACGTACTGTAGCAGGACTTCATCGCTGGTTTGAATCGAGCACACGCATTGAAGCCCATAGGCATGCACAGTACATCGATAATCGCCCACTGTACAAATTTGCAGCCATGTGATTAGGTCTGAATTGGGCCCTATGTGAGTGTGTTTGTGTGTACAGATGTGTCCCTCTATGTTTTTTGCAGCTTATCAAAGCGGTATTGATATGTGAAATGGGGGGTGCTGGATGGGTCCCCGACAGTCAGGATTCCGACGTCGGTGTAATGATTAAAACTCCAACACTCAGGGTCCCGAGGGCCACCGGCTATTCACCCTCGTGGGGGTCCACGGCCCCCATAAACAGAGAATAGAATAGCCCTTTGTTGCGCCCCCCCCCCCCGCTTTCTGAGTCTGGGCAGTTGGTATCCCACATCAGGCTAATGACTGTCGGGCTCCTATACTACACCCAAATGGGGGCCCTGGGAAGTTGTTGTACCAGGGCCCAGGATTTCTCTTGGCAGCCCTGTGGGGAGGTGGGCAAGTCCCCTGCTTTCCCTGGAGGCCCCCTGCACCCTCTAATTTACCACCCACAACAGAGTACAAGGAAAAAGCAGCAGCAAACTTGGGAAGTATGCCTCAGTGATATGTTGGAGATGAGGTCTTAGAAGTTTCACAGCCGCCACCTGTCATCTCAGAAAATACCTACCAGATGACAGTAGAGACACATGAATGAATCAGAGAAGAAAACTGCATTCAAAAATGAATTAGAGCACTAAGTAAATGCAATAATCTGATAACTTGCTGTCTGGTTATAGTATAATCCACTTGGGACTAATTTATGAATTTATAACCACATATTAAATAAAACCTACATGTACCTAAAAAGTACATAGAACAGCCAGACACAACTATCATAAGCATATGATCTCTTGTTTCCCTGAATTCATCACAAATATATTTAAATGTAATGTGAAAAATGGGTACTTGTTTCCTAGCACGGCCACCCCGATTTGGATCGGGGTGGTCGTGTCGGAAAAATCGCGTCGGTCGCATCGCATGCGACAAAATCGCATGCGATGCGACCGACCCGGTTTTTTAATTGAATCAAATGTGAATAGGGTCCCTGGGACCCTATTTTACATTGGATTCAATGTAAAATATTCCCTAGACCCCCAATTTTACACCCTCAACGCCACCCCACGATTGAAGCCAACCCGAAGTGTGGCGAGCGCAGCGAGCCCACGAGGGGCGGCGGTGCGCGTCCTCTGACCTTTTCATACCCCTACTATCCACGTCGGCGTGGAGATGAGAATATAAAGTGTGGCGAGTGCAGCGAGCCACCGAGCCCGAAGTGTGGCGAGCGCACGCGTATAACTTCACAGGTATATGCGTCCCCTCGCGGGGCTCGCTGCGCTCGCCATGCTTCGGGCTCGGTGGCTCGCTGCGCTCGCCACACTTTATATTCTCAACTCCACACCGACGTGGATAGTAGGGGTATGAAAAGGTTGGAGGACGCGCACCGCCGCCCCTTGCGGGTTCGCTGCGCTCGCCACGCTTCGGGTTTGCGTCAATCGTGGGGTGACGACGGGGCCATATACAATGTGAAATGGGTCATATTGGCCCATTTCACATTGTTTCCTATGTGAGATGGACTTAATCAAGTCCATCTCATCTTGTGCCATTATAATGGCACAAGACCGACGCGATGCTCCCGATTTCAATGTTAAAAAATATTTTAACATTGAAGCCTATGGCAAAGTCGCGGGCATCGCGTCGGTCGCGTCGGGGGCAATGTTAATGGTCGCGACCGACGCGATGCCCGTGATTTTGCCTTTGCCGGCAAAATGGGCCTGATTTCAAAGGAAATCGGGTCCATCGCGGGCATCGTGTACCTTAACTTTAAGGTACACGATGCCCGCGATTGTGGCCGTGCTAGGAAACAAGTACCGAAAAATGTATTCTCTGGTGAATGCAACCCAGAAGACTGGTCAAGAAAAACTCTACCCTCCTCTCTTAAGGTCCATACACACTGGGGACTATGCCCGGCGTGTTTGGAGAGCGATGATCGTGTTCATCGCTGGGGGGGGGGGAAGTTGCTGAAACAGGCTATTTTGAGCAGCTTTAGCTCAAAGTCGCCCAGTGTGTATGGGCCTTTATTTGCACCGGACCTTCTGAATACTGGCTAAAATAAAAAAGAGCTAACAGGACTTTGAAAACAAATGAAACATAACTAAAAATAAATAAATACAAAGTAACAGTTGAATCTATAACAAAACAGTACTATACTGAATTACATTGCAGACCCTGGGCAGAATGCCAAACAAATTGGATACTATTATATCAGAATACTAGAAGCACTAAACAAAAAAGTATCAATGATAGAATTATATATACTATCCAATACTAATCCCAGGGAGAGCAACAGATTGTACTATAGAGGAAAAACCCGCGTCAGAAACTGCAGCAATCAAAAGAACAGACAACAAGTCTAGTAAACTTTTAAATCTATAAACACACTTTTCTCTCTTTAAAGTGACCTCGCACTTCACTAAACATGTGTGTGTAATGCCCCTTTCCCACTGCAGCTCTTAAACTGTAAATTGCCGTTTTTTCCCCACTATTTACCGTTTAAGGCTGCAGTGGGAAAGCGCCAGAGTTGATTTACCGGTTAAAGTGAACCGGTATTTCAACCCGTTTAAAAAGCAGAGTCCTACACGTTTAAATACCGTTTTTAGGCAGTGGGAATGCCTCTTAAACAGTATTCAAAATCCCACACTACTTCCCCCTCCCCTGGTACCTGCCCTGTGCCCACCCTCCCCTAATACTTACCTGCGTGGGGGATCCGGGCAGCGGGGTTCACGCACTGCTGAGGAGGCAGCGGGGTCTGGCATGGGCACAGTACTTTGGGTCCCTCTGCATGCTGGGCAGTGGGGACACAGCGGGGTCCATCCCGCATGGGCACTGTGCTGTGGGTGCTGGTGGTGCAGCAGGGTCCATTTGGGGTTCATTCGGGGTCGGGGCAGTCCCTGCAGCTGATGGGAACTAATAGTTCCCACTATGCACATGTCTACTGAGCGCCGTGCATATCAATGAGCCGCTCATTACATATGCGCATATGTAATGAGCGGCTCATTGATATGCACGCCTCAGTAGACATGCGCATAGTGGGAACTTTTAGTTCCAATCAGCTGCAGGGACTGCCCCGACCCCGAATGAACCCCGAATGCACCACCAGCACAGTGCCCATGCGGAATGGACCCCGCTGCGTCCCCACTGCCCAGCATGCAGAGGGACCCAAAGTACTGTGCCCATGCCGGACCCCACTGCCTCCTCAGCAGTGAGTGAACCCCGCTGCCTGGATCCCCCACGCAGGTAAGTATCAGGGGAGGGTGGGCACAGGGCAGGTACCAGGGGAGGGGGGGGTATATTACTGGTTAATTACCGTTTTGTAGCTTTCACATTGAAAGGTACAAAAACGGTAATTAACCAGTAATATACAGTTTACTACATGCAGTGGGAAAGGGGTTAAACCTGCTTTGACCCGTTTAAAGAACCGTTTAAAAAAACGGGTCAAAGCAGGTTTGGCAGTGGGAAAGCAGCATAAATGTACTGTATGTCTTTATTTTTTAACCCCTTAAAAATTTCACAAACAGCAGAGAGGGACATGATCTGTGATCCTAAATGTTAAATGAACACAGATAACAGTATTCTCTTTTCTTTATACCCTAAAACTAATAAAAGTATAAGTTTTAAAATACATTCCTTTGGTGTGCATCCATAGCGTAAACTCTTTCTTCACTTCCAACTGAACTTAATAATACCTGTTACATGGATGTGGTGTGCTACTGTGTCACTGTCTGAAATCTGTTTATGATGTGTTGCAGGAAATGCTGCATATACTCCTTCTGTGCATCTTCCCTGTCTGTTCCGTAGTCTCTCTATGGCCCTTATAAAGATCTGATCGCAGTACAAATTTGTTTGGAAAATGGGCAAAACCATGTGCACTGCAGGTGGGGCAGATGTAACATGTGCAGAGAGAGTTAAATTTGGGTGAGGTGTGTTAAACTGAAATCTAAATTGCAGTGTAAAAATAATGCAGCCAGGATTTACCCTGCACAGAAACAAAATAACTCACACAAATCTAACTCTCTCTGCACATGTTACATCTGCCCCCCTGCAGTGCACATGGTTTTGCCCATTTTCCAAACAAATTTGTACTGCGATCAGATCTGAATAAGGGCCTATATGGGGGAAGAAGGGATTTGGAACGCAAGGAGCGAGCGCTCATGTCGGAGGTGCAGGAGCTCAGGCAGAGGCTGGCGTCACAGACTAGGAAACAGCTGCAGACATCTCACTTGCCGGACACACAATGGGCCTGATTCAGACCCAAGTGCCTTTAAATCAGTGGGCAAACGCAGTTTCAGTTCCGACCGGGGGGAGGGGGGGCAGCAACGAGGGTGGCGATAGTGCATCAATATGATGCGGCGTTACGGGCGGAACCCTGTTTTTCTGAGAGCAGCCTGCGGAGGGCCACGATGGATGTGTGCCATCACAAGCAGCCACTGCTACCCGGACCATGGCTGCCATGCGCCTGGCCTTGCAGCTAGGCTGCGCAGACACAAGCTGCCAGTCTTGTGCAAGCGCTTTGCTGTTTAGCATTGTGCGTGTACATTTTTGCGGGCACATTGCTGGGCGGGACCCTGCATGTGAAGCAGCCTTGCCCAGACTACCGCCAGGGGTTGCAGGTGTGTGGAACGTCACAAACCTGCAGCCAGGTCTGAATTACCCCAAATGAACCTAGTGGCTGTCTCCTTTTACAGAGGATATACAGTACATAGAATGTGACGGCAGATAAGAACCACGTGGCCCATCTAGTTATAAACATGTTACCCCAAACCACATTTGATCCTTATTGATTTATTTATCAGTTTCTTATAAAGCGCAGCATATTCCGTTGCACTTTACAATAGGAGACAGTGATACAACAAACTGGGTATTTACAGACTGTCAAAGGTATGAGGGCCCTGCTCGCAAGCTTACAATCTATAGGGAAATAGGCATTGATACATAAGGATAGATATTCTTTATTGCATAAAGTCCACCAGATTGCAAAGGTTCCTGGTGTGCTGTATGATACTGGGACTCAGCAGTTTGGTCAGGGGCCAGGAGGATGGAAGATGTGAAAAGGAAAGAGAGTGGATATGTGTGGACTGTACAGTGGGGATGTGATTGGATAGGAATGGTATATGAAGGTTAAGTGGCTGGTTCTGGAATTTGATAAGCTGGTCTGAAGAGGTGAGTTTTCAGGGAACGCTTATAGGTTTGGAGACTGGGGGAGAGTCTTATTGTGCTTGGGAGAGCATTCCACAGAGTGGGTGCAGCCCAAAGAAAGTCCTGCCATCGGATATGGGAGCGAGTAATGAGTGTGGATGAGAGACGCAGATCTTGGGAGGAGCGTAGAGGTCGTGTTGGATGATATTTTGAGATAAGAGAAGAGATGTATGTTGGTGTAGTTTGGTTTATGGCTTTGTGTGTAAGTAAAATAATTTTGTATTGAATACTGTAGAATACAGGTAACCAATGAAGTGACTGACAGAGCAGCTTTGCAGACCATGAACGTCTGGCTAGGAAGATTAGCCTCGCAGCTGCATTCATGATGGACTGTAGTGGTGAGAGTCTGTATTGGGGAATAATTACTTATTAGTTACTTATTGCTTTGTAAGGATACCAATATGCCTATCCCAAGCATGTTTAAATTGTTCTACTGTATTTGCCTCTACCACCTCTGATGGAAGGCTATCCCACTTATCCACTACCCTTCCTGTGAAGTAATTCTTCCTCACATTTCCCCTGAATCTTCCTCCCTCTAGTGTCAGTGCAGGTCCTCGTGTTCTGTTGCTCCTCTTCCTGTGGTATGAAGAATGTCTCCCTCCAGTATACAGTAGTTATGCATTGCTAGTATTACATACAGCAAGTTATATTAGGTATAACTGTATATAGTATCAGTAAAACATTTTATCAAATTTTCTTTTTCTGATGAGATAATGATGTTTTCTTACCAACTACAAATATATAAAAGAAAATCTAATATGTGTTACAGTAACCCGCAGTGTCCACTAGGTGGCAGCAATATCTTGGGAGAGGAAGAGAAAGTGTCCTGTATAGTCTGTAGGGAAGAGATCTGTGGGATACAGGTGATAACCAATAGGGGGGAAATTCGATCCGCCATCCAATGTTAGGTGTTTGTGCATGCACTAATATGCGCATGTGCAAGCCTCTGGATCGAACTCCTTTGGCGAGTTTCACACACGCCGGTGTGTTCGCTCCAGGATGGGAGGGCAGGGGGGCGTACACAGGGGGTCTGTACAGCATTTCATGGGCGTGTCAACAAAAACAGTGGTTGCGCCCATAAAAATGCTGAGCGTACCCCTACGAACGCAGGTGTGTCGATGCCAGCTTGGGGTTGGCGGCTGACATCAGCGCCCTCCCTAAAATTCGGCCATCTCCGGCCACAATAAAAGTCACTCTAGACTGACAAACATCAAGAAAATTCCTTTACAATAATTGTTCAAATAATGTGCACAAAACACAGTTCCTCCGGTGATTGGTTTGAACAGAGCTGTAGAAGTGTAATTACCGGATATGTTGGAACTGTCTGAATAAAAACAGTTCAAAAGAGGTTCTGCTTAAATAGCCCGGGCAACCTGCAGCATAAGGTCTTTTCCGGTAAGTGCGCATCCCACACAAAGGTATCCACAGAGGTATCCTTTAATGTATTTTGACCCGTTTGGGGATTTTTTCAAGGCTCCTGGTCAGGAGCCTTGAAAAAGACCCCCAAGCGGGTCAAAACGCGTTGGTGGCGGCTGTAGGATGGGCACTTACCGGAAAAAGACCGTATGCTGCAGGTTGCCCGGGATATTTAAGCAGAACCTCTTTTGAACTGTAAAATCCATCACTGCTCCCAAGTCATGTCAACCTAGGCAGAGTTGGGGGGACGTTTGGACTACAGTTCTTGAGAGCTCTCTGGATACCCTTTAACCCCTTACCGCCGCAGCCTGTTTTTGCCTTCCTGACAGAGCCCTTTTTTTCAAATCTGACATGTATCACTTAAGTGGGGATAACTTTTTTTTGCTTTTACTTATCCCAGTGATTTTGAGATTGTTTTCCCGTGACACATTGTACTTTAAGTTAGTGGTAAATTTTGGTCGATACAGTTTTTTTTTTTTTGTGAAAAATACCAAAATGTCGTAAAAAAATTGAACATTTTGCAATTTGCAAAATGTTAAATTTTCCGCTTGTGAGACAAATAATCATACCACTCAAAATAGTTCATAACTAACATAGACCATATGTAAACTTTATGTTTCATTCATTATTTCAACTTTCTTTTATTTTTTTTTGGACACTAGGGGGCAGCAGAGTCAAAATTATATACATAACACAGTAAACGCTGCAATTGGCTGTTCACATTTGAACAGCCAATTGCAACGATCGCCGATCGGGGGGGGCATCGCTGCCCCCCCTGGGCAATGAGGGAAGATGTCTGCTGTCAGGGACAGCAGACATCAACCCTCTGTCACCGCGTCTCTAGACTAGAGTTTAAAGTCATGACGTACATTTACGTCATGTGTCGGGAAGTACATCCCGACCATGACGTAAATGTACGTCAAATGTCGGGAAGGGGTTAAGACCAGGTTTTGTGGAAATGAAGGCCTCTGAGGTATAGAAGACTGACTACAGTATTTCCCAATTTTAACTATTTCCCAAAGAAATGGGGATATCCTTCTAAACAACTTTGTATCAATGAGGCATCTTCTGAGAAGGACCTCTACCATGACCCTACTGGGGGGTAGTGGGGCAGTACTGAATGATTATAGGCACCTGATCCTGAGATGTTCATAAGTCTCCAATGGTGGGGAATGTGCTCATAACCGGGACCCATTCTGTGCATGTGCAGAACTGGGGTTTGTGTCCTTGCCCGCAGAGCCCCCAAACCACAGCCTCATTAACAGTCTGCCCTCATTGGAGAAAGGAGTGGGCGGAGCTGGGCTGCATTCCTGAGAAGGTGACGTGTGGACCCCATATTCTGGGAATGGCCAACCTATCAGCTGCATGTTTTCTGGGTCTACAGATGTAGCTGCTGTGCCAACTGTCCCAGTCAGCTGCATTGTACCTGAGCTTTGTAATTGTATGGTTTTACTGTGTCTGCACTATTGGAGACTATCGTGGGGCCGCGGCGGCGGGCAGCGCTGACTACGAGTATACGCAGCCTTGCGTACAGGGCTGAATCAGGCCCTGCAGATTTACCGCCCAGTGATCAGATCTGAATTAGCCCCATAAACTCTATTTAGATTGTATTTGAAGGTCCGAGGCCACACACTGGACGTGTTCACATATAACACGTAGTAAAGCGTAGTACGCCCACAATGAAGATACATCTACCCTATCACACAATGGTTACTATGTTTCTCATAAAGGACAATGAACAATGCTTGGGAAATAGTTGAACTATTATTTTAAACAGGATACAAAGGGGATCGATCGATTCCTGTTGTCATAGCGACCGTCACAAAGTGCAGCCGGTTGCCTGGTACTGTCTGTTTGCTTGGAGTGATAAGACTAATAAACTATCTGGTAGGAAAATGTGTTCACATCATATAACAAAGTCTGAATGGGCGTACCGTGTCCCAGAGAGAGGCTGCAAAGGCAAATAAATTACAAATAAATACATTATTATTATTATTATTATTAATAATAATAATTATTAAGTATATGATTTTTCTGTCTGATGTATCTGGTGGGAACAAAAACCTGGAAATGTATGGGAGCAAATGACAATCAAAAAATTGTTCCCAAACGCTTGAAAACAGACAGTGATCAGTCAGACAAATTGTTTATACGTTCTGATATAACAAATTTATCAAAGCATATATTTTTTTTTCTGTTTTCCTGCATTTGGGTGGAAATTTTGGTACTTATGTAGTATCTGGGCTGCCGATTTTGTGATTGTATGGCATACAATCAGATGCGATGCGATGCGATGCGATGCGATTCGATACGATTTTGCATAGGATTCAATGTTAAGAAGGTCCTGTTCATTTCCCCACTATCCAAGTGGGCATAGAGTTGATTTTATATAGCGTGGCGAGCGCAGCGAGCCACCGAGCCCGAAGCGTGGCGAGCGAAGCGAGCCCCGCGAGGGGACGCATATTTCTTAAAAAGTATTCTGTGTCCCCTCGCGGGGCTCGCTACGCTCGCCACGCTTCGGGCTCGGTGGCTCGCTACGCTCGCCACAGGTTTATATCCAACTCCATGCCCACTTGGATAGTGGGGAAAGGAAAAGGACCCCTTTTTCCCATTGAATTCTATGTTAAAATGGACTCAGACCATTTTAACATTGAATCCTATGGAAAAATCTTGACCATCGCATCGCATACGATTTGGTCGCATGCGATGCGATACGATGCGATGCGATCCGATCCGATTTCTAAATCGGCAGCCCAGATACTACATAAGTACCGAAATTTTTGATTGTCATATGCTCCCATACATTTCCAGGTTTTTGTTCCCACCTGATAGATCAGACAGAAAAATCTGTACGTGTGTACGCACCTTAATGGGACAGTTGGGAGGTCAAGCCAGATCTGAAGATAAATCTGCATGTGTATGGCCACCTTTACAGCGGGACAGTCCTGCCAATTGTAGACTGTCCCTCTGTCTCCATGAAGATGACTACATCCAATCAGGTGAGGAACTCCCCTGGAGCTCAGCCCTGATTGGATGTCATTTTAATCTTTTTTTTTTTTTACACAAAAAACATCAGCACAGCATCTACCGCTTCATTCCTGGAAAGGTTAAGCCTGGGGGGGCTATATTGAGGGGGTCCCCACTCTCCCAGGTACCCTGTCCAGGGCTCACCAGCCAGGGTGCTCATGTATTGGCCAGGGGACCTTGCATAAAAAGTGTCCGTCCCCCCCCCCGGTTGTGGCATGACACTGCTGGCTGTAGGAGCCCGGTGCTGGTTCCACAATACGGGTGATCCCCGGTCTTTTTGTCCCCTGTATTTTTGGAACCAGGACTATTCCAAGAGCCTGGTGCTGGTTTCTTAAATACGGGGGGACCCCATCACTTTCCACCCCATATTTGTGCCTGGTGCTAGTTCTGCTTATGCTAAGGGCAGGGACCCCATGTTTTTTAGTTTTAAATGTTTTACTTTTAGACACTTTTTTGGACAGAACCATGCACCAAACTCACTGATCTGTGCATGGTTCTGTCAAACTCGCCAGCCTGGACCTGGTCTAATTTTTTTTTCGATTTTTGGTAATGATTAAGGTACGGTTTGAAAAATGGCACCCATACAGTATCTGGGATTTTGATGTTTTCAATAAGAAAACATTTGGATGCTTTTGACTGGCAAAAATGTGTGATTTTTATCGCAACTATTACATGTGTGATTTGCGGTATATACGCGGTTTTGGCTGTTTTTTTGTGTAGAAATGGCACCTTACCAAAAAATCACATTTTACTAAATTCGGCCCATTATTTCTAATACCCCATTAGCCCTCAATGAATTTTCGTATTATCAGAAATCAGACTCGCTGGTTATTGGCTGGATGAGTTCCTACAATTTACAGCATATGGGTAACTAATTACATGAAAGATAAGGCATCATTTGACAGAGTGTGTAAATTTACTTAGCGAGGAGTCTCGGTTTATACTCCACCCAGACAAATAAATTGTACGTAAACTCAATACGTGATGCTTAGCGCACTAAATATTGGCCAGATGTACTACTAAGCTCCAAAAAGTGATAAAGTGGAGAGGGATAAAGTAACAGACCTCAGCACCTACAAAAACTGCCATGTTAGAGGCTGTGTTTGACAATTAGGAGCTGGCCAGACACAATGAACCCCATTTACTAAGTGCACTGCATGCGCACTGTAAAATACCTTTGTTGCAGTACTGCTCGTACAATTTGAAGAGGTGCTTAGTGCAAAAGTGTAAACTTCATCTCCAAATACAACTTCCTGTCAATCAGATAAATGAGATTAAATGCTCTCCCCAAACACCCCTTGTTTTGACCTCATTAATCCAGAGGGAGCGCTACAGTATGTGTAACATAGGAAGCCCTGATGGGCAACCCCTCCACTCTCTTCCCTGCTTGATACATCAACGCAGGGTTTCCGACCCTCCCGGAATTACCGGGAGGATCCCGAAAATCGGGTCCTCCTCCCGGCCCCCCGGAAAGGTGGGCAACCCTCCCGGGACCCCCACGCCACCCCCGATTGCGGCGTCTTCCCCATACCTTTGGATTGAAATCCGTCAATCCGCCATTTTAGCCCCGCCCCCTCCACGGAGATCTTGAATTGGGGTTTTTTAACATCCTGGGGGCGGGGCTTAATGATGTAAAGCTCAAGCCCCCCCCCCCCCCCCCCGAACTGCAGCTGGAAGTCTCCTCTCCGGGAGAAAAAGTCGGCAACCCTGCATCAATGCTCAATCTGTCGTCTTGACAACATGCATCAAAACACTACATGCAGTACATGTGGCCATAACATACAGAGCTTAAGGTGGTCCAGGAGAGGTGTTGGAACTCAATTTCACAAGGGCAGATCGCAGGTGAAGAAGAACCATTAAGCCAGTAGGACCTGAGATGGGGGGGTGGTTCGAGCTCCTTAGTGATACAAGTGACACCTGAATCACCTATTGGTGTTAGGGCAGGATCTTTTGTGTAAAATACTGTGCAGGGCCATGGTGGAGATGGAACTAGTTCCACCTACAATTACAGCAAGTGGAACAAAGTTGCCCCCCCCCCCCCCGCCCCCACACACCCACATACACCCACTTATTTAAATGAAATTAAGATAATATCATACAACATCACACCTTCCAATTGTGACATTGTTCTTGGCCCAGCTGTATTTTTTGGAATTCTAGGGGGTTAGGTCTTGTAGAAAATGGGTATATACGTGGTGGTTCGAGTATTTGGGGAATGAGCCTGGTTCAGGTATGGATGGATATCACGCAGCGCCTGCAGCTTCGCACACCGCCGCTGTGTGATGCTGAGCTTATGCTGCAGGAGTCTTGTGTAAATAGATGCCTCCTGCCATCTTCTCTGATCTGCTGCTGTGTCTGAAGGCACAGCAGCGGATTATCTGCACGAACACTGGCCTTGGCACACCCAGGAAAACGGGAACAACACGCCCACGTTCTCCGCAACACCCTGCCCCGAATGCGTTCTGCAGGCTGCAGTGTCTAGGGCACTGTGAGCTGTCCAGAAATTGTTGGTCAGTTGGGAATGATTTGGGACTTCTTCATTCTGAATCAGCCCTAACGTCTCTTTAAACTTTAAATGTATGTTTATGATAAAAGCTATGGTAATCCCTTGTTTTGAAGACTAATAATAAGGTTGGGTGATTAATGAGCTGATATGATCGGTTATCTGTGCAGATAATATGGGAGGAATGCTTATGACAACATGAAACGTGATTGAAAGGTTTGTGACCACATAAGCGATACTCTCCGCAGGAATGTGACATCGGCGTCGCTTCCCGCACTGTGGGCCTTATCTCGCTGCTTGTGTTCTGAGATTCACATCAGCGATTGCATATCTGATCTCCATTCTTCCTGCACGGATAAGCTGTCGTTTTCAAGGGATTCACAATATGACTCATTTGCCCCCAGTAATAAAGTAACTGCATTGGACATTGAGCTAAATTCAGCATAGATTATCGAATGACTGTGCACGCATTCCTGACTCATCTCAGATCATACTTACCATGGCCGGGTGGGTCCCGAAAATGAGGTTCCCCTCCGGCCTCCTGAAAGGTTGGGAAAGACTCCCACATTAGCTCCCTGCACCCCCTCCTTCTGCCGGACAAATGCCTGCATTTGCAGCTCTTCAGGGAGGGGGCGGGGTTAAAATGATGCAAATAACATCATTTAGTACCACCTCCCTCCCCTAAGAGCCACGAATCGCTGCATTTACCGGAATGGAGGTGGGGCTCAATGGAGGCAGGGCAAGCTCCGCCCCCGGAAAGAGCTGCTGAGAGTCTCCTCTCCTGGCTTCAAATAGACCATCGAAGTAGGCAAGTATGTCGCAGATGCACAACGGCAATTAGTGAAACAAAATATGCCTGCATTTTCCCTGACAATCCCAGAAAACTGTACTTGTGAAGTTTCAAGGTGGCAGTTATGTAGTCAACGTAGCGTCCCTGTCAGAATCAGCGTAGTGTTCCCGCGGTCAGCGTAGTCAGCATCCCTGTCAGTATCAGCGTAGTGTTCCCGCCCGTTTACGGCTAGCCGGATCTAACGTAGTTAGCGTAGTCAGTCAGCGTTATGCAGTTAGTGTAGTCAGTCAGCGTTACGCAGTTAGCGTAGTCAGTCAGCGCTTATTACATTGTGTGGGAACCATTGGCCATTTTAACCTGGCTGACATGACAGGTGTGAATGTGTTCCTGAAACACCCCCCCTATCCACGCCAGCTCAAAGGGTGGTGAGCGCAGTGAGCCCCGCGAGGGGACACGGTAGGCGTCCTCCCGACTTGTTCATACCCCCACTTTCCACGTCGGCGGGGAGTTGATGTTATAAAGTGTGGTGAGCACAGCCAGCCACCGAGCCCAAAGCGTTGCGAGCGCAGCGAGCCCCACGAGGGGACGCGGAATACACGTCAAGAAATCCGCGTCCCCTTGCGGGACTCGCTGCGCTCTCGCCACGCTTCGGGCTAGCGTGGATAGTTGGGGATTGAAATGGAGTCATTGTAACATGGAGCACTGGCAAATGCCTCGTTTATTGTGCATGAGGTGCACTTGCGTACCACACCCCCCTTTGTGCAGGAGACGCACACGCTACCGAACCCCTAACCCTGTCCATCAAAACTTCTGGATACCTTCCCCAAACGCCTGCATCCTGTCAATCAACTTGCGAACAGACAGGGTTCGAAAATGATGCTGTAGTATTTTAACGCAAGATAGCCTTGCACATGCGTACTATGACCCATAACCATGCGCGTCCAATGATAATTGAACGGGCGGAAAATTCGTAGCCCATCTATCAGGTCTGAATAACCTCCTTTGTAAGACCTGTTCTGTACATGCACAAAATGGGTCTTACGCCTGCAGGGAACCACTGTCAGCGCTACCACCAGGACATTCCGATAAGACGATACAACTGTGTGCCATGATTAACCACTCCCCTGTTATCTCACAGTCACCACCCCCGAAACGCTCCATACGTTTCTAAAGCCGGCAATACACTTATAACCCGATTACGACGGATCGGGTGAAAAGTGGCAAATCGCATGTGTTCTGTCTCTGATTTCGATCTGATATTCCTGAAACACCCCCACTATGTACGCCAGCTCGAAGATCTCAAGTGCTACACTCAAGATTTCTTGGATCCCTCAGCACTTGCTGGGATCCCATGTGATATATCATATGGAAAAAGATGGCATATGACATATCAAGGGGATTGGTTGTAGCAGTGTATGTGGGCTAACTGTGCAACTCTATACATACAAACTCTACCCAGTGTCGGGTTTCTGACTGGCGGCTTCCCAAAGAGTCATGAGATTCTGCAATTCTCCGGAATGATGGGTGTGGATGAGAGAACGCCAGTACTGTGTGTACTGATTCGTCATAGGGCACCCAACGCTGCACAGTAATGCAAAATGCTTCACTACGCAGAGATAAGGGGCTGTAATACTGGCGGCATCATCGCACCCAATCCACTTACTAATCCTCAGGGCCATTAATGAGTCATTAGCCAATCAATGGATGACGCAGAGATCATACTGCAGCCACAAGCCCAGTAGCCGTGTGATCAATCCAATCTGTGACTCATCGTGGCCGTATGCAAATACACTTCTATACTGATGTGCAAATTAGCAGATGACTGCGAGTAGATAGCTGCTGCCCAGACAAAAAAAAACCAGCCCCGTGCAAGTCTGCAAGAGAATTCAAATGGATCGCAGATTCCACCACTCCGGTTTCCACCCACAGCCACCGGCTTCCTTTCGGTCAATCTGCATGGGGGTTACGATTAGATCTGTACGCTATTTCTGTCGCTATTTGTGCAGACCTGCGAATGGCAGAGTGTGTGTGGATTGGGGGCGGGGCTTTGTGACATCAGTCCCCAGGAGAAGCAACTTAAATAGTCAGTGGTTATGGGGGAGGCATGTGCACTATGATCAAAATGCTTTCACAGTCATTCGATAATCGCTCGATGTCAGAATTCACACAACATCGATAAACTTTGAATCAGGTTCTATAGCTGGTTTGTGATCACACCTGGATGAGCGTCACTTTTCAGATCGACATCCTGCTCATACTGTAGTTTGAAAACCTGTTTATTCCAGGGTTGTCTATCCACCCAGATAGAGAAACCACACACAGCCATACATGGTAATCATCATCAATGGCTGCCAGGCTGTGTACCGTACTACCAGGATATATCATCAATTTCTGGGGGTACCGTGTGTATTACAATTATATGATTTCCTTCCTTTCAAATCAATGGGGTAACATCGTCGTATCTAAATATATTTTTCCCTGACCCCTGGACTACAGTGTCTCCTTAGACCATCAATAGTTCGACAACAAAAGGTCGTCATAAAGGTCAACAATGACAAAATATCAACACAAGCAAAAAGTCGACACATAAAAAAGTAGTCATGAATTTTGGCTTGGGATATTTTTGTGGTGACTTGTTATACACCTGATGCTGACATAGAGATCATTGAACTTTCTTAACAAATAACAGCACAACAAGCTTGCCTGTATATGGCAACTCTGAATATCCCGTATGTGTAGCAGCAACCCCAGAGAATTCCCCTCAGACACAGCAGAAACCAGTGTACATAACATTCTATGATGTGAGGAGGACAAACCATCATCCAGGAGCATAGAGAGGTGACGCCACATGGGATACACAGAGAGGTGACGCCACATGGGATACACAGAGAGGTGACGCCACATGGGATACACAGAGAGGTGACGCCACATGGGATACACAGAGAGATGACGCCACATGGGATACACAGAGAGGTGACGCCACATGGGATACACAGAGAGGTGACGCCACATGGGATACACAGAGAGGTGACGCCACATGGGATACACAGAGAGGTGACGCCACATGGGATACCCAGAGAGGTGACGCCACATGGGATACACAGAGAGGTGACGCCACATGGGATACACAGAGAGGTGAGGCCACATGGGATACCCAGAGAGGTGAGGCCACATGGGATACCCAGAGAGGTGACGCCACATGGGATACACAGAGAGGTGACGCCACATGGGATACACAGAGAGGTGACGCCACATGGGATACAAAGAGAGGTGACGCCACATGGGATACCCAGAGAGGTGACGCCACATGGGATACACAGAGAGGTGACGCCACATGGGATACCCAGAGAGGTGACGCCACATGGGATACAAAGAGAGGTGACGCCACATGGGATACCCAGAGAGGTGATGCCACATGGGATACCCAGAGAGGTGACGCCACATGGGATACACAGAGAGGTGACGCCACATGGGATACACAGAGAGGTGACACCACATGGGATACACAGAGAGGTGACGCCACACGGGATACACAGAGAGGTGACGCCACATGGGATACCCAGAAAGGTGACGCCACATGGGATACCCAGAGAGGTGACACCATGGGATACCCAGAGAGGTGAGGCCACATGGGATACACAGAGAGGTGACGCCACATGGGATACCCAGAGAGGTGACGACACATGGGATACACAGAGAGGTGACGCCACATGGGATACCCAGAAAGGTGACGCCACATGGGATACCCAGAGAGGTGACGCCACATGGGATACACAGAGAGGTGACACCACATGGGATACACAGAGAGGTGACGCCACACGGGATACACAGAGAGGTGACGCCACATGGGATACCCAGAAAGGTGACGCCACATGGGATACCCAGAGAGGTGAGGCCACATGGGATACCCACAGAGGTGACACCATGGGATACCCAGAGAGGTGACGCCACATGGGATACACAGAGAGGTGACGCCACATGGGATACACAGAGAGGTGACGCCACATGGGATACACAGAGAGGTGACGCCACATGGGATACACAGAGAGGTGACGCCACATGGGATACACAGAGAGGTGACGCCACATGGGATACCCACAGAGGTGACGCCACATGGGATACCCACAGAGGTGACACCACATAGGATACACAGAGAGGTGACGCCACATGGGATACACAGAGAGGTGACGCCACATGGGATACCCACAGAGGTGAGGCCACATGGGATACCCAGAGAGGTGACGCCACATGGGATACCCAGAGAGGTGACGCCACATGGGATACCCAGAGAGGTGACGCCACACATGGGATACCCAGAGAGGTGAGGCCACATGGGATACACAGATAGGTGACTCCATATGGGATACACAGAGAGGTGATGCCACATGGGATACCCAGAGAGGTGACACCATGGGATACCCAGAGAGATGAGGCCACATGGGATACCCAGAGAGGTGACGCCACATGGGATACACAGAGAGGTGACGCCACATGGGATACACAGAGAGGTGACGCCACATGGGATACACAGAGAGGTGACGCCACATGGGATACACAGAGAGGTGAGGCCACATGGGATACACAGAGAGGTGACGCCACATGGGATACACAGAGAGGTGATGCCACATGGGGTACCCAGAGAGGTGACGCCACATGGAATACCCAGAGAGGTGACGCCACATGGGATACACAGTAGGTGATACCACATGGGATACCCAGAGAGGTGACACCATGGGATACCCAGAGAGGTGACTCCACATGGGATACCCAGAGAGGTGACGCCACATGGGATACACAGAGAGGTGACGCCACATGTAATACACATAGAGGTGACGCCACATGGGATACACAGTAGGTGATACCACATGGGATACCCAGAGAGGTGACACCACATGGGATACACAGAGAGGTGACGCCACATGGGATACACAGAGAGGTGACGCCACATGGGATACACAGAGAGGTGACGCCACATGGGATACACAGTAGGTGATACCACATGGGATACCCAGAGAGGTGACGCCACATGGGATACCAAGAGAGGTGTCGCCACATGGGATACACAGAGAGGTGACGCCACATGGGATACACAGAGAGGTGACGCCACATGGGATACACAGAGAGGGGACGCCACATGGGATATCCAGAGAGGTGACGCCACATGGGATACACAGAGAGGTGAGGCCACATGGGATACCCAGAGAGGTGACACAACATGGGATACCCAGAGAGGTGACGCCACATGGGATACACAGAGAGGTGACGCCACATGGGAAACCGAGAGAGGTGAGGCCACATGGGATACACAGAGAGGTGACGCCACATGGGATACCCAGAGAGGTGACGCCACATGGGATACCCAGAGAGGTGACGCCACATGGTATACCCAGAGAGGTGACGCCACATGGGATACACAGAGAGGTGACGCCACATGGGATACACAGAGAGGTGACGCCACATGGGATGCACAGAGAGGTGACGCCACATGGGATACCCACAGAGGTGACGCCACATGGGATACACAGAGAGGTGACGCCACATGGGATACACAGAGAGGTGACGCCACATGGGATACACAGTAGGTGATACCACATGGGATACCCAGAGAGGTGAAGCCACATGGGATACCCAGAGAGGTGAAGCCACATGGGATACCCAGAGAGGTGATGCCACATGGGGTACCCAGAGAGGTGACGCCACATGGGATACACAGAGAGGTGACGCCACATGGGATACACAGAGAGGTGACGCCACATGGGATACACAGAGAGGTGATGCCACATGGGGTACCCAGAGAGGTGACGCCACATGGAATACCCAGAGAGGTGACGCCACATGGGATACACAGTAGGTGATACCACATGGGATACCCAGAGAGGTGACGCCACATGGGATACCCAGAGAGGTGACACCATGGGATACCCAGAGAGGTGACTCCACATGGGATACCCAGAGAGGTGACGCCACATGGGATACACAGAGAGGTGACGCCACATGGGATACACAGAGAGGTGACGCCACATGGGATACACAGTAGGTGATGCCACATGGGATACCCAGAGAGGTGACGCCACATGGGATACCAAGAGAGGTGACGCCACATGGGATACACAGAGAGGTGACGCCACATGGAATACCCAGAGAGGTGACGCCACATGGGATACCCAGAGAGGTGACACAACATGGGATACCCAGAGAGGTGACGCCACATGGGATACACAGAGAGGTGACGTCACATGGGATACCGAGAGAGGTGAGGCCACATGGGATACACAGAGAGGTGACGCCACATGGGATACCCAGAGAGGTGACGCCACATGGGATACCCAGAGAGGTGACGCCACATGGTATACCCAGAGAGGTGACGCCACATGGGATACACAGAGAGGTGACACCACATGGGATACACAGAGAGGTGACGCCACATGGGATGCACAGAGAGGTGACGCCACATGGGATACCCACAGAGGTGACGCCACATGGGATACCCAGAGAGGTGACGCCACATGGGATACACAGAGAGGTGACGCCACATGGGATACACAGTAGGTGATACCACATGGGATACCCAGAGAGGTGAAGCCACATGGGATACCCAGAGAGGTGACGCCACATGGGGTACCCAGAGAGGTGACGCCACATGGGATACACAGAGAGGTGACGCCACATGGGATACACAGAAAGGTGAGGCCACATGGGATACACAGAGAGGTGACGCCACATGGGATACACAGAGAGGTGATGCCACATGGGTTACCCAGAGAGGTGACGCCACATGGAATACCCAGAGAGGTGACGCCACATGGGATACACAGTAGGTGATACCACATGGGATACCCAGAGAGGTGACACCATGGGATACCCAGAGAGGTGACTCCACATGGGATACCCAGAGAGGTGACGCCACATGGGATACACAGAGAGGTGACGCCACATGGAATACACATAGAGGTGACGCCACATGGGATACACAGTAGGTGATACCACATGGGATACCCAGAGAGGTGACACCATGGGATACCCAGAGAGGTGACTCCACATGGGATACCCAGAGAGGTGACGCCACATGGGATACCCAGAGAGGTGACGCCACATGGGATACCCAGAGAGGTGACGCCACATGGGATACACAGAGAGGTGACGCCACATGGGATACACAGAGAGGTGACGCCACATGGGATACCCAGAGAGGTGACGCCACATGGGATACCCAGAGAGGTGACGCCACATGGGATACACAGAGAGATGACGCCACATGGGATACCCAGAGAGGTGACGCCACATGGGATACCCAGAGAGGTGACTCCACATGGGATACCCAGAGAGGTGACGTCACACATGGGATACACAGAGAGGTGATGCCACATGGGATACACAGAGAGGTGAGGCCACATGGGATACCCAGAGAGGTGACGCCACATGGGATACACAGAGAGGTGACGCCACATGGGATACCCAGAGAGGTGAGGCCACATGGGATACACAGAGAGGTGAGGCCACATGGGATACACAGAGAGGTGAGGCCACATGGGATACCCAGAGAGGTGACGCCACATGGGATACCCAGAGAGGTGACGCCACATGGGATACACAGTAGGTGACGCCACATGGGATACACAGAGAGGTGACGCCACATGGGATACCCAGAGAGGTGACGCCACATGGGATACCCAGAGAGGTGACTCCACATGGGATACCCAGAGAGGTGACGCCACATGGGATACACAGAGAGGTGACGCCACATGGGATACCCAGAGAGGTGAGGCCACATGGGATACACAGAGAGGTGACGCCACATGGGATACACAGAGAGGTGAGGCCACATGGGATACACAGAGAGGTGACGCCACATGGGATACCCACAGAGGTGACGCCACATGGGATACCCACAGAGGTGACGCTACATGGGATACCCAGAGAGGTGACGCCACATGGGATACCCACAGAAGTGACGCCACATGGGATACCCACAGAGGTGACGCCACATGGGATACCCACAGAGGTGATGCCACATGGGATACCCACAGAAGTGACGCCACATGGGATACCCACAGAGGTGACGCCACATGGGATACCCAGAGAGGTGACGCCACATGGGATACCCAGAGAGGTGACGCCACATGGGATACCCAGAGAGGTATGGCCACATGGGATACCCGGAGAGGTGACGCCACATGGGATACCCACAGAGGTGACGCCACATGGGATACCCAAAGAGGTGACGCCACATGGGATACCCACAGAGGTGACGCCACATGGGATACCCACAGAAGTGACGGCACATGGGATACCCACAGAGGTGACGCCACATGGGATACCCACAGAGGTGACGCCACATGGGATACCCACAGAGGTGACGCCACATGGGATACCCACAGAGGTGACGCCACATGGGATACCCACAGAGGTGATGCCACATGGGATACCCACAGAGGTGGCGCCACATGGGATACCCACAGAGGTGACGCCACATGGGATACCCACAGAGGTGACGCCACATGGGATACCCACAGAGGTGACGCCACATGGGATACCCACAGAGGTGACGCCACATGGGATACCCACAGAGGTGACGCCACATGGGATACCCACAGAGGTGACGCCACATGGGATACCCAGAGAGGTGAGGCCACATGGGATACACAGAGAGGTGAGGCCACATGGGATACACAGAGAGGTGAGGCCACATGGGATACCCAGAGAGGTGACGCCACATGGGATACCCAGAGAGGTGACGCCACATGGGATACACAGTAGGTGACGCCACATGGGATACCCAGAGAGGTGACGCCACATGGGATACCCAGAGAGTTGACGCCACATGGGATACACAGAGAGGTGATGCCACATGGGATACACAGAGAGGTGACGCCACATGGGATACCCACAGAGGTGACGCCACATGGGATACCCACAGAGGTGGCGCCACATGGGATACCCACAGAGGTGACGCCACATGGGATACCCACAGAGGTGACGCCACATGGGATACCCAAAGAGGTGACGCCACATGGGATACCCACAGAGGTGACGCCACATGGGATACCCAAAGAGGTGACGCCACATGGGATACCCACAGAGGTGACGCCACATGGGATACCCACAGAAGTGACGGCACATGGGATACCCACAGAGGTGACGCCACATGGGATACCCACAGAGGTGACGCCACATGGGATACCCACAGAGGTGACGCCACATGGGATACCCACAGAGGTGACGCCACATGGGATACCCACAGAGGTGACGCCACATGGGATACCCACAGAGGTGGCGCCACATGGGATACCCACAGAGGTGACGCCACATGGGATACCCACAGAGGTGACGCCACATGGGATACCCACAGAGGTGACGCCACATGGGATACCCACAGAGGTGACGCCACATGGGATACCCACAGAGGTGACGCCACATGGGATACCCACAGAGGTGACGCCACATGGGATACCCACAGAGGTGACGCCACATGGGATACCCACAGAGGTGACGCCACATGGGATACCCACAGAGGTGACGCCACATGGGATACCCACAGAGGTGACGCCACATGGGATACCCACAGAGGTGACGCCACATGGGATACCCACAGAGGTGACGCCACATGGGATACCCACAGAGGTGACGCCACATGGGATACCCACAGAGGTGACGCCACATGGGATACCCAGAGAGGTATGGCCACATGGGATACCCAGAGAGGTGACGCCACATGGGATACCCGGAGAGGTATGGCCACATGGGATACCCGGAGAGGTGACGCCACATGGGATACCCAGAGAGGTGACGCCACACATGGGATACCCAGAGAGGTGACGCCATGGGATACCCACAGAGGTGACGCCACATGGGATACCCACAGAGGTGGCGCCACATGGGATACCCACAGAGGTGACGCCACATGGGATACCCACAGAGGTGACGCCACATGGGATACCCACAGAGGTGACGCCACATGGGATACCCACAGAGGTGACGCCACATGGGATACCCACAGAGGTGACGCCACATGGGATACCCACAGAGGTGACGCCACATGGGATACCCACAGAGGTGACGCCACATGGGATACCCACAGAGGTGACGCCACATGGGATACCCAGAGAGGTGAGGCCACATGGGATACACAGAGAGGTGAGGCCACATGGGATACACAGAGAGGTGAGGCCACATGGGATACCCAGAGAGGTGACGCCACATGGGATACCCAGAGAGGTGACGCCACATGGGATACCCACAGAGGTGACGCCACATGGGATACCCACAGAAGTGACGGCACATGGGATACCCACAGAGGTGACGCCACATGGGATACCCACAGAGGTGACGCCACATGGGATACCCACAGAGGTGACGCCACATGGGATACCCACAGAGGTGACGCCACATGGGATACCCACAGAGGTGATGCCACATGGGATACCCACAGAGGTGGCGCCACATGGGATACCCACAGAGGTGACGCCACATGGGATACCCACAGAGGTGACGCCACATGGGATACCCACAGAGGTGACGCCACATGGGATACCCACAGAGGTGACGCCACATGGGATACCCACAGAGGTGACGCCACATGGGATACCCACAGAGGTGACGCCACATGGGATACCCAGAGAGGTGAGGCCACATGGGATACACAGAGAGGTGAGGCCACATGGGATACACAGAGAGGTGAGGCCACATGGGATACCCAGAGAGGTGACGCCACATGGGATACCCAGAGAGGTGACGCCACATGGGATACACAGTAGGTGACGCCACATGGGATACCCAGAGAGGTGACGCCACATGGGATACCCAGAGAGTTGACGCCACATGGGATACACAGAGAGGTGATGCCACATGGGATACACAGAGAGGTGACGCCACATGGGATACCCACAGAGGTGACGCCACATGGGATACCCACAGAGGTGGCGCCACATGGGATACCCACAGAGGTGACGCCACATGGGATACCCACAGAGGTGACGCCACATGGGATACCCAAAGAGGTGACGCCACATGGGATACCCACAGAGGTGACGCCACATGGGATACCCACAGAGGTGACGCCACATGGGATACCCACAGAGGTGACGCCACATGGGATACCCACAGAGGTGACGCCACATGGGATACCCACAGAGGTGACGCCACATGGGATACCCACAGAGGTGACGCCACATGGGATACCCACAGAGGTGACGCCACATGGGATACCCACAGAGGTGACGCCACATGGGATACCCACAGAGGTGACGCCACATGGGATACCCACAGAGGTGACGCCACATGGGATACCCAGAGAGGTATGGCCACATGGGATACCCAGAGAGGTGACGCCACATGGGATACCCGGAGAGGTATGGCCACATGGGATACCCGGAGAGGTGACGCCACATGGGATACCCAGAGAGGTGACGCCACACATGGGATACCCAGAGAGGTGACGCCATGGGATACCCACAGAGGTGACGCCACATGGGATACCCACAGAGGTGACGCCACATGGGATACCCACAGAAGTGACGCCACATGGGATACCCACAGAGGTGACGCCACATGGGATACCCACAGAGGTGATGCCACATGGGATACCCACAGAAGTGACGCCACATGGGATACCCACAGAGGTATGGCCACATGGGATACCCGGAGAGGTGACGCCACATGGGATACCCAGAGAGGTGACGCCACATGGGATACCCACAGAGGTGACGCCACATGGGATACCCACAGAGGTGACGCCACATGGGATACCCACAGAGGTGACGCCACATGGGATACCCACAGAGGTGACGCCACATGGGATACCCAGAGAGGTGTAAAAACAGATTATATTTCCTATATAAGGTAACATAACAGGTCATTATGATGGATAAAAAATTTTGTTTGGCAATTTTCACCTATTTTGACAAATGCATTTGGCACTCAAAGGGTTAATACTTGATATATATATATATATATATATATATATATATATTTTTTTTTTTTTTTTTTTTTCCTGAAATGTTGAACATGTCACTGGTTCGGGTCATAGGGACGACAGTAATAAGGTTGAAAGGCAATAGGTTGACTACTATTGATCAACAGGCCATGGGCCGACACATGAAAAAGGATGACATAGCTTAGCTCAACATAAGCAATAGGTCGACATGTAAATGTCGACATTATAAAGGTTGACGTGAGTTTTTTTTGCAGTTTTGCCATCTATGTCGACATGGGCACCGTAGAAGTGTACTGCTTCGCTCACCAGGCTTCAGGCATGGTGCCTCGCTAAATTCGGGACACTAATAATGCCAACCTTTTTAGTGTCGACCTATTGCTCTTGTCGACCTTTTGACCATATTGACCTATGGCCTGTTGACTAATAATGGGGGACCTATTGACTGTTGGCCTTTATTACTGTCAACCTGCCAACCGTATCCTACCATACTTGCCTACCTTGGAAGTCTCCTCTCCGGAGACTATACTCTCGGCTGCTTTCCCCTGGGGGCGGGGCTTGCCATCATTAAGCCTCTCCCATTCCTGTAAATGCCGTGATTCATGGCTTTAAGGGGAAGGGATGCGAGTTGCATCATTTTAGCCCAGCCCCCTTCCCAAAGAGCCGCACATGCCGGTATTTGAACGGCAGAGGGAGGGGGTGCGGGGGCTTATGCGGGGCCCCGCTAAATGTGGGAGGCTTGCCCACCCTTCTGGGGGGACAGGAGGTGGACCAGATTTTCGGGACCCTCACAGCCATTTCGGGGAGCTAGGTAAAGTATGCATCCCACTGGTCCATCTAACAATAACTAAGACATAATAAATCGAATGCCGATAAGTGATACTAGAACTATGTAAAGAAGCTGATTAGATCATAGGTTAATCATTCATCGGGGTCATTCCATAAAACTCATCTCTGCAGACAAGCCATCCAAGAACTGCTCCTGCTCCGCCGCAGACACAAACATGGGGAACTTTCATGTAAGCTTTCTAAGAAATGACTTATATTATTGTAACAATTTCCATTGTATGACTGTCAGATTCTTAGTTGATGATCATGAATGTTGTAGTATAAAATGTTTTATTTTGTTAAACCTTTGTATATTATTTTTCTTATGTACAAGATTTTTTTTTAGCATGTCTATGTTTTTTTGTCACTTTTTTAAATGTCCATAATATAGGGTCAAGGTTACTTTTATACAACATTTATGTTTCTGTCGCAGACAACAACTTTGTATCTTTATTGAATAAACGTGAAGCAGATGCTGTTATAGTTATCGTAGCTTCTAAACGTATCTGGTGATAATACTGTGCTTAGTTACTATACATCATATAAACTATCAAATAATAATCCTAATATCTTTCCATGGAAGGTGCAGTCTGGTAAATGTAAGGGACAGTCAGTGCTAATCTCACATGCGTGATCTGGTCAGAGCTAACAGTTTGTGTACAGAGTGTAAGGCAGGGGTGGCCAAACCTGTCCTCAAGATCTACCGGTGCATGTTTTCCAGGCAACCTGTGGATCTATAGTAGGAATGAATGCAGCATGTTTTAAAATGTGACAGTTAGTAATGACTACAGCTGTGCACCAGCTAGGTGATCTGGGAAATGTGACAGTTAGTAATGACTACAGCTGTGCACCAGCTAGGTGACCTGGAAAACATGGACCGTAGGTAGATCTCGAGGACTGGTTTGGCCACCCCTGGTGTAAGGCATAGCTGCCTACCCGCCTGCATTCTGCAGGAGACTCAAAAAGGATAAAAAAAGGGTTGATATTACCTGAAGGATAAAAAAGGGGCAGACTAGATGGGCCAAATGGTTCTTATCTGCTGTCAAAATTCTATATTTCTATGTTTCTATGACTCCCTGAAATAGCAGCAATCTCCCTCTCTCCCTCATTAGTCTAGCAATCTCCATTATGTCACCTAGTACACATTACATTTGTGTTACATGTTACATTTTTTGGGAAAAAGGAATGAGAGACAGATACATTTACATTGAATCATCAGCACCATTTCCCAGCACTTTACCAAGTATAGTAGCTGTTACTAACTACATTGGGGCTCATCTACATTTGGATATAAGTCATTTTAAAAGATTCCTCTCAGATGTAGCAGTACACACCCACGCTTCTAGGTGCCACGTTCACAATCTCTTTTTCCAATCTCCCCATATATGGAACTAGACACGCCCTTTGGGTGGAGCATGACATGCCCCCTCAATGGGGCGCTGTGCAAAATTGACTACCAACTATAATCTCCCAAAAACGAGTTTTTAAAAGTAGGCAAGTATGGTGTAAGGATAGTAGTTTGTACCATCCACAGTATCACAACTTCTGATTTGTGGGGTATCGGAAACTTTGGAAACCTATTAAAAATGGATCTTATGTAACCCAGGGTCTCAGAGGAACAATTCTTACAGGATCTGGGTTTCCCCCTTTATCACTGAACCTTATGTTATTGTTATAATGATCTGTAGATTTATATATATATATATATATATATATATATATATAATTCTCCATTCTCCCATCATACAAGAGTGAGGGGTGGATGTATGAAGCAGCAATAAAGTGCCTGGTACTTTATCACCGGCCAATCAGCTCCTGACTTCTCCACCCTTATCACTGCTTCATACATCCACCCCTTACTGAGAGGTGGAAATACTCCATTATCATATAAAGATGGTTTCTGCTTTTGTCATATCCTCCCTACTCCCTGAAAAGTTCTGTTATCTTATAAGATAAGTTTAAGTTTAGATTACAGTAGCTGAATATCCACAGTATGGCAAATTCTGGTCATTGTATTAACTATGAGAGCACACAGAGAATGAAGGGGTAAATGTACTAACACTTCTAAAAATGAAATGAGGTCAGATCCTGTATATCATTTCTCTATTGCCTTGATGGCTAACCTTGACACTCCAGATGTTGTTGAACTACACATCCCAGCATGCTCTGCTACAATTTTGCTATTTGGCCATGCTAAAACTGAAGCAGGGCATGCTGGGATGTGTAGTTCAACAACAGCTGGAGTGTCAAGGTTAGCCATCAATGCTTTACTGCATCCTAGAAAGACTGGAGAGAAAAAGTTCTACTCCAGTGTCAGTTTCCCGAGTGTCCTGACTTTTCCCAGAAATGGTCTCGTTTTGTGCCACTGGAAATCGATTACTTAGATTTATTATGCTCTAGAACAGAATCCTTTGGCTGTTTGGTAAAAGTTTGTATTAGGAGACTGTAATAGAGTGAACCAACTATGGCCTGATTCAGCTACAAGCAAATTGGCTGCATTAGAGTTTCTTAAGGCCCCCATACACTCATCCGATTTCAGACGATATTGCCCGATTCCGACCCAATGCGCTGTCCCATGCACATCGGGTTAAACCCTACAGATTGAAACTGCTGCATGGTCAATCTGTCGCATTCGACCCATTAGTGGCACATCACGGTGCTTTTCCGGTCCAATTCTGAGGTGTGTGCCAGCGGTACCACACTGATGGCACACACCTTTCAGCATGTCCACATGCAGTGGGCAGTGTGGAGCGGGGGGAGGGTGGCAGGTGCTGAGTGGCAGCGGCCTGTGAGAAGCAGTAGGGCAGGCGGTGATCAGCGGGTATTAGAAGTTTTTTTTAAAGTGTCAAATGACTAACTCTCTCAGCCAATCAGAGGCCGGCCAGTCATTTGACACTTTAAAAAAAAACTCTAATACCCGCCACTGCCCGACGTGCCCGTCCTGCTGATCATCACCCGCCCCATTGCTCCTCACCGCCCGCTGCCGTTCTTCACCCGGCACCCTCCCCACTGTCCCACATTGCCCGCTGCAGCTCCCTAGTTACATGTGATAAATTGAATGTGATTTATCACATGCAAAAAATGGCACATCAAGCGCCAAATCATATGTGGGCATCCCGGGGAGCACAGGAGAATTGGGTCCGACTTGTCCTTAGGACAAGTTAGCCTAATGTATGAGGGCCCTTACAATGCACATTGGATGTGATTCAGCATAAATTTGCTGCTTACCGAGCACTTAAAAGCCACTAGCCGGGCGAGCAAACACCCACCCCCCCCTGCACCGAGCGAATGGCCGCAATGGCACGCAAATGGATTTGTCCACTGACACATCCATTCAGATGCGGCCGTAAGGGCGAAAAACCCTTAAATGTCACCATCCCTTGAATGGTTTTTCACCCACTCTCAGATAAAAGTCAATCTCAAGAGATAGCCGAACAGAGAGTTAGATTTGGGTGGGGTTTTACTACAAAGTGAGATCTATACTGCAGTGTAAAAATAAAGCAGCCAGTATTTACCCTGCACAGAAACAAAATAACTCACCCAAATCTAATTCTCTCTGCACCTGTTACATCTGCCCCACCTGCAGTGCACATGGTTTTGTCCATCTAAGAAGGAATTTGCCAGAAAGAGTGAACTAGAATAAGGCCCAGAGTACCTGGAAGGGAGGACTTGAGGACATCAAGTTGTAATTCCTATATGGCTACAAAGTTATGTTGAAATTACGATGACACATCGCCTCACATGTGTCTGCCACGCCCATCGAATGATGTATAGACGGTATAGACGGACTTATATTTGCTGATGTCAGCCACCCGCCCCCGGCACCACGCGTCATGGCGGCATTTACATGGGAACGCCCAATATTTGCCTGGGGATGCCCATGAAACGCTGGGGATTCCCATGTGGGACCTTCCCCCCCCCCCCCCCCCCCCGTCCATTGTGAATGGACATGTGAGCCAAGCCAACGTGAATCACCACCAAAATCTGACTGGTTGCTATGGGCAACTTCACATCTTCAGTAGAACTCCGGTTGGTACACGCAGACCGTCCATGAACCAGTCACAATCACTTTTTTCTATATTCCCTTCTAATGGAAAAGAATATATATAGAGATGCTGGTAATTGTTGATAAAAACAAGGGGTAGATAGCCCTCCAGATATTAAAACGGCGGCGGTCTCTGCTCCACCAGAATTACTGACAACAGGTTATTTATACTTGCGGTCTCCGCCCGTTTCTTTAAGTCCGTCAGTAGAGTTGCCCGCCGGCAATAATTCTGTGGCCACAAGTAATCTGACCTGACGCGTTTCTCCTCCTTAGTGCATTGGAGGTTTTCTCACAGATTCTATGGACCGCCGCCGTTTGAATATCTGGAGGGCTATCTACCCCTTGTATTAATCAACATTACCAGCATCTCTATATCTATTCTTTGCCATTAGAAGGGAAAATAGAAAAAAGTGATTGTGACTGGTACATGGACGGTCTGCGTGTACCGACCGGAGATTGGGGACAGAGGAATTACTAACACCTGACAAACTAACTACTAACCCTTCCAACTAAATGGAGGCTATTATAAAGCACAATATTGGAGATCTTGTAGTTACAGGACTTTTTTATTAATCACCGGCCGGTGTGCATTTTCTGTGTGTTTTATATACTGTGATTTTCATTTAATTACATTTTCTATTTTTGCTCTCATAATGATGTCGGTATTTTGTGGCTACTGTAGATTTTGAGTTTTTAATAGAACATCCAGTTTCAAGCGCTGTCTAAATCACCTGTCTTTTTCTGTTTTTATGATTGGGTATCGAGTATTACCCTGTAGACAGCAGCTGAAACTGGGTACATCCCCCCCAGCGATTAACATAATTTTCTGTTCTCTACAGTGACGATCATTTTATTGGGATTTTATATGAAGCAATAAAAAGAGAGTTTAACACCCATTATCTAATCTTATAGCGGCTTATTTATCACAATTAGGAAACCGGGACTTTCACGTACAGTTACAGCAAACTCTTATCAAACTAAATTGCTTTGATTACAGAAAAATTGTGGTAAGTCCCAACCTATGGCCAAGTCTGACCGAAACCCAATGACTGTAATGGAGTAACGTGTTTAATATTGATGTTATCAAGATGGTTAAAAAGTCACCTGAAAGAAATGTCCACATTGCCACAAAAAAAAAAAATGGCACTATCCCATGAAAATAGGGACAGTTGGGAGGTATGGACAAAGTAGGAAAGTTGCCCATAGCAACAAATCATCTCTCAATTTGTAGGTTGTTCTACAATGAAAGAAGCCTTCGATGTTGCACCCAGTCACTGAGAATTGACGGATCAGCGGCCAGGTTCAAGGCCCGGGGTTTCTGCCACGCCTGGCTGGGCAAGGTTTAAACATTGATGGATGATGATAGAAGCCGCAAATAAATTTCCTGTACAAATAGACAGCCGCGCACTATATCAATAGGTGAGGCCCAGGTGGGTAAGGCCGAAACGCTGCAGATAGGCTTTATGATTCAGTATCCGGATGGCTGACAGACAGTGTCCAGGTCAGCAGTCAATAGATTGACATAAAAAAAGTTGACATGTGCAAGTCTGACATTGACAAAAGGTCGAAATGGAAAAGGAAATGGTCGAAATTAGTTTTTTTTGGGGGGGGGAGGGGGATTTTCTTCATTTGACCTTTTTCTTACGGGATCTGGTCGATGGGTCGACAGTCAATCGGTCGACCACTATTGGATGTCAGTGGCTAAAGGTCGACACAAGCCAATGGTCAACACAGGAAAAAAGGTTGACATGTGTTTTTCATAAAAAATTGTAAAAACCGACTTGTTCTTACTTCACGATCCAAGTGGGCATAGAGTTAGATTATAAAAGTGTGCCAAGTGCATCGAGCCATGCGAGGGGATGCGAGGGGATAAATTTATGGATGCGGGACCATTTGTCTACAACAGTGGTAGCCAACCCTAGCCCTCGAGAGCTACCAACAGTTCACATTTTCCAGACAACCTAGCTGCTGCACAGCTGCACTCATTAATCACTGACACATTTTAAAAGATACACAGATGGAGCTAATTAGCTCACTTGTGATTCTGTGAGGAGACCTGCAAAACATGCACTGTTGGTAGCTCTCGAGGACTAGGGTTGGCTACCCCAGGTCTACAACAAGAAGATAGACAGCCATTAGGTCGACACCATTAGTTCGACAACTCAATAGGTCCACATGCTTTGAGGTCGACATACCATTAGGTCGACATACCATTAGGTCGACATGTCATTAGGTCGACATGCCATTAGGTCGACAGTGTCTAGGTCGACAGTCAAAAGCCGACATGGACACAGTTTGAAGTGAACCGCAGCCCCTCGCAATGCTCGCTTTGCTCGCGATGCTTCGGGCACGGTGCCTCGCTGCGCTCGGCACACTATTGTAGTCTAACTCCACGCCCTAGTGGATGGTAGGGCATGAAATACCGCCTGTCGGCACATGTCGGCTCAAGAAACGTGAAAAAAACCGTCGACCTTTTGACTGTCGACCTAGACACTGTCGACCTAATGACAGTGTCGACCTAATGGTATGTCGACCTAAAAGCATGTCGACCTATTGAGTTGCCGAACTAATGGTGTCGACCTAATGGCTGTCTATCTTCTTGTTGTAGACAAATAGTCCGGATACCTAAATTTATACAGTGTCCATGTGGACAGATGTCGGCATAGACACAAAAACTTTGTGGCGTCCTTTTTCTGTGTCTATCATTTTATAAGAATCAGGCCAATGTAAATTATATAACAGTAATATATCATTTACAAAGGTCTCTGAAGTTGAAATTAAGCCCCCTGGGAGACCTACTGTAGTGTCTTGGTCATACAGTACCTCCATAACAGCTAACCTTTCAGATTTATTGATTTCTTTCTGCGACTGCTGGCCACAAAGAATAGTACACAAATTAAAGATAAATTGGACTTAAGTAATTAAAGAGAAATTGGACTTATTTGTCTTAAGTAATTAAGTAACTCAGTTTAATTTATATAGCGCACTTTCTCCAACAGGACTCAGGGCGCTTCACAGACATTGAAAAACAATGCACATAATACAGAGGATGTTGATCTGAGCTTGACAACATTACAGTACAGTAACAGATAAGTCACAGACAAAAGAAACCCTTAAGCACACAGTGAGCCTAATGCAGGAGTGGTGCAGCATTTTGGATAATAACTTCCATGGGTTGTGTACTCCACCCAGACAAGGTACCAGGTGCGGCAGCCTTTTTAGGCGCTCTGCGTAGGATTACCCTGGGTGGAATAGATTACCCCTAAAAGAAATGACCCAAAATGGATGATTTTAATGTATACTCAGGTCATGTATTTTTCATACCATCCACAAGTGCACCAGATGAGGCAGCCATGAGCCATACAAGGACCCAATGCATATACGGGAAAGCAAATACTTGTGTAGTAGTCTGATAAACCCTGCACAGAAACATCCACTTGACCCACATCCTGCTCGCAGAGATACCATCTGAGGCAACCAGCTTGGTGCACTGCATAGGTCAGAGCTAGCAGGGTGTGCATTCTGCGGAGGTACACATTACAGGCATAGTTGCCAAGTCAGCTTGAAACAAGCGGATTTGGGCTTGTTTTTTTCGTGAGTTGCTTATTTTTTTTGCTTGTTGCTTGTTGCTTGTTTTTGGGCTTATAATTTTTTTTAGTAGCTTGTTTTGGGCTTTTTTTATTTTGGGCTTCTCTGTAATTCAGTTTTTCAGCACAGAGATAAGGGACAAACACAGGTGAGAACTAGGCTTATAGAAATGGTAATGACTCCCATTATCTATGTTGCGGCTTGTGTGTATTCAGTAGGGCTAATCTGATTTTAGCAATGATGCTTGTAGTAAGATTGTTCTATCTTTTCTTAAGATGTCCACACATGGTACCAGGGGCGGATTGGCCATTAAAGTCACCGGGAGGTTTCCCGGGAGGCCGGCCGCCCCTGAGGCCGAAAGCTGTACTGCAGGTGACTGCCCCTCTTCCTGCTTCACGCATATGCACAGCGTGAGCAGGAGGAGGCCAGCCAGAACGAACACCAGCAGCAGCTCATCAGGTAGTGGAGCTGCTGCTGGGAAGACAGCGGAGATGCCACAGGGGGATTGGGCAAAGTATCAAAGGAGCCCCCCCCCCTCCCCTTTCCCCCGTCACACACAGGACCCCCTTGCTTTGCCCCCTGCTGCTGCTGCACTCTGTGGCTGCCGCTGTCTGTCACAGTACAGGCAGCGACGCCAGCAGCATCAAGCAGAGGTCGGCTGAGCTGAGAGCTAATTCCCAGCTCCCAAGTCACAACACCCCTCACCTACATTATAGTGTCACAGTCAGCATCAAAGACTGGACAGGGGGCGGAGCTACACGGGGCGCGAGTGGGCGGGGCTACACGGATGAAGGGGCGGAGCTACACGGGAGAACACCAGCAGGGCTGATGAAAGGAGAGGATGAGCTGCCTGCCACACAGATTGCAAGGTAAAAAAAAGTTTGTGAGAGAGAGAGAGTGTACTGTCATAATGGTGTGGGCATTATGTCCAGAAGGAGCCATTCTGATTGTACCTGTCCCCAGCGTGCCAATCACCGCGGTGTGCTGAGAACTCTGACATGTGTGCGTCTCCAATGCCCGCCCCATTCCCGGCTATGGACATGCGAGTGTCCGAGACGCTGGCATGTCCATGTATGCTGGTGGGCCACCTGCTTTTTTGGAGCATCTGGCGCGCCAGCAGCAACAATGACGCTACTACTGTCATCAACTGTTGTGGGCATAACATATAGGCAGCACTACTACTGTTGGCAACTGGTGTGGGCACTACGTATAGGCAGCACTACTACTGTCGGCAGCTGGTGTGGGCACTACGTATAGGCAGTACTACTACTGTCTGCAGCTGGTGTGGGCACTATGTATAGGCAGCACTACTACTGTCGGCAGCTGGTGTGGGGGCACTACGTATAGGCAGCGCTACTACTGTCTGCAACTGGCGTGGGAGTTAGGTATAAGAAGCGCTACTACTGTCTGCATCTGGTGTGAGTGTTACGCAACACTACTTCTATCGGTAACTGGTGGAGGCATAACATATAGGCAGCGCTACTACTGTCAGCAACTGGTGTGGGCATAACATATAGGCAGCGCTACTACTGTCAGCAACTGGTGGAGGCATAACATATAGGCAGCGCTACTACTGTCAGCAACTGGTGTGGGCATAACATATAGGCAGCGCTACTACTGTCGGCATTACGTATAGGCAGCGCTACTACTGTCAGCAACTGGTGTGGGCATTAGGTATAAGCAGCGCTACTACTGTCAGCAACTAGTGTGGGCATTAGGTATAAGCAGCGCTACTACTGTCAGCAACTGGTGTGGGCATTAGGTATAGGCAGTGCTACTACTGTCAGCAACTGGTGTGGGCATTTGGTATAAGCAGCGCTACTACTGTCGGCAACTAGTGTGGGCATTAGGTAAATGCAGCGCTACTACTGTTGGCAACTAGTGTGGTCATTAGGTAAAAGCAGCGCTATTACTGTCGGCAACTAGTGTGGGCATTACTTATAGGCAGCGCTACTACTGTCAGCAACTGGTGTGGGCATTAGGTAAAAGCAGCGCTACTACTGTCAGCAACTGGTGTGGGCATTAGGTAAAAGCAGCAGCTACTACTGTCAGCAACTGGTGTGGGTGTATGTTTAATCAGTGCTAAGACTTTTGGCAACTGGTGTTGGTGTTACGTATAGTTAGTGCTACTACTGAGGGCAACAGTGGACATTATATATAAGTAGGGATGTGCAGGCTCGGATTGCCGAGATCCGAGCCCGCACGAACGCCGGGGATCCGAGCGGCGTTCAGAGTTTACCGCCTGCCTCGGATCTGGGCACGCGGGCAAAACGTCATCACCCGGAGTCAGGATTCTCGCTAGATCTGAAACTCTATATAAGTCCCGGCAGCAGCGCCATTCTTCATTCGGCATATGAAAGTCAGGCAACACGGATGTGTCCCTGCTGTCTGCAAGGAGGGTAAAACTATGGGGGACAAAGTAACTGTAATGGGGAACAAACTAGAAATATATATATATTTTTACTGCAGGGCTGCCCGGTATCAGTCCAGCTGTGCTGCCCAGTGTCCAATATCAGTCCAGCTGTGCTGCCCAGTGTCCCGTATCAGTCCAGGGGTGCTGCCCAGTGTCCCGTATCAGTCCAATGGAGCTGCCCCCATTTTTTTTATTTAAATAAAAAAGGTGTTTTTTTTTACCTGCAAGGGTTGTTAAGTGTCCCATATCAGTCCAGCTGTGCTGCCCAGTGTCCAGTATCAGTCCAGGGGTGCCCACATGTGTGACGTATAATTCCATAGGTGCCCCCATGTGTCCCGTATCAGTCCAGGGGTGCCCGCATGTGTGCCATACAATTCCATGTCTGCCGCTATGTATGCCTTATCAGTCCAGGGGTGCCGCCATCTGTGCCGTACAATTCCATGTCTACCGTTATGTGTGCCTTATCAGTCCAGGGGTGCCGCCATCTGTGCCGTATAATTCCATGTGTGCTCTATCAGATCAGGGGTGCCTGCATGTGTGATGCATAATTCCAAGTGTGCTCTATCAGATCAGGGGTGCCTGCATGTGTGATGCATAATTCCAAGTGTGCTCTATCAGATCAGGGGTGCCCGCATGTGTGATGCATAATTCCAAGTGTGCTCTATCAGATCAGGGGTGCCCGCATGTGTGATGCATAATTCCTGGGGTGAGCAAAGTGTGTTATATAATTCATGGGTTGCTGCCAAGTCGGTTGTATAATTCATGGGGTGCTGCTAAGTGTGTCGTATCAGTCCAGGGGTGCCTGCATGTGTGTCGTATAATTCCAGGGGTGAGCCCAGTCTGACATATAATTCATGGGGTGCTGCCAAGTGTGCCATATCAGTCCAGGGGTAAGCCAAGTGTGCTGTATAATTCATGGGGTGCTGCTAAGTGTGCCTTTTCAATCTAGGGGTGCTGCAATTTTTCATTAATATAATAAAACAGTTTTTTTCTTTTTACTGCAGGAGTGTCACCATGTGTGCTGTATCAGTCCACGGGTTCCGCCATATGTGCCGTATAATACCATGCGTGCCGCCATGTGTGCTGTATCAGGTCAGGGGTGCCACCATCTTTGCCGTATTATTCCTGGAATAAGGCAAGTCTGCCATATAATTCATGGGGTGCTGCCAAGTGTGCTTTATTAGTCCAGGGGTGATGCTAAGTGTGCCGTATCAGTCCAGTGTTTGTGACGCTCACTTGTGTCGCTTATCATAGTCATCCAGCTACCTTGGTGCAACAGTTTGGCCTAAAAACAATATTGTGAGGTGTTCAGAATAGACTGGAAATGAGTGGAAATGAATTCTGCGGTTTTAGCAGTTTTTATGCTTTTTTGAAAAAAAAAAAAAAAACCTGAGGGTAATCAGAACCCAAAACATGAAAAGTGGTCGGTGTACACCCCTATATATAAGCAAAGCTACTACTGTGGACATTTTGTTTAATTGGCACTGCTGTGAAGAGTAATGTGAATAAGGGGCACTAGTTGCTGTGCAGGGCAATAACTAGGAGTTAGTAGGAGCCTTGCTCAGGACTGGACATGAATGGATTACACAGTGAGCAGTACTGAAGGCATCCATACCTCCCAACTTCTGTGCTTAAGAAATAGGGACACCCAAAAGGGGGTGGGGCGTATGCAAATGAGGGTGCGGCTTATGCTAATTAGCCGCAACCTCATTTTCATACGAGAATAGACGCTGTGCGCATGCGCACAACATCTATTTTATTAGATTGGGGGGTCTCCCAACTGCCACCCCCCGCAGCGGGACAATGCCTGCCGTGGGTGGGACAGCGGGACAGGACCCGAAAATCGGGACTGTCCCGCTGTAATCATGACAGTTGGGAGGTATGGGCATACTGTAATAGGCACTTCTCTGGGCATTGTGTGTATAAGCAGGAGTACTTGGGGCATTACGCATAGCATAATGTCATATGGGCATTAAAGTGTGCAACATATTGTGTAAGGGGAATTACGGTGTGTGGCATAATGTGTAAGCACATCACAATGTGTGTCATAATGTGAAATAGGCAGTACTGTGTGGCATTACCGTGTGTGTCATAATGTGTAATGGGCATTACGGTGTTATTGGTACTCTTATGTTGCCACGCTCCTTCCCCATGAAGCCTAGGTGGAAAAGCATGCATCTTTCAGCTTCAAGTTTGGCAGCCATACTGATGTAGTAACCCCGCCTACTGCTGTGCTGGCCCCACCCATTTTGTTTTGGTGCCGCCCACATGAGGCCACTTCCTGAGATTTTCTAGGGCCACTTTTGGTCCCCAATCCGCCCCTGCATGGTACAATTTATCCCGTTCACATCGCACAGCACAAAAAGTATGTGCTCACTAGATTGCATTGCAGCGCATTCAAAACGCATGCGATCTACTACAAAACGTACATCGCCTGTTGCACCGTGTATGGTAAATATTTCTCAGTGTGTACAAAGGACAATGTTCACTTGAGATTTTTCTTTAGAGAAAAAAATGAAAGTAAAATATCTCATATTGGGGCAGATGTATGAAGGCGCGCTATGGGGGAGAAGGGGGAATCAGTGCATGTTATGTGCACTGATCCCGCTTTTCCCCCATGTAAGAAGGAGCTGGTGTACATAGGCCGCTATGTAAGGTAAATGTATGAACGGTCCACAGCGCTGACTGTTCCGCCACCTGCTGCTATCCGCTTCAACAGCTGCAGGGTGACGAAGCCTTATACCCAAAACAGTGACTTCACTGTCCCTGCTGCTGGCTTCAGGCTGCACTGGGATCTCACGTGAGTAGCGAGATCTCACGCATGCCCAGTACAGCCGGCCATGGGGAAGGAGACAAGTTTGTGTTCGCCCGCTTCGGCAGACAAGATGTTAATACATCTTGTCGATGTCTCTTCCTGCTTTGCCTCATCAATGATGCGAAGCAGGAAGTGTTATAGTATTCTTTAAAAGCCAGTTTTGTGCTGATGAAATATCATTATAAAGACATTACATGTAGATTGTATAAATAATACGTAAAATATCTACCTATCTATAGTCAAATGTAAGTTGGGCTTGTTTTTGGGCTTTTTAGGATTAGATTGGGCTTGTTTTGGGCTTGTTTTTTAGTCATCAGTTGCTTGTTTTACGTTTCAGAGTTGGCAACACTGATTACAGGAATAGCACATGGTGGGGTAGATGTGTGCTGCAAGAGAGGGGGGGGGAGAGAAAAGACATGAGCACACCTTTGTAGGGGACTCACACCTTTAGAAGGGACTGATGGGGGAAGTGTTGGTACATAGGCTGGCCTGGTGCTTCCCCTCACAGCTCCATGCTCACCATGAAGGGGTCGGGCTGGGGGTAGTCCTGGTGTTCTCATCCGTAGGAGTGGTGGGTCTGGTCCAGGTGTTCTCATGGCAAAGGTGAGTTGAGGCCACATGATGTTCCTGAGTTTTGGGGTTTTAATGCAGTCCTTAAGAAGTAATGTTGGAAGATAAAGGATGGCTGAGATTGTTACACAGTGAATGCAGGCTATAGGGGAGGGAAAAGGAGTGTCTCACAGCATTACGTCCAGGCTGTGCAGACTGTTGGTGTTTCTGGATCAGGTAACTCGCTGTAGTATTTTGTTTGACTGGATTTCAGTGGAGGTTAAAGAGTTTTCAGTCCTTCTGTTTTCTCCTGTTTTAATACTAAAATACTTGACACCTAAAGACTAGATATCTGAAGACTACACAGCCAAGGCTTCACAGCCTGAAATATACTGATTAAATAGGCATACAGATGCTAGCAATTCCCCCTTTAAACTCCACCCACAACAAATGGTTCAATCCAAGGTGTGATCAATATCAGATCATTGCCCCCACTAGTACACAGATTTCCTGCTTGGGTACAGACATCAGCAGAAATAGCTAAACAAATAATATTCTATTTTCAGTTTACCCAGTAGAGTTGTAACATGTGGATGTTACAACAGTGAGAGATACAGTATGCAGGTATGCCCGTGATAAGGTTGAATTTACCCAGTAGAGTTCAAAAGCATGCGGATGTTACAACAGAGAGAGAGACACAGTATGCAGGTATACCCGTGATAAAAAGAGGGGCTTTTTTCCAATCGCACAGGTAACTGGATAATTATATATGTTGTGTACCCCTTTATTGAATTTTATACTCTCTGAGTATTTATACTGGGGTGTGCTGCCACTGAGACAGGAATTGAACACAATTTGAAGAGAAAAGAAAAGACTGTCATGAGTGTGGCGCACTCGAAATACAGAAGAATGTTAGTCATAAAAATTAACCTTTAATATTTATTTTTTAAAATGGCGATATATAAAAACACAAAATACAGGGGTAGAAATGGGGATAAGAGTAAAAAGGAAAAAAAGAGAGAATTTTTCCTGCTTAGTGAACCCCACTATCCCTTGATTAACTGGTGGGTCAATTATCAATTGGATATTGTACACGTTACGTATCCTTTATTGTTCTCACTATGGAGTGATTGTATACGTGCACTGATATCACAATCCTTATTAGTTCACAAGGTAAGTGAATCCCCTTGAAATTGAATCACATCCAATTTGATGCGTGTTTTGCAAAATCTCCTGGTGTGTATCAAATTTTTCACAATAAATTGGTTACACCAGTGGTTCCCAATCTTTTTTGAATCACGGCGCCCTAGAGCATGAAAATATTTTCAAGGCACCCCTAGGCCAAATGCTTCTTATCGAGATATTCAGAAAAAAATATTAAATAAAGTGCATTGTGTTTATATGTCACAGTTATCTGGTGAGGGACAGGATTTGCTTCTGTTTGTCCACATATATTATGATTGGCAGCCACTGGCACTGGTATTGCCAGGTACATTGACCATAAATAATCTGAATTGATCCTGGTCCACCAACCCAAGGCACCCCTGCAAGTGTCCTGAGGCACCCCAGGGAGCCTAGGCACACAGTTTGGGAACCACTGGGTTACACCCACCATTGGCTGCGGTTTTTTCTAAGTGGTGTACAAGCAGTATTCCAACAATGCATATAATGCATGTACTATAGAGCAGGATTCACGGTTGTGCAATCGCCTGCTCCTATAGAAAGAACACACACAGCACTATTATTGGTGCTTTTAAAGCTGAAATTGCCTGATGTGTGTTAAAGCATAACATGCATATATTATATAGACAGGCTTGCTGTATGCGATCGCCCGTTACTGAAGATAAAGGCACTCAGCGATAATAGATGTTTTTTCACGCTGGAATTGCCTGATGTGTGCCTGTTACTGCAGATCAATTGTTACAATTTATTGGTTTGTAACGCAGTGATAATTTTAACAAATTGTTGCAGAATGTCTACAGAAAAAATATAAATACATTTGTGTCAGAAATGCTTGTACGTTTTTTTATATGATTGCTCCTAGTAGTAAACCTGCTGTGGGCTGTACCCAGAGGGTACTAGTCCCAGATGTACTGGGGGTTGGTCACGCTGGATTGCCTAGTGTGTATCCTCTTACAATATATTGGATAATTGTCACTTTCAATATACAAAATTATCACTTCAGAAATGGCAAATATTGTTTAGCGGGTTTGCAAGGAGGTTTAGACAGGTATGCGTTAATTTCACTTTAACTGTGATACTCCACTAGTGTGGAAGTCACCATCAGTATTGATATTGCAAACTACACGCAGGAGATGTTGAGTGTACAGTATATAGGTCGGAGTGGGGGGAATATGATACCGCAGTGGAGCCGTCACAGCGCGACTCTCACTGCCAGTGTCAAACCCCGCTCCGTGTTAGCGCTTGTGCTGTGAGACAGGGAGTGCAGGTACTGGCTCCGTTTCACAGCTACGTTGCTGGCTGCTCAGCAGCAGGAGACTTGGAGTCCGTGGTCAGGGTCTGACTCCACGGCTCCCAATCAGCACTGTCTCTGAGTACTGTCTGCACGATGCGCAACTTATCACAAATCACAAAATATACATTTCAAGGGGAGGGGATAGGGGGGATTTAACACACTAAGTGTGTAGGTCGGTCAACGCGCGTATCGCCGTTCAGCTTCATCAGGACCCGTCCTGATGAAGCTGAACGGCGATACGCGCGTTGACCGACCTACACACTTAGTGTGTTAAATCCCCCCCTATCCCCTCCCCTTGAAATGTATATTTTGTGATTTGTGATAAGTTGCGCATCGTGCAGACAGTACTCAGAGACAGTGCTGATTGGGAGCCGTGGAGTCAGACCCTGACCACGGACTCCAAGTCTCCTGCTGCTGAGCAGCCAGCAACGTAGCTGTGAAACGGAGCCAGTACCTGCACTCCCTGTCTCACAGCACAAGCGCTAACACGGAGCGGGGTTTGACACTGGCAGTGAGAGTCGCGCTGTGACGGCTCCACTGCGGTATCATATTCCCCCCACTCCGACCTATATACTGTACACTCAACATCTCCTGCGTGTAGTTTGCAATATCAATACTGATGGTGACTTCCACACTAGTGGAGTATCACAGTTAAAGTGAAATTAACGCATACCTGTCTAAACCTCCTTGCAAACCCGCTAAACAATATTTGCCATTTCTGAAGTGATAATTTTGTATATTGAAAGTGACAATTATCCAATATATTGTAAGAGGATACACACTAGGCAATCCAGCGTGACCAACCCCCAGTACATCTGGGACTAGTACCCTCTGGGTACAGCCCACAGCAGGTTTACTACTAGGAGCAATCATATAAAAAAACGTACAAGCATTTCTGACACAAATGTATTTATATTTTTTCTGTAGACATTCTGCAACAATTTGTTAAAATTATCACTGCGTTACAAACCAATAAATTGTAACAATTGATCTGCAGTAACAGGCACACATCAGGCAATTCCAGCGTGAAAAAACATCTATTATCGCTGAGTGCCTTTATCTTCAGTAACGGGCGATCGCATACAGCAAGCCTGTCTATATAATATATGCATGTTATGCTTTAACACACATCAGGCAATTTCAGCTTTAAAAGCACCAATAATAGTGCTGTGTGTGTTCTTTCTATAGGAGCAGGCGATTGCACAACCGTGAATCCTGCTCTATAGTACATGCATTATATGCATTGTTGGAATACTGCTTGTACACCACTTAGAAAAAACCGCAGCCAATGGTGGGTGTAACCAATTTATTGTGAAAAATTTGATACACACCAGGAGATTTTGCAAAACACGCATCAAATTGGATGTGATTCAATTTCAAGGGGATTCACTTACCTTGTGAACTAATAAGGATTGTGATATCAGTGCACGTATACAATCACTCCATAGTGAGAACAATAAAGGATACGTAACGTGTACAATATCCAATTGATAATTGACCCACCAGTTAATCAAGGGATAGTGGGGTTCACTAAGCAGGAAAAATTCTCTCTTTTTTCCTTTTTACTCTTATCCCCATTTCTACCCCTGTATTTTGTGTTTTTATATATCGCCATTTTAAAAAATAAATATTAAAGGTTAATTTTTATGACTAACATTCTTCTGTATTTCGAGTGCGCCACACTCATGACAGTCTTTTCTTTTCTCTTCAAATTATACCCGTGATAAGATTGAATTTACCTGAGGAGACAGAGAGGTTGAAGTCAGAGGAGCAGAAGAGCTGAGTAGTTCCAGTATATCTCTAATGTTATATAATCTAATACTTAATACTAAAATACTTGACATCTAAAGACTAGATAATTAAAGACTACACCAAGACTTAACAATATAGAATGGCTGTAAGTATATATTAAAGAAAAAATGGACCTTAGGTCACTGTAAATCACCTATGAAAATGAATGATGCCTGCAAGCTAGTTATGATTTGTTTTTACTTTTAATCACATATAGAGATTTTGTAATAAAGGGCACTTCTTTTATTTCATTTTAAGTATTTTTTATGTTTATAACGCAGGTATGGCCATGGGCACCAGATACACCCCAAATTGTACAATTATTTTTATGGTGCTTGTGCAGTTAAATTTGAGTTGGAACAATAATCTAATTTAATGCTGCTTTATTAAGGATATTTGTTTTGTATGAATGGGTACCCAGGAAGCCATATCTTGTAACTTTTACAGATATTTTAAAAGGAAATAATGTAACAAGTAAGGTTGACCATTTGCTTGTGTCAATGTTGACCTACAGTAGACAATGTCGACTTTTTTCATGTGACGACCTACTGACGGCCAACCCACACCCTTTCATCCATTAACATCGATGGGTAGTCCTTTTTTTAACGGAACTGTGTTCTGAGTGCAGCGGTGGAGGAACCAGGTACCTGGTCCGAAGCATGACAAGTGAAGTAAGCCATGCAAGGGGTTGCGGTACACTATTTTAGGTGTTCAGGTGTTGACATTAATATAAAAACCTCATGTCGATATTTTTATGCGTCTAGCTTTTCCATATTGTTCTTTTGCTTGTGTTGACCTTTTGTTAATGTTGACCTTTTGGTCAAAAGATCGACACAAGGAATGGGTCAACATGAAAAAGATCGACATGAGTTTTCACGCTTTTCAAAAAAGGTGGTTTTCCATACTTTACTATCCGTGTGCATAGAGTGAGATTATTATAGTGTGCCAAGCGTAGCGAGGCACCATGCCCATAGCATAGTGAGCCATGCGAGTGGACACGGTACACTTATATGGTATCCATGTTGACTTATTGTCAACATAGACACCTAAAAAACATAAAAAACGAATGTTGACCTTTTTCATGTCGACCTGTTGCTTTTGCCAACCTTTTGACCATGTTGACCTAATGCATGTCGACCTTCTTCATGTTTCGACATTTGCCTGTATACCAATAGTGGTCTACCTTTTGAATTACCATCAACCCCGTTACCCATACCTGTAAAAGTAAAGCTGTCTAATGTGTGGGCTACATGCAAAAGCAGACAGTGTTTACCCTGCAACGAAAAAACATATTTTCTCCCATTGCATTGCAACATGGTTTGTTTCAGACAATAATGTTTTTTTTTTTTTTATAAGAAACATGCAAATGTCAATTATATATGAACAATAATGTTCTAACTATGGTTCCTGAAGTTTAAGTTAAGCCCCCCTGGAAGACCTACTGTAGTGTCTTGAGTTACCTCCATAACAGCTAACATGTCAGAATGAATTGATTTCTTTCTGCAAGTGCTGGTCACATAGAATCGTGCACAATTTAAAAATAAAGTGGATGTTCTCATTCTTCTTGGCACTATAGAATGCCAGTAATTATATATTACTAAAGTTAGGTCACTGTAAACCACCTATGAACATGAATTAGGCATGCAAGCTAGTTATTCATATTCTAATTATAAACACATATAAGAGACTAGGTGATTAATTGCGCCCTACGGGTGCTCTTCACACCCTCGTAAGGGGCTGCGCCCCCTTAATTTGTGAACGTTTGTATTGTGAAAAATATGGTTAGAATTGTATGTAAGATCGCCTGTATTGCAACTTGAGTTCTAGGTGAAATGTGTTAAATAGAGAGCATATGATGTGGAAGGGGGAGTGTATTGTTTTGTTTAATTAAAATGCGGTTACAGAGTAAGATGTACATTGATAGTGTGGATGGTACAGTGACATTTGTGGGTATGGGGGGGGGGCTGTGTGTGCATGTTGTTTAGGTGTGTGTGTGTGCAATAGTATAGTAGGGTGTTTTTGAGTCAGCGGCTCCCCACTGGCGGAGGTCACGACACAGGAAAACAGGAGGCTGGGTAGTGATAGGGGTGTGTGGGCATAAGGGGGACAAAAGAGGAGGATGGGAGATACTGTGCAGCTTCTGCCAGTGGGGGAGGGTCCATCGTGGCAGTACAGGAGTACAGGATGGTGGCCCTGAGTCAGTGTCTCCTCCTACTGGGTGGGAGTTAGGGTGCATGAGAGCAAGAGGCTGGGCTATGAGGCATGATAGGGGCATGTGGGCAAAACAGCGTCAACAACTCCCCAGTGGTGGAAGTTACGGTTCAGGAGAGCAGGATGCTGGGTAGTGATAGGGGTGTGTGAGTATACGGGGGTCTAAAGAGGGGCTTAGGGGTGCCGGGAGGGAAGCGGGGGGGCCGTGAATCAAGGGAGGGAGGGGGCGCAGGTGTCCGCGAATCGCGGTAGAGGGCGGGGGTCCGCAAAGCGTGGGAGGGGGCGTGAATCGCGCGAGGGGGGGTTGCGAATTGCGGGAGGGGGGGTGCGCGGGGGGTGACGTGAATCATGGGAGGGGGCGTGAATCGCGGGAGGGGGGGTGCGTGGGGGTCCGCGGGGGTCCGCGAATTGCGGGAGGGGGGGCACGGGGCGCGATGAATCACCTAGTTGGTTATATATTCTTGTAGAAGGATGCTGTCATTCAGAATGCATTTACATAAACAGTAATAGTAGCAGTAAAAGATCTGACTTTAAACACCTACAGTAAAACAGAACAGGTGTTATATATTATACAAAGAATTGGTTGATGATGTCTAGGTTGACGTGCACATAGTTGTCACTGGAAAAAAATTGCCATAAGAAAAAAATCAACACAGAAAGGTCAACACATTAAATGTTGACATAAGTGTGGCACTTCATTGGTGACCATGTCGACACATGAGAATGAATATGAAAAAATGAAAAATAAATCTTCAAAAACTCATGTCAACCTTTTTCATCGTCGACCATAGCCGTGTCAGTGTTTTGCATGTGGCATTTGATCCTGGGGTTGCTGTGAATCGGGGTGGTGGGGGGTGTCCGCGGGAGGGGGGCTCGCGGGGGGGGTGTGTACCATAAATTGCAGGAGGGGGGGTCGCGGGGGGTGGGTGCTGCGAATTGCGGGGGGGGGGGGCGCAGGGGTTGCAGCGAATCGCGGGAGGGGGGTCGCGTGGCCGGGGGGTTTGCCGCAAATCACAGGAGGGGGGGTCAGGGGGGGTACCGGGAATCACGGGAGGGTCGCGGGGGGTGCAGGGGGGATGGGCGCGGGGGGTTGCAGCGAATCGCGGAAGGGGGGGACGCGGGGTGTGGGGTGCCCCGAATTGCCGGAGGGTGGGTCGTGGGGGCTGGGGTTGCCGCAAATCGTGGGGGGGTGCCGCGAATCGCGGGAGGGGAGGTGCGGGGGAGGTTTTTGCCACGAATCGCGGGAGGGGGGTGGCGGGGGGTGTACCGTGAATCGCGGGGGGGTCGCGGGGGTGGGGGTGCCGCGAATCACGGGAGGGGGGGTGGGGGGGTGCCACGAATCACGGGAGGGGGGTGGCGGGGGGCGCTCACCTGGTGTGTCTGGTGAGTAGCTGTGTCTTTGCTGGGAAACATGGGGAGACAGAGGGTGTCTGGCACTGTGGGCTCACTGGGCTGGTTCTCTGTCATGTGAGTCAGTCATGTGAGTCAGATGCTCCACCCAGCGTTAGAGAGTCAGACACACTTTGAGTGACAGATGTAGCCAAATATATAAGAGATGTTGACATAAAGGGCATTTATTTTATTACATTTTAAGGATTTTTTGTTAATAAAGCAGGTATGGCCATGGGCACAAGATTCACTCCAAATTTTACATTTACTTCCATGGTGTTTTGGGGGTTAAATTCCATTTGGAACAATAAACCCATCTTGTCCAGATCTACCAAGGATAATTGTTTTGTGTGGATTGGTACCCGGGAAGAACTGGAATTATTTTTTGTTAATAAGCAATGTTTTTAAAGTCAAATTAGGTTTTAATATTTGTGATTTATCTGTTTTTAAAAGACAGTTTGTGCTTAATGTATTTAATGTAACATGAATTTGTGTTAAATTATCAAACATTAAGCACAAACTGTTTTCACATAGAAAATAAATGAAAAACCTCACTCAGAGGTGGTCACAGCCAGTGGCAGAACTTGTGGGTTGTGGGCCCAGGTACAAAAATATAATTTTGGCCCCCTCCTCCAACCCAACCCAGGTTCATAATATGTAACATGGCAGTGGGTGACAGGGAGAGGCAGAGGGTGACAGGGAGAGGCAGGAGGAGAAAGAGGATGACAGGGAGAGGCAGGAGGAGGCAGAGGGTGACAGAAGGAGGCAGGGGGTGACAGGGAGAAGCAGAGGGTGACAGGAAGAAGCAGAGAGGGAGAGGCAGGAGGAGGCAGAGAGTGACAGGGAGAGGCAGGAGGAGGCAGAGTATGACAGGGAGAGGCAGAGGGTGACAGGGAGAGGCAGGAGGAGGCAGAGTATGACAGGGAGAGGCAGGAGGAGGCAGAGTGTGACAGGGAGAGGCAGAGGGTGATAGGAAGAGGCAGGAGGAGGTGGAGGATGAAAGGGAGAGGCAGAGGGTGATAGGGAGAGGCAGAAGGTGACAGGGAGAGGCAGAGGGTGACAGGAAGAGGCAGGAGGAGGCATAGGATGAAAGGGAGAGGCAGAGGGTGATAGGGAGAGGCAGAGGGTGACAGGGAGAGGCAGGAGGAGGCAGAGTATGGCCGGGAAAAACAGTAGGTGACAGGAATAGGGTAAAAGGGGCAGCAGTGGGCCTCTTAGTCCTCATGGGCCCCGGTGCACTGCACCAATGGTAGTTCAACCTCTGGTCACATTTGTAACTACATGTATTCCCCATCGCCCCTCTACAACTTGATGTGAATGCTGTGACAGTCCTGGTCCGTGGTAAATATCAGTGCTTATAACTGTACAACCACTGAGATGCCCCTCTGGTGCGTGTTTACAATCCACCATTCCCCAGTGGGAACTTGCACCAACTACACCTGAGTATGGCTGCCAGAATGAATGATTGAGCATCTGAGTACTTAAACACTTCAGACACCTCCCCCCCCATAATGCATCCACTAGACGGCCATCTCAGTCACTGACCAACACTTTTCCAAGACATATCTGGTACCACGTGTCTCAATCACAACCCCACCTTTGTATGCACTCTCTCCGCAATACACCTCGTATGCCAACTTATCTTGTGTATGTTTCTTGTTTGTTTGTCTCATGGCAGATGCCAGAGCCATTGGTCTAGCCTGGCAACAGTGTCGCTTAGGCGAAAACCTATCTGCAATACCTTGGTTATAGTTCTTGTATGGTTTATTGCAATGGATTTGCATTATAGCGGTAAAGGCCACAAATCCTGTGTTCAGTCCTTGCACATTTTACTCCTTGTTCATGTGCGGAGCCTAGTTAATCTTTGTGTTGCCTAGTCAGCGTATCCTCTTAATAGTACCCTGACTCGGTTGTGACTTTGTGGCATCCGAGTACAGGGTGGAGCTAGTCTGTCCTGGAAAGGCCACTATTAGTGGCAAAGTCTAAGACCTGCGCAAGTGCCAGCCGACTCAGAGTATAGTGAGAGAGTCAAGGTTAGGCTCAGGTGCTGCTGTGGCTTCACCACCTCGGCCACAGAAGCACAATTCAGACTGTAACCAACATCTTGCAGACCTGCCAGTCAGAGCAAGGTTTAACCCCGAGTTCACCCCAGAAAATCATAACAATTTTGAGATAAGCGAAGAGATATAAGTCGGTGTAGTCAGAGTAATGGCTTTGTATGTAAGTAGAAGTATTTTATATTGAATGCGGTAATATACAGGCAACCAATGGAGGGACTGACAGAGCGGATCATCAGACGTTGAACGTCTAGACAGGCAGATCAGCCTCGCAGCTGCATTCAAAATAGATTGCAGTGGTGAGAGCCTTTTCATAGGAAGACTGGTAAGGAGGCTATTGCACGGGATGTGGTCATTTGGTCTACAGCATGATGGTTGACAGTCATTAGGTCGACGCCATTAGGTCGACATAGGAAAAGATCGACATGGGTCTAGGTCGACATGGCTCTAGGTCGAAAGGTCATTAGTTTGACAGGTCGTTAATTCAACAGTGTCTAGGTCGACATGGGAAAAGATCGACATGGGTCTAGGTCGACATGGTTCTAGGTCAACATGGTTCTAGGTCGAAAGGTCATTAGTTTGACAGGTCGTTAATTCGACAGTGTCTAGGTCGACAGTCAAAAGGTCGACATGGGATTTTTCACTGTTTTCTGAGCAGACATGTGCCGAGCGTAGCGAGGCACCGTGCCCGACGCATTGCAAACGATGCGAGGGGATGCGGTGCACTTTAAACTGTGTCCATGTTGACTTTGTTGACATTCAGGTAAAAAAACAGTGAAAACCCCCATGTCGACCTTTTGACTGTCGACCTAGACATTGTCGAACTAATGACCTGTTGAACTAACGACCTTTCGCCCTAGAACCATGTCGACCTTTTCCCATGTCGACCTAGACCAATGTCGACCTTTTCCCATGTTGACCTAATGGTGTCGACCTAATGACTGTCGACCAATATGCTGTAGACCAAATGATCCAAACCCTTTTGCAGTAGTCAATGCGGGATATAATGAGTGCATGGATTAGAGTTTTTGCAGTGTCTTGTGTAAGGTACGGACAAATTTTGGATGTTTTTTAGATGGATGTAACATGATCTAGAGCAGCGTTCCACAACCCGTCGCTCGCGAGCGAAGGGTAGCTCGCCGGGTGTTTTAGAGTAGCTCGGGTCTGTCAGTGACCTCCTGCCGCGTAGCGGGTCCTTGCTTGGCGGCAGGAGGTCAGAAAGTGAGTTAATGCCGCGGTTCTGGACCTGGCGGCGGCAGTGACCTCCTGCCGTGTATCGCTTCCTCACTTGGCGGCAGTGTGACCTCCTGACGTCCCCAACATGCCGCACATGCCGCACTTATCGACGCCACAGCCTCTGCTCAACTCCTGCGCCACAGCCTCTGCTCAACTCCGTTAGGTAATTATTATTTTTTTTAACCTGTGTGTGCGCAATACATTAGGGGTGACTCCAGCCTGCATTCCGTTTTCACTGCTTGAGGTATAATGGGCATCATGTGTATGGCATATGTTTAATGAGTCATTAAACATATGCCACACAAATAATGCCCATTAAACATATGCCCCACACCTTGATACTCATTAATTAATAATCATCAAGGTGTGTGGGGCATATGCCACACACATGATGCCACACACATGATGCCCATTATACAAATGTTCCACACCTTGATGCTCATTAATAATGAGCTTCACGCTGTGGGGCATTTGTATAATGGGCATCATGTGTGTGGCATATGCCCCAGATACCTTGATGATTATTAATTAATGAGCATCAAGGTGTGGGGCATATGTGTAATGGGCATCATTTGTGTGGCATATGTTTAATGAGAATCACGGTGTGGCATATGTATAATGGAGCATCACGGTGTGGCATATGTATAATGGAGCATCACGGTGTGGCATATGTATAATGGAGCATCACGGTGTGGGGCATTTGTATAACGGAGTATCACGTTGTTGGGCATATGTATAATGGGCACTGTGTGTGTGGCATATGTATAATGGAGCATCACACTGTGGGGCATTTGTATAATGGAGAATCACATTGTGGCATATGTATAATGAGCATCACGGTGTGTGGCATATGTATAATGGTGCATCACGGTGTGGGGCATTTGTATAATGGAGCATCACGGTGCGGGGGCCGGGGCATATTTATAATGGGTATCACGGACTGCACTATTAGGGTCATGTGTATCTGGCACTGCACTATTGAGGGCATATGTGTATCACACCCCCATTTTCCATGGCCGCACCCCATGTGGCTACAGCTCTTAGGGCCTTATTTTGGTTCATTCTTTCTGACAAAATCCTTCTTAGATGGACAAAACCATGTGCACTGCAGGGGGGGGGGGGGGGGGCAGATGTAACATGTGCAGAGAGAGTTAGATTTGGGTGAGTAATTTTGTTTCTGTGCAGGGAAAATACTGACTGCTTTATTTTTACACTGCAATATAGATCTCACTTTGAAGTAAAACCCCACCCAAATCTAATTCTCTCTGCACATGTTATATCTGCCCCACCTGCAGTGCACATGGTTTTGCCCATCTAAGAAGGATTTTGTCAGAAAGAATGAACCAAAATAAGGCCCTTAGAGAGCTGACCATGCCCCCATAGCGGAAAAAATGGGGGATGTAGCCTCGCAGGAGTTCCACGGTAGTAGCTGAACCCTCTAATTTTTAGATGTCTCTTCTCCTCTACCTACAGTGTTGGGAGGTATGTTTGTGACATATTGGACATTGCAGTGTGTGGCATATTATGTCTGGGGCATTGCAGTGTGTGGCCTAATGTGTCAGGGGCATTACGGTTTGTGGCATTATGTGTAAAGGGCATTTTTTTGATATTATGCAGATTTTTTAACATTTTTTACTTTAGTAGCTCTTCGGGCGGTTTATTTTGTCGCGAGTAGCTCCCGACACAAAAAAGGTTGGAGACCACTGATCTAGAGACAGATTGAATGTGAGAAATAAAGGACAGTTCATCACCAATCCCCCCCCCCCCCCCCCCCTCAGTCGGAGCGAACTGCTTGGAGAATGTGAAACTCGCCTAAAGCTGGTCACTCCAGGGTTCTGCACAGGCGCATCCCCCCCATCGTAACGGGCCCAAATTTGCCCTGTTTCCAATGGTACTGATTTAGGCCCCACATTGGTCTTTGTGCGTCTGTTAAGCACCACTTTCCCCTTTATATTAGCAGGGCCCAGGGGACATAGCTAGTAGCAAACAACTAGATAAATAAAAATGAACAGCAGACAGACAGCTGCTCACATTCAGATCAATACTCATTACTTAGTAATCCGCCAGAAGACTGACGCGTACAATAACAACGAATGTTAATTATTAATTGTGCTGACCATCTCGTTTATGGCTCCAGTTATCAAATGTTTGACAAGCCGATAGTGTAATGAAGGAGGGGCTGTAACTGAACAGACAGGTGATGAGCTATTGCAGGTGATGTGCTCGCTGTTATCAGGGGTGGAGACGGTCGGCGTTCTAGATCTGGTTATAAATAGTACGATAGTAACGTATGTAAGTAGATAAAGCGGTGATAGATAATACAGAATAGCGGCGTACCTTTATGTGCGATTGGTCTGCGCTCGCCATAATGCCGGCATGAACAGGATGGGACACGGTCGCTAAGTCGATACTATGAAGGTTGACATACATAAGACCGACCACTGAAGGTCGATGCATGGAATAGGTCGACATGGCTAAGGTTGACAGGGGTTGACACAAGCATTAGGTCGACAATGGGAAAGTCGAAAGTCAAACGGTCGACATGATTTTTTTCACATTGTATCAAACCGACATGTGCCGACAGGCAGTATTTCAGGTAGCGGATGGAGAATATAATTGTGCGCTGACCGCAGCGAGCTATGCGAGGGGACACGGGGCACTGATACGGTGTCCATGTGGACCTGCGTCGAAATTAGGGGGAACAAAAGGTGCAAAACTCATATCTTTGACCTTTTAGTGATCGACCTAACGTATGTCGACTTTCATGGTGTCGACCCAACGACCCACACGCCCCATTGTAGGAGGGATGTCTTTATTGTAACTATGAGTAATACACATATTCCATATCAAATGATTGGGTACTCTTTACCTAGAACGGCGCCCGCGATTGGCATCGCGGGCGTCGGGGGTAAAAAATCGCGGGCATCGCGGTCATCGTATGCACATAAAAAAACGGATGCGACGCGATGCCCGCGATTTTCCCATAGGGATCAATGTTAAAAGTCAGATTGGATGCGATTTTAGTGTTAAATGCCTCAATGGTCGCGATTTTTACATAGGAAACAATGTTAAATGGGCCACAGAGCCCTAATAGTCCCCCTGAAGTCTTAAATGGCCCCCACAATTTTTAACGCCACCCCACGATCAACGTGAACCCGAAGCGTGGCGAGCGCAGCGAGCCCGCGAGGGGCGGCGGTACGCGTCCTCCGACCTTTTCATACCCCCACTATCCACGTCGGCATGGAGTTGAGAATAGAATAGTGTGGCGAGTGCAGCGAGCCACCGAGCCCGAAGCGTGGCGAGCGCAGCGAGGGGACGCGGATACCTGTGAAGCCCGCGAAGGGACGCGTTTACCTGTGAAGGTATCCACGTCCGCTCGCCACGCTTCGGGCTCGGTGGCTCGCTGCGCTCGCCACACTATTCTATTCTCAACTCCACGCCGACGTGGATAGTGGGGGTATGAAAAGGTCGGAGGACGCGTACCGCCGCCGCTCACCACGCTTCGGGTTGACGTTGATCGTGGGGTGGCGTTAAAAATTGTGGGGGCCATTTCAGACTTTAGGGTGACTATTTGGGCTCTGTGGCCCATTTAACATTGTTTCCTATGGAAAAATCGCGGGCATTGAGGCATTGAACACTAAAATCGCATCCAATCTGACTTTTAACATTGATCCCTATGGGAAATAGCGGCCATCGCGGGCATCGCATCGCACCCGTTTTTTAGTGCATACGATGGTCGCGATGGTCGCGATGGGCGCCGTTCTAGGTAAAGAGTACCAATGATTGTTATTATTATATAAAATACACAAATAATCACCTATATCTTCTGTAACATCATTTTCCTAATTAATAAAACTACATGAATAATAAAAGCCCCAGAAATAATCCATAATATTCAAATAGCTCATAAATCAATAAGGAATTAAAGTTCGAATCTGTAATCATTTGCGTTATCTTTTTCCAGCCAACCATCCATCATCATCATGATTTCGATGCGGAACGAGATGCAAAGAAGCTACACAAGGCCTGCAAAGGGATGGGTAGGTGGACAAGGCTATCACACGTTTCACAGATACTGTGGTGGGAAATTTACTAAGATGGGAGTTAATTTCACATGGGATCAGTGGCTTAACTATAGCGCTGCAGCCCCCGCGACGGTGGGGAGGCGCTGGGGGTCTGCGGGCGCTATTGTTACTCCCCCAGCTCCCCGCTCCTTGTGGGTGCAGCGGGGAGCTGGCAGGAGCGGATAGGGGGGTCCATGCAGCGCGGGGGTACCTGCGGTCATAGAGGTCCCTGCGGCGCTGAGTATTAAGTTGGCGGGGTCCCTGCAGTGACCTGGAAATAACTAGCGCTATCCGCCGGGCAGCGGCGCAGGAAGCGATGCTGATTTTGAAAGCACTGCCCGCATGCTGATTGGCTGAATCTCAGCAGTGCTTCCCCTGCCGCCGCCTGGCGGATAGCACTAGTTATTTCCAGGTCACTGCAGGGACCCCGCCAACTTAATACTCAGCACCGCAGGGACCTCTATGACCGCAGGTACCCCCGCGCCGCACGGATCCCCCTGCCACCTCCCCGGGGGATGGGGGGGGGGGTCCTTGTCTCTTAACTGGGGTGGGAAGGGGGGGTCTTGTTTCTTAACTGGGGTGAGAGGGAGCGCCGATATTTCCCGGCCGGGGGGGTGCAAATTTTTTTGTTACGCCACTGCATGGGGTCGTTGCTATGGGCAACCAATCAGATGCTGGGGGAAATTTACTAAGAATACAACTCAGACGTATTTGTATTCTTAATATGAATGAATACGACTGCCAATGGTCGTATTACTGCCGAAAATGGTGCACGGTATAAAATGTAGCGCCTTACCCTCCCTCCATACAGACAGGCAATTCTAGATATTATTTCCACCAACCTGCTCACTTCACTAGTAAGGGAGCAGGATGCTGGAGATGCACCATCTTGGGGGTGCGGGATACTGGCTGAAATATTGGGAGCTTCCCACACCTTCCACGTGAGTAGGCAGCTGTGGGTATATATCATGCATCATTTGCCACAACACGGGTAAGATCCCATCAGCGCCATCACTTTCCTTCCATGTTCGAAACCTTGATCCTGATCTGGTTGGCTAATTAAGCAGCGGTAGTTCACTGCTTAGCGAGCCCTAAATCATTTGATGGTTTCCGACCATCGATTGATTTCTACAGTGCCTGCAAATCTTTCCAGTGACCTTTACCTATACAGATAGCGAGGGATTTTCCAGCTGTGTCAGATATACTAACACAGAGCCTGATTCAGGTTTGCTCAGCCGCCCTCCCGTACATCCCCTCGCATGTCTCCGCATGTCTCCGCATCAGGAAAAATCATTTGATGGTCGCCGATTATCGAATTAATTCTTCAGGCTTCGTAAACAGAAGTCAGTGAAAATGGACTTTTATTTACGTGCACCTGGACGAAGGCGGGGCGGGCGGCTGATGTCTTTGTGACATCAGCTGACCGACCTCGGCAGGCGTCCGCCCACTCACATACCCATGGCAATGCCCAGCGTTTTCATGAGGATCTTGGCGTTCCAATGGGCAAGCCTCATCTGTCCCTGGCCTGCCCCAAAATTGTGTATGTCTCGGCGACTATGCAACTCACCAAAGCCATTCGCAAAAGGGGGGTTGCACATGAACATAATAGACCAGGCGCTGTCCCCCAAACATCGGAACAGGGCCAAATTAGGCCCATTCTGAAGGAATCAGAATCAGTCTCATTGTTTTGGGGAATTTCCAAGCTTTTCATATCTCCAGACAAAACACACGCACCATCTGACACACCATCCTATAGCTGTCTGACCACTGCCTTGTGTGACTGTGGGCCTTATTCTAGTTCACTCTTTCTGACAAAATCCTTCTTAGATGGACAAAACCATGTGCACTGCAGGTGGGGCAGATGTAACTTGTGCAGAGAGAATTAGATTTGGGTGGGGTTTTACTTCAAAGTGAGATCTATATTGCAGTGTAAAAATAAAGCAGACAGTATTTACCCTGCACAGAAAAAAAATAACTCACCCAAATCTAATTCTTTTTGCACAAGTAACATCTGCCCCACCTGCAGTGCACATGGTTTTGTCCACCTAAGAAGGATTTTGTCAGAAAGAGTGAACTAGAATAAGGCCCTGTGTGCCGATTGCATTGACACTCCCATGACACACCCACTGAACCGTTACAGCCTAGGCCTATAGGCCTATTCCTATTGGCCCCCGATAATAAGGTATCAAAGACATTGTTTTCTTCTAGTGCAATGCTGCCACCTACCAAGTATCACTGGTACTGTAGTATCTACCTTACATAAAAATAGTGTTGAATAGATAAATAAGTTAATAAATGGAATATTTTTGTCTGGATAAGTGACATTTCTATTTTAGCTAGTCATACTGGAAAACCCTAGATGCAAACAAGCATTTTTCCCATAACCCTTCTCCTAATGAGTAGAATATTAATTAATAAATATAAGATACATAACTGGGAGCCAAAAGTTCTAAACAGTGATTTATTTTGACTTCCTCTGAGTACACCGAACTAATCCCCGTTGTCCGTCTTTTCTCCCAGGAACCAATGAGCAGGCAATCATTGAGATTTTGGCAAACAGGTCTTCCGATCAGCGGCAAGAAGTGAAGCAAAAGTTCAAGACGATGTATGGAAAGGTGTGTGTACTAGCGTGCTCTGATGTTGTTCTTCCATAGGAGGTATATAACAGAGCAAATGGCTTTAGACACACAGAACAGGCAGAATGGTTACTCTTTAGCTGAATCTTTATTCATAACAATTCAACATACAAGCGGATGAGATTCGTTGTTAACCTTGACACTCAGCCCATGCTCGTCATTGGCAGGGTACAAATCTACAGTCCCAAAAAAAGGCGTGGCCTACAGGCGAAAGGGCATGGTGGGATCAGAGTAGGTTATGCGTGACCAGACTAACATCTAACCTGTGGTCCTAAATATCCTAATGCAACAGGGACAATTTGCCCACACACGTAAATGGCTCAAATGGGCATGTTTTTGCCATTTAGTGATTGCATACCCTCGAACTCTATCTCAGGGGGGAGAGTTATCAAATCTCGGAGAAAGAGATAGTGTCGAAAGTTGCCTTAGTAACCAATCAGCTTCAAACTGTAGTTTTACAGGCTGTGCTAGAAGAATTAGCTAGAAGAAAATTGGTTGCTAAGAGCTGGGTGCTGACAGGAGCTGGGTTCTGCAGTGGGACATTCGTCTGCAGCACTTGGCTTCCGTCATATAGGAGAAGCCGGCAGTGCAGGCACTAGTTTCCTGGTGCAGCCCAGCAACTCCTGGGATGCTAGGCACGTCCCCTGAGAAATGTATTGGGATTCTATTAGAGGCCACACCCCAGGCATATAGACTGCTCACCGGCTGTCACCCGATTCAGTGACAGCTTTGCCCACTGGCACCCCCTGTCCTTCTGTTCACCCGGGGCACTTGCCCTTTTTAAAAAAAATACTGGTAAATAATGGTCTATAATTGTGTGTTATGCCCGGTGTTTACAATGTGTCTATTTTTTAGGACCTAGAGAACGTATTAAAAAGTGAACTGAGCGGTAATTTTGAGAAGACCGCCATTGCCTTGCTCTACCGGCCCTGTGAGTTTGACGCCCAAGAGCTCAGAAACGCAATGAAGGGAGCAGGAACCAATGAATCACTGCTTATACAAATCCTATGTACAAGATCCAACCAGGTACAGGGCTGTCACTTTATCAACTGCCTTACAATATATCTAGATATTTAAAGTAAAGTTAGCCCCTATTGTGACAAAATGGCTGCCTTCTTTTTGTGTAGACAACAGCCTCCACTTTCAAGGTGTTTGTAAATGTTTGACTGACATTACATCATTGGGATGTTGAAGGAGTAAGGGTTTATAGCTAACATGTCCTTGTCAATTACCTCATAGAGGCAGCCATTTTGGATGATGAACTAATATTTATGTTAGCTAATTCTTTCTGGAGCTGAGTTATAGTTCCAATGAATAGGCCTTTGATACAAGTTTAATATATGCAATACCACAGATGGGTTGTTATCACTGTGTGCATGATGCACAAAATATGGGGTTCACTGATAATAACCTTCTCAAAGTTGCATGAAGTTTGGTCAGAATATACTCTGAGGACCTCTGTCACCGTGTGTGCGGCCATCTAATAATTGCATTTAAAAGGCTACAACAGAGCCAAAAACTGTCCAAATAGCTATATCAAGGACGGGACACCCATATATATATATGACTATCAGCCAGTGAAGGAGCTTGGGACTTATACTACACTGTGGTGATTTTGAGAGGTGTCATTTACATCTGGACCCCTCCCCTTTTTTCTATTGGATCTAAAAAGTCCATCCGTATGAATACGACAAAATAGGCCGGATTGGCTTCCCCTAAAATCCATCTCTTTATTGGCCCTGTGAGCCCGATATCTGAGGACCTCAATACTACAGTAATTGTCGGACAAACTGAACCAGACTGGGATCCCCCAATCTATCACCAGATTGGCCCTGTGAGCCCACCATTGAAGGACCGTATCCCCACAGGAATTATTTATTATCTTAAGCCGGATTGGCTTCTCTCTAATCTACCACATTACTGATTTTACGTTGTCGTGAATGAAATATTAATTGCCGTGCTGGCCTAATAATTAAATCTTTTTGTCACACCCCTGATGAAGTCGTTCTGACGAAACGCGTTGGGTTTTTAATAAAGAACTTCAATCTTGAACGAATCTCACGTATCATTCTGGAAGGGGACAAAGAACTGTCAAATGAAATGTGATTGGTGTTTCATTCAGTAACCAGTGTATAATTGACTAGGTGGTACTAAGTCCAGCGCTCTCCGATAAATTCTTTTTTCATATATATATATATATATATATATATATATATATATATATATATAGACAAGCTGGACAATAATCCTGCAGATAAGCACTAAGTTGAGAAGCAGGACGGGCCTCTACTTGGCCAGCTTATATCACCAGTATCATCAGTATTTCCAACTTTCTTTATCTTTCAGCAAATACGAAACATAAAAGAGTCCTACAAGAGACGTAAGTGAATTTAGTGTTCTATTAGCTGACTATGCATTCATTATATTGCGTTGTGTTGATTCTATTTCATACTAATAGATAAATGTGTCCATTGTTCTCAGTGTTTGACAGAGATCTGGAGAAAGATGTGAGCAGTGAAACCAGTCAGAACTTCAAGAAGTTACTAATATCTCTGCTACAGGTGAACAGTTATGGAACGTAACTATAGCAGGTGGAAGGGGGTGCATGATGTGGTATCGATGGTGGACTTCTTAAAGTTCTTGGTGGTCTTAGATTTCCCGGGACCTTAAAAAGGGTTCCAACATCGACGCTACTGTCAAGAAGGAGCAGCAAAGGTTGTTCTTCTAGAGGTAATTTAGGAAGTTCAACGTTCCACAACGTTCCTTTTTATTCAGCAATAGTTGAGTCTGTTTTAGCTTCCTAGATTATATTTTGGTATGGATCTCCCAGTGAGAGGGACAGATGTAGACTTTAAAGGGTGGTGAGGACAGCAGAAAAGATCATTGGGGTTGTTCTTCCCTCTGCTCAGGAATTGTATTTGTCCAGAGTAAGAAAACGTGAAGGGAAAATTGTAGGGCATCAGCCACATCCTGCACACAAGTTTTTTTTAAATGCTGCCATCAGGCAGGTGATGGGTGTTTTATGGTGGGCCGACAGACGGGATTCCAACTGACAATGGAATGGTACTCCGCAATGAAGCCCCTTGTGGGCTAACTGGTTAGTTTCACTCGCTACAGGTTCAATTGACCCTGTATGGGGTCGTGGATCCCCACGATGGAGGATAGCCGCAGTCAGTCGGGATCCTGACTGTCGGGCATTTAAACAGTCGGGATTCTGACTTTGGAATACCGACAGTCGGAATTCCCCAGACGATACAAGGCGATACCTGCTAACACAGCTATAAGTCTAAAAAGCTTAGTTCCATTTGTTAAACAATAATTAGACATTTTTAACTTAATTTATGTTATTATAATATTGTATTGTACTACTGCTTGTAGACAGATACCTTTCATAATATCGTAGATGTTTTGATTGGATTACTACTTTATTATACTGTGTATTATGCGTTATATGTATGTTGTGTGTGTTTCCTTTTAAGTGGATACTTGGCTTGATGTAATGGAATCCTAAGACAAATTCCTATTATAAGTGAGCATACCTGGCCAAAAAAGTAGGATTCTGATTTGCTATCGGGCCCAGAGGCTTATGAGTAAATTTACTAAGATGGGAGTTCTATTGAAGATGGAATGTTGCCCAGAGCAACCAATCAGATTTCACTTCTTACTTATTTAGATCCGAATCTGATTGGTTGCTCCAATAGAATACCCATTTCAGTAAATTTACCCCTTAGTGGGGCCTGGGGGCAAAGTTATAAAGTTGTATGCCAGTTTACCAAATTTGACATTGGGTGTGAACCATTGACCACCTTGAGAGGAGAGGAGCAACAGGAGTGTGCAGGGGATGTTATAATGGTAAGGGGGCTCTGTTATGTGGTATAATTCGAATTGGAGGGCATTCTTATGTGGTGCAGTATAAATATGGTGCAGAGCAATGCGACATAATATAAACAGGGGACAATGTAATGTGGCATAATTTTAATTGGAGGCCAATGGTATGTGGTACAGAATGAACAGGGGGCACTGTAATGCAACCTACTATGAACTGGGGGTATAATGTGTGGCATAATATGAACTAGAAACACTGTATGCCATAATGTGAATTAAGGATACTGTGTGGCATAATGTGTCCTGGCAACCCCACAATGTGACATCATAAAAAGAGGGCTCCACTACTTGGTTCATCGCTGCGGAGATTAGTTCATTCTATACTTTCAATGATCCAGGGCACAAGTTTCTAAACGACCCAGGTGTTACGTTTATCCACGCTTGGCCACAGGTGATTTCAATGTAACCACCAATTCATTCAATTTGATTTAACCATCTGTGCCATGGATATACTGTACTTAAAACATGAACCATTGCCCGACGAATTGCAAGCGTAGCGAGCGATGCGAGGGGATGCAGTGCAATTCAAACTGTCTCCATGTCGATTGCGTTGACATTCAGGTTAAAAAAAAAACAGTGAAAAACCCCATGTCGACCTTTTGACTGTCGACATAGACATTCTTGAACTAATGACCTTTCGACCTAGAACCATGTCGACCTAGACCCATGTCGACCTAATGGTGTCGACCTAATGACTGTAGACCCAATGATCCCAACCCGCAACATCACATATGGGCCTACAATGTAAACTACTGGACCTCCACTCATGGTCCAAAACAGTTTAGTGAACACATTAGACCGGAGATATGAGTCAGATTCCACTGTCTTTATAAAATAGAACAATTTCTGGTACTCTCCGCATTTTAGTCATAATACCCCAAATAGCTGTGGCTTAGACTGACGTGTGTGTCATTGTTATTTTTAAGAGACAAGGGAAATACACAAAGCACAATGTATAATCTCAGTGATTTAAATAGAAGTTTTTCTGCCCTGGCACTAAACTTACAACGGACTCGCTGAATGTAGTACCAAACAGCCATATACAATGGACAGAATGCAGTATCATCATGGGCGTAACTATAGTGGGTGTAAGAGGTGCCATATAATAGTACCATTCACATTACACAACACATAAGTGCCCGTTATTCACATTACACCACATAGTAGTGCCACTTATACAGATTGTGCCAATTAGAGCTCCTTAGGCACACTGCACCAGCTAGAGCCCCTTAGAAACACTGCGCCAGGTAGAGCCCATTGGACACACTGCACCAGAATTATGCACAACGCAATACCCATTACACATTGTCACATACTGTAATGCCCATTACACATTATGCCACACACCGTAATGCTGTTACACATTATGCCACATCCTAATGCCCATTACACATTGGGGGTTATTCAAATCCATTGATGGTGCGCATCTGTGCAGGCGCGTTTCTGCGCTTGTGCAGACGTAGGGTGCGTGCACCCACTGCAAACTTTTGGTTCACCCATGACGGCGTGCGGGGGGGGGGGGGGGGGCGCGGAGAAGGGCGGGGGGCGCTGGGCTGTACCATTACCATATGAGAACGCCCAGTGTTCCATGGGCGTTCCCATGAGAATGCTGGGGGTTCTCATGGTAATGAGGTGGTGACGCGGGTGCAGGGGGCTGGCAGCTGACATCACCGGATGTCAGCTGCCCACCCATATCCGTGCCAGCGTGCACGCATATGGAAGTGACTTAAAAGTCACTTTTATATGCGTGCACGCACCACATCTTTTGATGGTCACCGACCATTGAAAGATGTGGGTGGTTACCCGAGGCATACGAATGGATGTTTATGCAAAACATCCATTGGCAGTCTGTGCGGGTGAACCCACACTTTGAGGGGGGTGGGCGTTCATTCGCCGGGAGGGGTTTGGTGGACTTGCAAGGCTGCAAATTCGCAGCCTTGCAAATCAACCAGAATAACCCCCATTATGCCACACCGTAATGCCCATTACACATTATGCCACACACCCCGTAATGTAAATTGCACAATAAACCACACACCATAATGCCAATTACATTATATGCCACACACCATAATGCCAATTACATTATATGCCACACACCATAGTGCCGGTCCGCGACCTCTGATTGGCTGGTGGCAAATGTCCGTCAGCCTTGCTACACCAGTGGCCCCTGTGATGTCTCTGTTGCTTAAGCAGGCAGGCAAACATTGATAAAACAAACTGGGTAATACCAGTTAGTCAAAGGGTAGAAGGGCCCAGCTCGTAAGCCTACAGTATGGCTAGATATTTAATGCCATGGTTGTGGGCACCTGTCCAGCGCATGATGTCACTGCTGGGTAGTAACATGTATTACAGTAATTTATTCTACCAAATCTCAGAAATCCCTGTCTGTAGTGATTAATTAATTTTATCTTTCACCAGGCGAACCGCGATGAAGGACTTGACATTAATCAGGATCTAGCCGGCCGGGACGCCAAAAACCTGTATGACGTGAGTACACCAGCGACTGCCCCCTGTCTGCCCATCATTAAGCGAACGCCCCGGCATCCGCTTGACCAGGGTTACCCGTTAACACTGCCCAGCAACTCGGGTAAAACCCTTCTTTTAACATGGGTTGAAATGCAGGGTTGCGGGACCCATTTTTTTAAATGTTCCTTTCACGCCGCACAGCAACCCAGGTCGATAGATAAACAACCAGGGTCGGACCTGGGTTATTAATGGGTGTGAAAGGGGTATGATTGGACAATTAGTGTTTCTGAAATAGACATCTAGGGCGAAATGTAATAGGGTGCGATTTTTTAGAAATGTGCGATTTTTGGTCAAAAACGGCCGAAATCGCACATTTTCCGAAAATCGCACATTTAATAGGTTGAAAATCGCGGTAAAAAACGCACTTTTTACTGCAAAATCGCACTTTTGAAAGTGGCGATTTTTAGTCACATTTCAAATCGCATCCAGATGTTTTCCCATTATAAAGTATACAACTCGCAAATGTAATAGGGTGCGAATTTGGTAATTGTTACCAAAAATCGCAAAAAAAATAGACCAGGTTCTGACAGGCGAATTTGACAGAACCATGCACAGATCATTGAGATCTGTGCATGGTCCTGTTAATAAGAATGTGTAAAAGTGTTTTTATAAAATAAAAACGGCGTGGGGTCCCCCCTCCTAAGCATAACCAGCCCCGGGCTCATTGAGCCGGACCTGGTTCCAAAAATACGGGGGGACAAAAAGCATAGGGGTCCCCCGTATTTCTGAAACCAGCCCCGGACTCTTGGACCGGTCCTGGATCCAAAAATACGGGGGACAAAAAGCATAGGGGTCCCCCGTATTTTGAAACCAGCACCGGGCTCCAACAGCCCGCGGTGTCATGCCACAACCGGGGGACACTTTTTATACAAGGTCCCCCGGCCAAAACATGAGCACCGTGGCTGGTCAGCCTTGGACGGGGTACCTGGAGGAGTACGTTACATTTCTTTATACCTGAGAACTACAAGTGCCAGCAGACCTCCCCCGCATGCTGGGACTTGGAGAACCACAAGTCCCAGCATGCGGGGCATTAATGGGCCCGCTGGGACTTGTAGTCCACCTGTAAAAAGAATGTTTATAAAAAACACACACACAGAGAAGTAAAAGTTTATTACACACACACACACCTCACTTTTACACCAGCATACTTACCATTCCTGGATCCAGCGCTGGTCTGGCTGCTTCACAGCCGGCTCCCCCCGCACTGACAGGCAGCGGGGAGAACCGGCTTTCGCCGTTGCCTCTAACAGCTTCTGTAGCGCTGTTCCAGCGCTACAGAGGCTGAGAGCGCGATTGGCCCATACGTCTCCATGGAGACGCATAGCTCAGTCCCGATTGGCTGAGCTATGGGTCTCCATGGAGACCCATAGCTCAGCCAATCGCGCTCTCAGCCTCTGTAGCACTGGGACAGCGCTACAGAAGCTGTTAGAGGCAACGGAGAAAGCCGGTTCTCGCCACTGCCTGTCAGTGCGGGGGGAGCCGGCTGTGAAGCAGCCAGACCAGCGCTGGATCCAGGAATGGTAAGTATGCTGGTGTAAAAGTGAGGGGTGTGTGTGTGTGTGTAATAAACTTTTACTTCTCTGTGTGTGTGTGTGTTTTTTATAAACATTCTTTTTACAGGTGGACTACAAGTCCCAGCGGGCCCATTAATGCCCCGCATTCTGGGACTTGTGGTTCTCCAAGTCCCAGCATGCGGGGGAGGTCTGCTGGCACTTGTAGTTTTCCGGTATAAAGCAATGTAACGTATGATCGATTTAACCCTATCAGGCCGGCGTCCACTGGCCACGGTCGCCGGTGACAGCCCCGGGCTTCAGCCCTGGACGGGTGAAGCCTGGGGGGGGGACCCCTTTATTGGGGGGGTCCCCACTCCTCCAGGTACCCCATCCAAGGCTGACCAGCCACGGTGCTCATGTTTTGGCCGGGGGACCTTGTATAAAAAGTGTCCCCCGGCTGTGGCATGACACCGCGGGCTGTTGGAGCCCGGTGCTGGTTTCAAAATACGGGGGACCCCTATGCTTTTTGTCCCCCGTATTTTTGGAACCAGGTCCGGCTCAATGAGCCCGGGGCTGGTTATGCTTAGGAGGGGGGACCCCACGCCGTTTTTTTTAAAACTTTTTTTTTTAGCACAAAATCGCATTTATGAAAATGCGCACATTTTCATGACTAAAAATCGCCCGAAATCGCATTTTTTGCCGCAAATTCGCATCTCATTACATATGCGAATTCGCAGCAAAAAATGTGATTTTTAAAGGTGCGATTTGGTGCGATTTTTTTTAGTCTAAAAAATCACACCCTTTTACATTTCGCCCCTAGGGTCATCTTTTGCTTTGAATGATCTCTATTACATCTCTGTGCTCGTTATACATAGTGGTTTCCATGTTAACATTTTTCTGCTCATGTCGTCTTTATCTTCAGGCTGGAGAAGGCCGATGGGGCACAGAAGAGTCAGAGTTCAGCATAGTCTTGGCAACAAGGAACTACATGCAGCTAAGGGCAACATTTAAGGCCTATGAAATTGTAAGTATCAGTAGGAAATCCCTCCCCAGCCACCATACAGCCTGCAGGTAGCCAAATGTCGGAGCTCCTAATGAGGACAAGCGACAGTGTCCCCATATCATCCAATCAGCTTCTATCATTTATTTGGTAGATTATATAAAATATTAGGGAGAATCTGATTGGTAGCTGTGAACTTCTCCACTTGTTCTCTGGTTAACCACCTTAGACACAACATTACAGCAATTTAGTGACTACAAACATAATTGTTTCTAGCTCCCTACAGTATATAAATCAGGAAAAGGAGGATAAATTTGTCCACTCCCGCAGCCACACCCCAATCTATACTGCCACTCCCCCAGTTCATAAAGGCCACACCCTTTAATCTTATCAACTACTTCCCATTTAAACATTATCCTACCTGTCTATGGGCCCGCAGATTGAACGTGCGCATAAGCGAGTTGTCCCTGTGAAGGCAGCCACGATGACACCCTGCAGCCGCACTTAAGCCAGGACTAAAGGTTCCCATACACTAGTAAGATCTATCTTCAGATCTGGGTGGTTGGAACAAAAACATGGTTATGGATGAGTGACAGTTTGTCAGTTTTCCAGCATTTCCAAGCAAATGGTCAACTGTCATTTGCTCTCATCCATAACCATGTTTTTGTTACAACCAGACAGATCTGCAGATAAATCTGCGTGTGTATGGCCACCTTTACTCGGGGCTGCGATGGGGAGAAGGTCACTGATGATGTCAGTAGCCCTCCCTCCTAACAGCAGGGGAACGTCCAGAAAACACATGGCTACTGCCCCCAAATGGCCGCAGGGTGTTAATGACCATGCGAACAGCCAGCGATGGCATTCGCAGCCGTGCACATGGGCGGTTGGTGGGACAGCATTTACCTAAACTCCGGGGTCCAAAAACTTGCAGCACAATGATCAGGTCTGAATCGGGCCCTATGGCTGGGTCAGATAATGTCACCGTGAACAGAAAAGAGAAGACAGTAAAATAGAGGTAGGCAGAAAAAAAAGCAGAAAAAGGGAACAGAAGACTAAAAGATGGTGAGAGGCGTTATTTAAACGCAATAAGAGGGATGCTTTTCACCTTTAAGGAGAACACAACATGATCAACACACAGGTTTAGTACATGGCGGGGACTGGCAGGACAATATTAGAGGAACATGCAGCAGTGACTTAATAATTGTCCACCTCGTTCTCTTCTAGCTGCACGGGAAAAACATTGAGGACGTAATTGAAAGTGAGACATCCGGAGACCTGAAGAAAGCGTATCTAACAATCGGTGAGCTCCATTACCCTTACTGTCCTGGTTCTCCTATTATTGGCTGCTTTGTTCTAATACTTCTGCTGCCTCTTATTGATCTTTAGTTAAAGTGACCAGAGGTTCCTCAGATGGGCCTCATACTTATGTGGTTTCTGAAGTTATCATACTGCCGGCAAAATTGGGATTAAAAGCTACGATGTATGACATCTACTCTACGGAGAACCACCCAAATATTCCTGCAGTCAGTAATGAGTGAACTGGGCGGTCCAGGTGGCTCGATAGGGGAACACGTTCTAAAGTGCTTCATGGTGGCTCTGCTCCCTGCTTTGCAATGCTGGGAATCACGTCTTTGCACCGTAGTGGTAGAAGAGGAGGGAGCACAAAGATAAGGTCATGGCACCATGCACCCACCGCCTCCCTCCTGCCTGTGTGTTGTGTCGATTTTAAAAATGTACAAAAGAAAATTAAAAATTGTTAACAATTGGGGAATGACAATGGTGCAGATTTTGGCATGGGAGGGATGGAGTCAGGAGTTTGATTCCAACCAGTTTTTTATTTGAGTGGAGTTTTTATGTCCTCTCATGTGTTTGTGGGTTTCCAATGATGTATCCGGTAGATTCTGGTGACCATTGGACACTGAATTGCTTCACAACAAATAGGCTTCCCGCAAAAGGTACAACAGTATGTCTTGCCGACGGTCAAGATGCTGAAAGTCTGTAACCGACATCAGAGTCCCGGTACTCTGACAAGGGAGCGAGTGCAAAAAAGCCCCTTGCAGGCAAGGTGGACCCCCACGAGGGAAAATATCCCGTTGGTTGGATTCTGCCTGGCAGTTCGGATTGGCATTTTGATGTTGGTATACTGACCATCGGGATTCCGACCATCGGCCAGTCATCCGGCAACCACAGGTGCACACACGCCCCTCTTTCCCCCTACTTGAAGGCCTCCTGATTGGAGAGGGTATGCGCTCGTTCGGTGGACAGTGTCTAAGTCGACAGTGAATAGGTTGACCACTATTGTTTGACATGTAGAGGGTTGACACATGTAGAAGGTTGACGCATGTATGCGGTCGACATGCATTTGGTCGACATGGAAAACGGTTGACATGAGTTTTTCCTAATTTATTTATTTTTAAACCGAGTTGGATATAATAGTTCCTGATGCATGGCGAGCGCAGCGAGCCATACGATGCGGACGCGCTACACTAATATGGTGCCCATGTCGACCTATGTTGACATCAACACAATAAACCTGATAAACCCATGTCGACATTTGCCATGTCGATCTTTTGGTTGTGTTGACCTTTTGACCATGTCAACAGATTACATTCCAATTTTTTGAGGTGTCGACTGTCAACTGGCGATCAATAGTGGTCGACCTATTGACTGTTGACCTAGACTCTGTCAACCAAACGATCCACACCCATTGGAGAAAGGGTGTTGTTCTTTCCTGCACCACAGAGGGTTTACCCTTTCTTCCAATGTGGAAGATGTGAATCAGCTGATTACTTTTGGGGGTGGGGCCATACTTTCAAGTTATAAGAACCTCCCCCCATCACGGTAAATCACATGTCCTTGCAGAAGCAGCAGGGCCGAAATGATACTGATTTGCACCATTTTAGCTCCGCCTACTCCATACGGGATGCCGGTGGTGCCCACTTCTCCTTTGATCTGGGGGACTACCCAAAAAAATGTGAGTCTCCCAAGACTTCTGAGAGAATAAGGGAGGTAATCAATCTCCAGCCGCTATTCCCGACGGGGGAAATAGCGGCGGGGCCCTATTCAACGCCGTCTTCCCCGACAGCATTGAACAGGGAACTCGGCAGAACGGGCCCGACTCTACAAGCAGTCAGGCCCGTTCTGCCAAGAACGGCCGGGAATTGTCAAGCTCCTGGCCGCAGCTCTGCGATTTCTGTCTGTTTCTCGCGGCCACACTCCCTTTTTGGCGCTTGGGAGGTGGGACATTGAATCCCGCCTGCGGAATCACCTTTGAGCCAGTTGAGAACGGGACAGCATCCCGGCTGTCGGGGCAGCCCAACAGTCATGACCCGGTATTGAATAGTGTGCCAATGATGGGTACTACCATGATGGGTTTTCTACCATACCCCCCAAAAAATTTGGTCAATAGGCAAAATGGATGAAATAATCCAAATACATGACCATTTTCTGTAATTACTGATGCAGTGCTTTTATCATCTCATGTAGAACTCCCCGTGCCGGATTACACAGTTACAGTCGGTATTTCTGTACATGTGTTTTCTATTACTCATAGCTGTCTGTAGTCATGGTGTAACAGAGCTTCAGTGTAGATTCAGGGTAACACTGAACAGCGTATGCTACCGTTTCAGTTTACATATGAACATTTCTATTTTAGGTGTCTAATGGTGGTTTAATAATGATCAGCAGGTCCACATAAATAGAGATCACTATTTACTATAACACGTGTACTATGTAAGCAGCTCTACATAGCGGAACTGATGCAGAGTTTGGCCCCAATAACTAAAGCCATCTCCAGATGGCTATTGTAGCCCATGAGATACATTCCACAAAAGTGTATGGGAGAGGAATCCAGAGAATCCCTCTCCAATAACTGCAGCTTGCATATGCATAAGCAATCACTTTACTTTTTACACTTCCTTTTGATTGGAGCCCATGTCCAGGCAGAATGTATATTTGGAGATATATGCGATATAAGATTTTATTTGAGGCATTTGTTAATATGCCTCCTAAAAACACAAAGCGTTGTCATGTGACTGTATAGAGGTTTTGAAATACGCTTGGATTCTTCTTCCAACAGAAGTCATTCTGGGCCTGTTTACTATGAGAAACACTTACAGCGATGGGGGCAGCGGTGCTAGATGTACCCAGCGACGCATGACTCATAGGCACCACATGTGCCAGGAATTCTGCTTGGGAACTGACTTGCTAATATGTCTGTGCGGTCTCACGCATGTCCTGCCCCGGTCCTGACCTGGCTCCTTCTGCGAAGGATTCCAGGGGAATTCCTATTAATGTCTGGCTCTAACTAAATCTCGTCGCTGTGTATGAGAAATATGGATGATGAAGTGCTCACCCATCCACCCCACAACCCTGCCTTATGGTGTACGTCCGACTGGGCCAATCCCTGACTCTCCATCTGTTGTACAACTATGTACAAGACCATCTACCAGCATTCTGGGATATATAGTTCTATAGCAATGGACAAGTTGCTGAAAACTAACACAAACACGAAAAGTGAGATATTACTTGCCCGCTCTTTCCCGGAGGCATCGCTGCTGTGCCCTGTGGCCGGGGGGGGGGGGCTTTTTATTTTATTTGTGATGTTAATCCCATGATCCCGGGAATCCTGGGACTGAGCATCTTTTAATTAAAAGGCCCCGGGATTAGCATCCCGGTATCTGGATTGTTGATAGACTGACTCTAGGCTGACAATCATAATGTCGACCACTATTGGTCAACAGTCAAAAGGTTGAGGGGGTCCCTATCCAATAGAAAAAGAAACGGGGGGTTATCGGGACAAAGGCTCCCCACCCTATCCCCCCACCCGTGGGACACTGAAACCGGCAGGAGGGACAGCAGGACTGTGTCCAATTAGGATGCATGTATACCTGCTTTGTGTAGCAGCAATTAGTTGCACACAGTCACTCAGCGTTAGTATCCATCTGAATATTTTTTGCCCAGTACTAATTGGCCATAATTTAATCAATTATTATTTGTTTCTTATATGTCCCATTAGGACAAACCATTTTTTTTCTTCTTATTTTCTCTCCCAATATAGGTACTGTATACTTGGTCTTTTTAAATTGATACATTAAGAGTGAAGCTGAAATTCGCTCAAAACAGCAGGTTTGATTGGCTTCCAGCTCAAAGCCGCCCAGTGTGTACGGCCCGGCGATGAGCGCTGGAAAAATCACCGGGAAAGCCGTTCATCCGCTGGTAATACCAACAGATGAGCGGCATTGAGGTTGGCTTTGCATATTGCTGCTCTATGCAAAAAAGATTTCTTCTTTTGTCTGATGTTTGATCCTCCCTTCTTCTTACTGTCTAACATAAACCTTCACATTTTAAAAATTGTAAGGCACCTGTTTTATTATAGCGATTGACCTTTAACACTATCTTAACTCTATGTTACCCCCAGAAATAAATCCTACGGACACATCTTATCCCTAAATATAACGACACGGACAACAACTGCATAAGTTAAAAGGTCATGGATATTTATTAACTGGTATGACCCTATTTGTAACGGGATGGCTAGGAAAGCGCCTGGAGACCAGCTCCGGTCAATGGGTGTTAATAACGGCGGTGACTATAACGCCCCAATTTATAACATGGGCGATGTACGCCCGCATATTTAAAGGTACAGCCCGCGCTGTGATGATCTCACCGCCCCTTCTATGGCATGGCAAGGACACTTCCAGGAAGTGCCCAACGTCCTTCTGTGGAGGCAGGACTCACCAGCCGTCCTGTCAAAGGGGGGGAATACCGCACAGCAACCACCTGTACCTCAGCATGACCGCTGGTCGAGGGCACCTTCCTGTCGAGTTTAATTAAATATTTCCAAAAGCCAATTAGATGATATCCAACAGGCCAGTTAGCAATTGCAACTTTATTAACCAATCACAAAATTCACAGGCTCTTAAATGCACTCATGCTTATGCAGCCCCCGCTTAATCTTATTTGATCACTGGGAATGCTGCCTGAAAAACTTAGCATACTTTTTCCTTTAGTGTCAATATTACTTCATTGATAATTCACCCGTATCATCTGCACCAACCTGACGTACTCTTCTCCCCATGGCCATAGAGAGCTACGGCCTCACACTGCCCCATGCATACTCTCCATAGAAGGTGTATTTGTATCAATAAGTATTTCTTTATGCTGATGGCCATAGACAAGAGGGTAGAAATGACTACAATAATGACACCGTATACAATCCTTCACTTCCTGCAGTTACAAGTACTTGGCGTTACTCTGGTTTAAATCTTCAAGTTATCAATGAGTTGGATGTAACCGTCAGCATTTTACACATAATGAGCAGCCCATGGGGTGGCTGCCCAGGGTAATTCTTGGAGTGTCAACGGTAGCCCCATTCCCCATCTTTCTGCGAGCATGAGTACTGTTCATGTTGGCCGAGTGCTGTTCCTGCCGGCCCCAGTGATGTTCCTATCGCCATCTATGTGTTAGATCTTGATAATTGGAGGAACGTTTGCTGCAACAAGCTGTAGCCTTTATCTCGCATGAAGCCTGGAGATTCCTTGCCTTAGGGACTACAGGGGCGGTGCGGCCACTGTTTGCAGTCTGGCTTGCCCGCTCGGATCCCACCAGGTCTACCATGTACAGCCTGGCTGTGCTCACACCATCGCTGTCCTCCTTCTGTATGGTGACCTGCAATACTTCATGGGATTGGGATGAGGTCTTATTAGCGGTGGTGGGAGCTTCAGAGCGCCGCTTATTCCCCTTCTCCAGCAGGGCCATGGCCTCCTCGGGACTGCTAAAGGAGAATTCAGCAATCCCTTCTATTTCGATGTTGCCATTGGGATCTTCTCTAAGCACCAAAGACCCAGAGGAAGGTCTTAGAAGGTCCCGGACTCTTTCATTGTAGATCTCAGCATATGACAATGATACAGAGAAATTATTTATTTTTAGTCTCTTCAATGGCATTGTATCAGGGTGCGATACATTACTCCGGGCTCACGGGTCTTGTCCATCATTGTAAAGGTCTTCCCCCGTGCCAAGCAAATATGGCAGCATTGTACCCAGATAGGAGGTCACCCACTAAGGGCCTCACTGGGGAATTGTACACAGTCTCCTGGGTCGCTGCCTGGTCAAACACTTGGTTGAATTTGAATGTTGTCTCTCTTGACCCGGTAGAGCGCAGGACGTCATCCTCACCAGGGTCCTGCAGTAGCACAAGAAAGTAGAAGGAAGAATATAAAATAACTTAATGAGGGCTGTGAAACTGGGACCAAATCCCCATCTGTGAAGTATTTATTACTAGGTTCAAACTGTAGCTATCTTTGAATTTGTAGATTTTAAAAGTTGTAGAGTTTACCGTCATATGCATAACTTAGTGATCTATTTACTAAGTCTTGGGGGGAAAAAAATTGGAAAGAGAAAACGTATCAACCAACCAAATTTTACGGTAATTGTCATTATTCAAATCCAGCCTGTAACATGACAGCTAATTGTCTGGTAAATTATCTAGCTCCAAAGCTTAGTAAATAGACCCCTCTGACTTCCCTCTTAATAATACACACACCGAAAGTAAATATGCACAAAGGACCTTACTCTCTGCAGTGGATGCCAGGGGAAGTGCGCCCCCAGTGGCCATATTATAAATTATTTCTGAAAAAATGACCGATTTATTGTGTATAACGCTTCATCTCCTGCAGCTGTGTCCTTTCTATAGTGTTTACTCTAGCACCCGCCAACTTTGAAAACCCATGCAGTTCCTCTTCCCTGCCTGGGGTGTCACTGTCTGTATATCAGCACTGATATGCAAACCAAGCCCGTGTTAGAAACACCACAGCAGACAGCAACACCCCAGGCAGGGAAGAGGAACTACATGGGTTTTCAAAGATGGCGGGTGCTAGAATGAACACTATTTCTATATATCACAGGAGCGATCTACTGACCATGTACAGTTACCCTGTAATAAACCAGCTCATGTCATCTCTTTCTGCAGTACAATGCATTAAGGACTGCCAAGGATATTTTGCGAAGAAGCTTAACAAAGCCATGAAGGGGGCTGGGACAGATGAGGACGTGCTAATCCGAATTCTCGTCACCAGGGCAGAGGTAAGAGGCTGTAGTCTGAGAACGGGCATTGTGCTGCTGGGAGGACGCAGATTATTTCCATATTTGTATTTCACTGACAAGATTATAACATACAGATGTGTCTACGTGCAACAATCCTCCATGCAATCCAAGGTGCACCATACATCATGCGTTAAACGGCATCTTATCTGCAGAGCAAATAGGACACACAAGCAGCTTCTGCTTATTAAAATGATATGCAACATATCTATAATCAGTATATGACTACCGCTGTATCTACATAAGAAATGTTCCAGTGATTTCCTGGAAATCACTTGCCCCATACTGTATCATTTTAAAAGGTGGCACAGTTGGCAGAGCTGGCTTGAGGAGGGGAGCTCATGGGCACGGAACCCCCACTCTGAGAGGCCCCCACCTGTTGCTGCAGGTTGAGTAACTGCTACAGGCATAGTGCCATAGTAAGCGTACGGCTTCCAGGCGCGGACACCTCTACCGATATGCTGCATTGGGTGGCCTCTTTAGTTTCAGTAGGGGCAGTGGGGACTCTGGAACATCCAGATGACCTATATTTGTGATGGCAGTGGGGGAATCCGGTAGAATTATGTGGCTTTCTGGGCAGCGGTAAACTCTGCATTTGCCCGGGAGTCTCTCCGCAGGGTGCAAGAGGATCCCTCCCCCCATATTACAGCTAGTACACACTGCCATAACATAACACACATCCCCCATATCACATCTTCCCACATCCCTGTATACACACCACTATGATACATTACACCTAGGGAGGCCAATCCCGAGCCATTTTTTCATTCCTGGGATTCGGGATTGAAAAACTGTCCATCCCTGGATTCCTGGGATTGGCCTCCTGATATGCCCAATGATGAATATATTACCTCCAACGGAGGAGCTGTGCGGCGGTAGAGGAGGCGGGTAACTCGATGTCCGGGCAAGACGTGGCGGCGTTGGAGGCAGTGCGCGGCTCAATGGAGGAGGAGCTGAGCGACCATTGAGTAGGCGGGTAACTCTATGTCCGGGCAAGACGTGGCGGCATGGGTGGCAGTGCGTGGCAGTGCGTGGCTGCGCAGCGTGATCACTCAGGCAGCGCAGCGTGATGTTAGAGGTCACGCTGCGCAACTACATAGTGTTCCCACGCCGTCACGTCTGCCCGTACTCATAGTTACCCGCCTCCTCCCCGGCCCGTTTAGTACTACACTGGAGAAAGGGATCAAATGCACATACGCATTTCGATCCCATAATCCCTGGATTGAAGCCTCCAATCCCGGGATTCAAATCCCGGTCAAAAATGCCCTAAATCCCGGGATCCTGCCGATCCCGATCCCGGGATTGGCATCCCTAATTACACCCATCCACCCCCATATTACATTCAATACTCACATTATTATACAGACATTCCTCACTTAACGACCACCCGGAATTACAACCCGGGCCTTCGTTTAGCGTCCGTGCTGTGACTGCTCGGATTTACGGCCCGGCCTGCTCGGATTTACGACCTGCCCACCTACCCTCACGCAGTTACGACCTGCCTAGCCTGTTTAGCGACCCGCGTCTCAGAAGTATTAAGGGATTTTAAATATGCTCGTTTAACGACCAATTCACTTAACGACCGGGTCGTAGGAACGGAACCTGGTCGTAAGTGAGGAATGTCTGTATTACATTACACACAGCCAGTTGAGCGCACACATCAATGTATTACATTACACACAGAGCCCCCCACACACATTATATACAGGGTAGAGACTAGATTCCCTTCAGTTTTGATTACAGGATGTGATGTTCAGTGAGGGCGGAAGTTGTTACACGGTCTCACAACGTTTTTTAATTTATCTGTAATTCACCTAGGTGTAGGTTATTTTGTTTAATTTTAGCTGCATTGTACCTTCGCTCGCCACAGATTTATATCCCCCCTCCAGGTATACATAGACCCAGGGCATGATGGGGAAATTGTCAAAACTGAAGAGGATCTAGACACTACCCTTATTTATTTATTACAGCCCCCAGCACACACATCACTGTATTACATTACAGAGCCCCCCCCCACACACACACACACATTATATACAGCCCCCAGCACACACATCACTGTATTACATTACAGAGCCCCCCCCCCCCCCCCCCCCACACACACACACACACACACATTATATACAGCCCCCAGCACACACATCACTGTATTACATTACAGAGGCCCCCCCCCACACACACATTATATACAGCCCCCAGCACACACATCACTGTATTACATTACAGAGCCCCCCCCCCCCACACACACACACACATTATACACATCCCCTAGCACACACATCACTGTATTACATTACATAGCCCACACAAACACACACATTATATACAGCCCGCAGCGCACAAATCAATGTATTACATTACAGAGCCCCCCTCCCCTCCCACACACACATTACATTACACTCAATCACACATTATTATTATTATTATTATATACAGCCCCTCACTACCCCAGTGTACACAGCACTCACCTGGCTGTGTTGCAGCTTCCTGGGAGGTGCAGGGACCCGGGAATGTGTAGGAGGATCCAGCTCACCGCAGGCATAAAGCAGGAAGAGCTGCAGAGCAGTTGCTGGCCTCACGGAGCTCAGTCAGTGGTGGGCGGGGCCAGCTTCCAGGAAGTAGCAGCAGAGCCTTGGCTGACAGCTCTCTCTCCTCCTCCTGATGTAAACAGCAGCCACAGAGTGACTTCCTGTCAGCAGGGCTGCCACGTGCCACCAGAAATAGTGGGGCTCGGGACTGACACATTAGGCAGCCCCGGGCCCCCCCCACACACACACACTCAGAGAATACACACACATATATATACACACACACACTATATACCACGAGTTTACGTGCTTTATATTAAATAAATAATTTATATCACAAGCTGGTAATTAAATTTTAAAAAATTAAATAAAAAAATAAATAAAATGCATCATTACACTGTCTGAATCAATTCTTTGTGCACAGTGAAAGAAGAGAGGGTGAACTGGAAAGCTGTCTCCCTCCGTAACATAAATCAGCCTTATCGCAACTCACTGCAGCGCAAACAATCCCGCAAGGGCTGCGTGTGGGAGAGGAGACGTCCTGTGGCGTGTCAGTGCTATCTCAGGGGCAGATTTATTAAGCTTGGAGAAGAGATAAACTGGAGATAAAGCGGAGAAAAGGTAAAAGGAGATAAAGCACCAGCCAATCAGCTCCCAACTGTCTATTTCAAACACAGCTGATTGGCTGGTGCTTTATCTCCTTTTACCTTTTCTCCGCTTTATCTCCAGTTTAACTCTTCTCCAAGCTTAATAAATCTGCCCCTCACTCACTGCTAGCCTGTTGGGCTGAATTGCATCATGGGATTTGTAGTTTATATTTAACTGCTCGTTGTCTGAGCAGTAAAATATGAACTACAAATCCCACAATCCATTGTTCCTGCTTCTCTGCCTGCCCTGCCAGGTTCCTCCTCTGTCGTCTGACATAGTGGCAGCTGAATGAATCATGGCAGCCGCGCACCCAATGTACTGGTCGGCCAGCCCTTCATGTGCGCTGTCACTCGGTCTCAGGCCCCATTTCTGTCAAGAGCCCGGGACTTAAGTACCCCCAGACCACCCCTCTTGGCGGCCCTGGCTGTCAACACACAGCAGATAGGCCACTGCTACCCAGAGCCCGGCGGTGGTTGGCTGTGATGCGGGTCCCGCCCCCACTAGTTGCAGAAGCACGCATACTGGATTCAAATTGGGGTCCCAGAAACCGGGAGGACAGCGGCGGTTTGCGGGGCAGCAGGAGGCTCATGCAAAAATCATGAGAATCCCGCTGAATGCGGGAGAGTAGGCAAGCCTGGGTAAGATCTATGGGGATGATTCAGACCTGACCACTGCTTTGCTAATTTGCAGAGCCCTGCAATCACATATTCCCCGCCAGATGGAAATCTCGCTGATCGGTGATTAGCTGCAAATCCTCAGCGGCTCACCTTCTAATGATTTTTCCACTTTGTGCAGTCAGCGCGTAGCCCGGGAAGGACTTGGCGGCTGCAATAGAATCAGGCTGATCGAGGCCGGAGCTGACATCTCAGACCCTCCCCTCAAACTCCTGGACCCCTCTGCATTTCCCCTGACACTCCCACAAAATGGCCGGGTGCCACTCACAAACTCCGGCTTCCTGTCACTCAGCCTGCGTACGGCTAGTGGTCCAAAAAGTCACTGGATTTTTTTTGCTGTTTAGAATCACACGCTAATATCTATATGCATACGCAGTCGATCCATAATCGGCCGCTGTGCAGATTCGTACAACCGTGACCATCTATGAATAACCCCCCTATATCTTTAATTGTAGGAAGCAGAAGTGGAATATTTTTATAAACAAGTTTTTATCCAGTAAATCTAACTGCATTTCTGTTCCAAGCTGTTAAGTTAAACAGAACGGAGGGGATTAGTGGCCTGCAGTACAAAGGGAACACTCAGAGGCTGCCCAGGATTGCCACAGGGAGCTTAAAACAGAGATTGGAACGGAGTGAAACTTTTTAACTGTTTAATTTTGTGTGTTTAATTTAACGGGTGTGGATCATTAGGTCACCAGCATTCGACAATCATAAGGTCGACACCATTAGGTTGACATGCATTTAGGTCGACATGAGTCTAGGTCGACATGCAGGAAGGTCGAGATGAGCCAAGGTTGACATGCAAAAAGGTCAACAGGGTCAAAAGGTCGACATGGGTTAGGTCGACAGTCAAAAGGTCAACTTGGGTTTTTTCACATTTTTTGTCCTGAATGCCGATACAGTCGACATGGACACTGAAAAATAGCACCGCGTCCCCTTGCATGGGCATGGCGCCTCACTACGTCCGGCCAATCTTATTCATTCTCCCAACATGTCCTAGTGGATGTTAAGGCATGAAATACCTCCTGCCGGCACATGTCGGCTCAAATAAATTTCAAAAACCACATTGTCGACCTGTTGATTGTCGACCTAACCCATGTCGACCTAATGACCCTGTCAACCTAACCTATGTCGACCTAGACTCGTGTCGACCTAGACTCACGTCGACCGAATGGTGTCGACCTAATGACTGTCGACCAAAATGCTGGTGAACCCAATCGCTGTATCCCTATTGACCTAATTGATAAATAAACTTCTATGTACTGTAAGGGAAAGCTGGGATCGCATTGCAGTTTAGAGGAGCGGTTGTGATGTTCTCCTGCGACTGCATCCTGGGTAAGTCTAACCTTACTGAGGCTTGCGGTCACCAGCCTGGCTTGCGAGGCCAAGGAAACTGCACCTCGCCTCACAGTCCTTGGCGCGGCCACTCTCGGGAAACAACTATATCGCTCAGAAAGGCCCAAATAGGCAACATCGTTTGAAATATTGCTTAGTGTGTATTCACATTGCAGGCTGTTTATAGTATTCTACTTAAATATTAGTTTGGGGTTTTGGGTTTTCAAAAACACCATTACATCCCATTATCTGATGGTCTATTTGCATTTCAGGGGCCATTATAGATGGTCTATGTTCACCCTTAAATGGTGAATCACACCTTTAGTCTTTATAAGACTTTGTATTGGCTCGCCTGCATCCTGCCTGTAACATTTGCTATATTTGTCTTTCTATCTGTGCTTTTCAGTCATGCCATTATACATCAGGTGGTGGTGGTATGGGCCTTATTCTAGTTCACTCTTTCTGACAAAATCCTTCTTAGATGGACAAAACCATGTGCACTGCAGGTGGGGCAGATGTTACTTGTTCAGAGAGAATTAGATTTGTGTGCGGTTTTACTTCAGTGAGATTTATAATGCAGTGTAAAAATAAAGCAGCCAGTATTTACCCTGCACAGAAACTAAATAACTCACCCAAATCTAATACCCCTTTTACACCGCCGAAAAATCCGGGTCAGCTGCGGATCAGACCCGGATCATCAGCGGTGTAAATGGGGTATATCCGTGTCCATTTACACGGGTCCTCTACCCAGGTCCTGACCTGGGTAGAACCCGGACAGGACCCGTGTAAATGGTCCCGCTGCGGGTGCAGGCACCCGCAGCGGGACCACAGCGTGCAGTGCTGGGGAAGATGTGCCCAGCTGCTGCGGGAGGAGGGGGGTCCCTGCGGCTGCTGAGGGTACCTGTCAGCCTGCGGTCGGAGCTCAGCGGAGGGGATGATGTGTGGGAGGAGGGGGGTCCCTGTGGCTGCTGAGGGTACCTGTCAGCCTGCGGTCGGAGCTCAGCGGAGGGGATTATGTGCGTCGCTGCTGTACCACCCCCCGGCAGCCGGTCCCTGCGGCAAATGGACAGTCAGTGTCGGCGGTCCCTCCAGCGCATGGGAACTAGTATTAGTTCCCATGCGCCAGAGGAACCCCGCCACTGACTGTACATTCGCCGCAGGAACTTTGCGGTTGCGGGGAGAGGTACCGCAGCGGCGCACATCATCCCCTCCGCTGAGCTCCGACCGCAGGCTGACAGGTTCCCCCCCTCCCCTCAGCAACCGCAGGGACTTCCCTCCTCCCAGCACCCGGGGACAGCACTCCCCATCTACCCCCTCAAAAATTGTCTTCAAACAGTAGTAATTATTTATAAATATATATATTATATATTTCTATAAATATATATTGATAAAGGGCTTTGCCCGAAACGTCGACACAAGCCTGTGTTGATTCTTATTTGTTCTATTATTGCTGCCGCCGTGCAGACTTCGTATAATCTTGTGAGTGCCATCTGCAAATTTGTTGCTACATCTTTCCGCTGGGAATTGAGAGGCACCGCAAGTATTTGTACCCTTTAGACGAGTGCCAGGACCCCCTTGCCCTATATATATATATATATATATATATATATATATATATATATATATATATATATATATATATATATATATATATATATATATATATATATATATATATATATATATATATATATATATATATATATATATATGATAGTGAAGAAACAACAGCGGCACTCTGGGGATTTTTAGAAAACATGTATTTTCAGCAAAAAAAGCTTCCAACGTTTCGGGGTATGTGACACCCCTTTGTCAAGGTTATACGTGCAATAATAGGTACATACATGTGCTTACCTTTATCATAACAAGTGAGAAGAGTGAGCAAATCATTGCAAATTATTGCACGTATAACCTTGACAAAGGGGTGTCACATACCCCGAATCGTTGGAAGCTTTTTTTGCTGAAAATATATTTTTTCTAAAAATCCCCAGAGTGCCGCTGTTGTTTCTTCACTATCCTGTACTTCTGTTCCTGAAGGCACCTGGGTTACTTATACTGCTGGAGGAGTGCCAGGCCTACACCTCTACCTCTATATATATATATATATATATATATATATATATATATATATATATATATATATAATATTTAAGGCAGGGCTGACCCAGGTTTAGTGTAAATGGTGCAGACCCAGGTCCGACCCAGGTCAAAGTGCTGTGTAAATGGGGTATAAAGCAGGGTCAGACCCTGGATACTCCAGCGTTCAAAGACCAGGGTCCGACCAGGGTTTTTGGTGTAAAAGGGGTATAATTCTCTCTGCACATTTTACATCTGCCCCACCTGCAGTGCACATGGTTTTGTCCATCTAAGAAGGATTTTGTCAGAAAGAGTGAACTAGAATAAGGCCCTATTTGTGTTGCATTGGTGTACGTCATAGCTGTGCTTTCTGCATTGGAAGTAGTTGTATCCTGAGAACAATTCCATGACAATAAAAAGTATTTCTTATTATGATATAAAGACATAGCTAAAAAGCAATATATACTGTAGTAAAACAGCAGTAAGACCCATACAAGAAAATATATTAAGGAAGATGGAAGGCATTTATACGTCTTTTTTATCCACCATTATTTGTCCATGTCTATTTTGTAGGTAGATTTTATCCTCTATTGGCCTGGTGCTGAAATGTCATCAGCCAATAGGAATTGAAGTCAGTTGACGGAGGTACAACTTTTTGAAGTTATACTACCGCATACATACCTCTCCGGGTGGAGCAGTCCAGCAGCACAGGAGGGGCGTTGAGGATTTGTAGAAATGCTATGCGTCATTATAGCCCCGCCTTCACTTTACAATCCTGGCATTGTAAGCAGGGGAGGGGCTACAATAACGTGATAGAGTGCGATGTGCCTTATGGCCCTGCCAACTTTGCAAGGGTGAGTGGGTAGAGTAGGGAGGGGGAGAGACTTGCCTGCTATCCCAGGGGTCCAGGAGAGCCACACGATTTTCAGATGCCTCCTGGCCGTTTGGGGAGGGTGGACAAGTATGAGCTATTGTAGGATAATCTATGGGTGCATGCAACAGTGAGTCCACCTCGTGACTGACCAATGGGGCACTTACAGTAGCTGCTGCATGATTTAAAGCGCAGGAACGTAGGAATGAAAGTACGTACCTAGTGGTAATTGCTGTTGCACTTTGACATCTCAATTAAATCTTTGCTCCCTGGCCCCTGTTCATCAAAGGGCCACAGCCAAGTATCCAAAATGATATCGAGATGGACACAACACAATAGTCCAATCTACAGTGTATAGTTTAACCCTATAGAAAGTTCTCATTGTTTTATTTTGCCTGGGTTTTTGTTGTTTGTAGATTGATCTGGAGACTATCAAGCAGAGGTACCAGGAGTTGTACAAGAAGAGTCTCACGGATGCCATCAAGTCAGACACGTCCGGCGATTTCTGCAAACTGCTCCTTGCTCTGCTGCATTAGTGACATTTTTGCGTAGCCCAAAGTTAACTCCAAACTTTTTATGCAATGTTCAAACAAAAAGCTATAAACACCTCTAAATAAGGCAACGCGACGGGTTTATGTTTGGAAACAAATGCCTTGAGTAATTGTGTTTCTACAATAAATTCTAAATAGCCTTTGTATTCTTCAGTGTGTCGTCATTTGTCTCTCACAGTCCGTGGGTTGTTTTCTTGTTGTAGCAAAGGAAAGACATAGCTCTGATTGGCTCAAAAGCCTGTGCGGCATTTTAATTGGCCACCGACTTCCTGGGTTGTATAAGCCTTTGCCACGGGCTCTGCTTTGTTCAGCGCACGTGCAGCGGAGGCAGTTGGGGGGGGGGGGGGTGCGGTGGGCAAAAATAGCTGCCCGGGCCGTTCCAGAGGCCGGGGCCTGGGACGTCTGTACCCAGAGCCCCCCCCTATTTGCGCCCCCTTCCCCCGCCACCTGAATCCCCTCACTACGCTGCAAGCAGATGTGTATGCTTACAGATACGCATTCATACCTGTGCAGGAAGGAAGTCTGAATCGGGCCCTTATTGTGCTGACGTTCTGTAATAGTTTCTTAACTCCTTTGTGAAAGTCTTAATGCTCTAATTCAGTGGTTCCCAAACTCGGTCCTCAAGACCCCCTTAACAATCCATGTTTTTAGGATATCCATGCTTAAGCACAGATGACAAATTTAGTACCACAGTCAGTCTGATTATCTGTGCACAAGCAGGGATATTCCTACAAGCTGGCCTTGCACGGTGCCTTGAGGACTGAGTTTTGGAATCCCTGCTGAGCCTGCTCTGGGTGATCACATATTAGTCATGGGTGCAGTTAAAACCCAGCAGAAGGGATTCCGGCAGCCAGAATATGGCAACCAGACGGTGCCAGTATCCTGACATTGATGATGATGATGATGATGATGATGATGCAGAAGCCGGAATCCCAAATGCTGGCATCCCAAACTAAGGTATATGGGACAGGTGAGGGCTCGACGCTAACGGGGGAGTTAGGGGTAGTCTGTCGGGGGGGGGGGGGTGTTAGACACTTAGGGGTACATTGACTACGATGAACTTCTTTTGAAGATGGGATGTTGCCCATAGCAACCAATCATATAATATCCATTATCTTCTAGAAGGTGCTAAGTAAATAAGAGGTAGAATCTAATTGGTTGCTATGGAGTTAAGGTTAGGCTGTGGGGTGGGAAGGTTAGGGTTAGGCAGTACCGGGGAGCATTACGGTTAGGCTGTGGGGTGGGGGGTATAGGCTGTGGGGTATAGGCTGTGGGAAGGGAGGGTTAGAAAATAATGGAGATGGTTATGCTGTGGGGGAGGGTTATGGTTAGGCTACAGGGAGTTCGGGGGGCAGGGTTAAGTTATCCCTGTCAGGATTCCCTCAGGAGCAGTGGCGCCTAGAGGGGGAGAAGCGGGTACTTTTTACCTGGGCCGGGTCTGCTGGAGGTGCCAGGATCCCCCTCCCCCGTTGCAGAGCCGGGTAGTGGGAGAGAGGTCAGGCTGCTGCCGCAGCACAGCCTCTCTCCCCAGCTCAGTACATGCTGCTCAGTACCATGTGCTGAGCTGGGAAGAGAGGCAGCTAAAGCGGCAGCCTGTCCTCTCTCCCGGGTGACGTAGCTATGCCCCCTTCCTGGTGGTAGTAAAATATCCCCCCCAGCAACATAGTCATGCCCACTTCCTTGTGGTTGCCATGCCCCTTTATTTTACCCGGGAGCGGTCGACCTGTCCCACCCCTGATTGGGAGGCCAGAGTTGGTATTCTGACCGGCAGCATTTTGTCCACCGGTCAACCAAATGTATTGCGTTGGTACAATTCTGAGAACCTTTTAATACTCATTTGCATATAACAGTAACCCTACAAGCGCAGTGATAGCGTAGGAAGCTTTCCCAAAACCTGGTGAGAAAACAACCAGTGAGGGTCCACGACTTCACTAATTTGGCCCAGATATGGTGAAACAGACAAAATGACACCAAAAAAACCTTGTTTTTCATGTTGACCATATGACCCTGTTGTCATTCTGCATGTTGACCAATTTGGGTCGACTTAATGATTGTCTATCTTAAGTCCAAAACGAAAAGAGGGGAACCATGCAAGACAACAACACCGAGTGCACCCCCAAATGCTAGCCAACATCTCCGGGAGTCATCAGAAACATCACACCCCCTGGGCACCAGGCGGGTGCACCACAGCAGCAGCTGGTCGGCCTGGTGTAGCTGGAGGGCACTACTGTGCATACTAACCGCCAGTTTCTCCAGGGAGGCGCCAAACCCTTCCCAAGATGGCTGATATCTGTATTTTTGTTTATGTGTGCCAGAGCATCACAGTGAGAGATGGACGTCTTCCAGAGATACCGCTTGCACCCTGCACCGCTAAAGGCTGGTAACTTGTACGCTGCTCTCCATACAACAAGCCTGTAAGTTGTAGTGCACAATGGTCAGCTGACCACTACAATGCACAACATCCTCAGTTGCACCTGCTCAGCAGCAGCAGTGTCCCTAGGAATCCCGCCAAGACATTGTCAGCCATGGAGGGGTTCTGTCAGAACGCAGGCCTCCTGCCGCTGACAGAATTATTACTGACTGTTTACATACATCTCCGATTCCAGTTATTGTAGGACAAGGAGTGCGCACAGGCCTCTCGACTAGCACTAAATGTTCATCTCAGTCCACGGGTTTATATATAAACACTTGCTGGAACAACAAGGCGGGAGCATGCTCTGTCCCATCCCGCGCCGCGATGCCAAGCCGGCTCAGTCACATGTGACAACACTGAGAATACCAGCCACAGCTAATATTAGCAGCAGCTCTGCTGTCATGGAACAGGTCCTGTCATTTGCCTCCAGAGTAAGTCAAGTTACAAACCAGCACCTGAAAGACTCTATCTGCAGGCTCCAACATGGCGTCTGGCCGCCCCAGCCGAGGTACGGAGGGCAACAAGATGGCGGGAGGAAGCACTCACTGAGGTAAGTCAGGTACCTTTTCCAGAACCTCTCTTACTGATTCTGTGCCTGCATTTTGTAGATTATATTGGGAACATTTATCAAACAGGACAAGTGGCAAAGTTGCCCATAGCAACAAACCAGATTCAAGCTATGATTTCTCTTGTACATTGTATACAATGATAGCTACAATCTGATTGGCTGATACAGGCAACGCCTCCACTGAGAAGGTTCGATAGTAACTGTGGGGTAAATGACTAAGACGGGAGAACTATTGAAGATGGGATGTTGTCTGTTGCAACCAATCAGATTGTAATTCTCATTTATTTAGCACCTTCTAGAAGACTAGGTGATTCATCTCACCCTATGGGTGCTCTTCACACCTTCGTAAGGGGCTGCGCCCCCTTAATTTGTGAACGTTTGTATTGTGATTGTATTGTTATGGTTAGAATTGTATGAAAGATGCCCTGTATTGCAACTTGAAACTGAGTTATAGGTGAAATGTGTTAAATAGAGAGCATATGATTTGGAAGGGGGTGTGTATTCTTTTGTTTAATTAAAAAGCGGTTGTTTAGGTGTGTGTGTGTGCAATACTATAGTAGCAGTGGCGTAACTATAGCACCGCAGCCCCCACAGGGGGGGGGCTGTGCATGTGGGGGCGCTGGGGGGCTGCTGTGCTATAGTTAGCCCCCTCCCATCCGTCACTTGCCTGCCCGCCGCCCGCCCATCCGCCCCCCGCAGCCTCACCTGTCTTCAGTGGTGGACGGTCATTCTTCTGCTAGTGAGACGGACCTCAATAAAATGTCCGCCCCATATAACAGACTGTTCTCTGAAACTGTCTGCTGTATGGGGGCGGACATTTTGTGTTGGTCCGTCTCCATAGCAGAAGAATAAAGCCAGCAAGGGAGCCGGGACCAGCAAGACAGGTAAGGCTGCGGACAGGGGAAGGGGGGTGCGACGGTGGTGCAGCCGGGGGGCGCCCCCCCCCCCCATTAACGGAGGGGGGCGCCCAATTCATAGTTATGCCACTGTATAGTAGGGTGTTTTTGGGTCAGCGGCTCCCCACTGGCTGAGGTCACGACACAGGAAAACAGGAGGTTGGGTAGTGATAGGGGTGTGTGGGCATAAGGGAGACTAAAGAGGAGGGTGGGGGACACTGTGCAGCTTCTGCCAGTGGGTGAGGTTCCAGCGTGGCAGCACAGGAGTACAGGACGGTGGCCCTGAGTCAGTGTCTCCTCCTACTGGGTGGTAGTTAGGGTGCATGAGAGCAGGAGACTGGGCTATGAGGCGTGATAGGGGTATGTGGGCGACACAGCGTCAGTGACTCCCCAGTGGTGGAAGTTACGGTTCAGGAGAGCAGGAAGCTGGGTAGTGATAGGGGTGTGTGGGCATACGGGGGAATTAAGAGGAGGGTGGGGGACACTGTGCAGCTTTTGCCAGTGGATGGGGGTCCAGCGTGGCAGCACAGGAGTACAGGATGGTGGCCCTGAGTCAGTGTCTCCTCCTACTGGGTGGTAGTTAGGGTGCATGAGAGCAGGAGACTGGGCTATGAGGCGTGATAGGGGTATGTGGGCGACACAGCGTCAGCGACTCCCCAGTGGTGGAAGTTACGGTTCAGGAGAGCAGGAAGCTGGGTAGTGATAGGGGTGTGTGGGCATACGGGGGACTAAAGAGGAGGGTGGGGGACACTGTGCAGCTTCTGCCAGTGGGTGAGGGTCCAGCGTGGCAGCACAGGAGTACAGGACGGTGCCCCTGAGTCAGTGTCTCCTCCTACTGGGTGGGAGTTAGGGTGCATGAGAGCAGGAGGCTGGGTGGTAAATCATGATAGGGGAATGTGGGCAACACAGGGTGAGCGGGTCCCCACTGGCAGAAGTTACGGGGCAGGAGAACAGGAGGCAGGGCAGTGATAGAGATGTGTGGGCATGAGGGGTAGTAAAGGTTTTCGCTGTTGCAGAGTAGGGATGGACATTGGTGCAGACGCCATCAATGGTTGGCATTGATGGCGATTTTGCACCCTGCCATCGATAGTAGTAACATATTACTTGGACAACCATCAATTGTTGTAGCTATCAATGGTCATCCATTATATCTGACTGAATAGGCCATGGGTCAATCAGAACTCGGTGGCGGGACTTCCGGGTGTGGGGGGGCGGAGCTATGCTCCGTGTCCCGGCACCCTAAAAAAATTGAAACTTGATCGGTTCTCCTTTGCCATTGATGTAGGGAAACCATCTGGTCCTCCCACATCGATGGAAAAAGTATTCAACATCGGCCATAAACCATCGATGATTTGAAATCATTGATGGTCGATGGGCATCCCTAGAACTGGAAGAGGGTGGGGGACAGTATGCAGCTCCCGGCAGTGGGTGAGCGTCTCCTCCCACTGGGAGGGAGTGAGGGTGCATGAGAGCAGGAGGCTGTATAATAGTGGTATGTGGGCAAGATATTGATAAAAGTTGTGGTGCTGGTGCAGAGGACCGTGGGGACAGTTCTGGCAGTGGGGGAACCTGCAGCGCGGCAGCTAGGGCCGGATTTCCCACCTAGGGGCGGCACCTGCTAGTGGCGGAACAGGATCCCCCATTCTCAGGGGGGTATGTGAAATGCGTGAGCGGGGTCGCGGGGGTCCGCTGGGGGGGGGGGGGAATTGCTGGAAGGGTTTGCAAATTGCAGGAGGGGGGGTGCGGGGATCTGCGATTAGCGGGAGGGGGCGGGGGTCCGCAAATCACGGGAGGGGGCGCGGGGGGGGGCTTGAATCGCGGGAAGGGGGGGGTCCGCAAATTGCGGGAGGGGGTTGTGGGGGTCAGTGAATTGCGGGAGGGGGGGTTGTGGGTGTCCGTGAATCGCGGGAGGGGCGTGGGGGGTGCCGTGAATCAAGGGAGGGGGCGCAGGGGGGGTGCGGTGGTCCGCGAATCAAGGGAGGGGGGCGTGGGGGGGTCACGAATCGCGGGAGGGGGGGTCGTGGGGGACCGCAAATCGCGGCAGGGGGAGTGCAGGGGGTGCCATGAATCGTGGTAGGGGGGGTCCGCAAATTGCGGGAGGGGGTCTGCAAATCGCGGGAGGAGGAAACCACTCCCCTCTCCCTACCCCCCTTTAACCAACCAGCTATATCTTCGGAACCAACAGACCCATTTAAATGAGAGTATCATACAGTATACAGTATCATATTGAAGAACTTTTGAGTTGGCTTCGAATAATTTTGGTCCCGTGAAACTGGGCTCTTTGGTTCCAGAGAAATCTGCCCTCAAAGAACATAAACATGAAATTGCATTTAAGAAATAAAACAAAGGTTTAACCGCAATATCCCTGGAGTATCTCCGGTTCCCAGGGGGCTAGAGACACGGGGCTGGGCTCGTTGGAAAGCCCCATCCATCAGCTATAACATTGGCTAATGGGTGGTCCGGTGCACCCCCGGACCACCCCCTAGATTCATCTATGTTTGTGTATAACGTTTGGCGGGAACGTTATACACATAGAACACTGGTGTTTTCCCTAGGGGGGCTGGTTTGTGTGTCCCGAACACAGATCTGGCTAAATATATAAGAGATAATATAGAGGCTAATTGGTTGCTATGGGCAACATCCCATCTTTAATAGAATTCCTACCTTAGTAAATGTACCTATGTGAATGCAGTGGTGTAACCATGGAGAGCAGTCAGACGTTTGCATTCACCAGAGACAGAGACAATACTTGTGTTCCGGTTTTCAGTAGGTTTTGCAGTTTATCGGAGTTTAGTGCCTTTATTGATATACTAGTACAGACCTGTTAGCGAGATGCGGATGGACAAAAACCATGCTGCACTGCAGGTGGGGTAGATGTAACAGTGCAGAGAGAGTTAGATTTGGGTGGGGTGTGTTCAAACAGAAACCCCAGTGGCCCTGTGTGAAGTAATGTGTACATGTGGGGGGCCAACCAGCAGGTTACCGGGCCGGCAAAATAACTCTTTGGGCCCAGCATACTCATTTTTTGGGGCCTCCCATCTCTTCCCGGTAGGTACATGCCGGTCAGTCATTAGCTCAACTTCATGGTGTCCCTTCACCCCCACATCCCTCCAGCTTCATCCTCTACCTGTGTCTCTCAGCCCTATTTCCCACCCCCTTGTCTCTCCAGCCTCATCTTCTACCTGTGTCTCTCATTCCCATCCCCCCCTTGTCTCTCCAGCCTCATCCTCTACCTGTGTCTCTCAGCCCTATTTCCCACCCCCTTGTCTCTCCAGCCTCATCTTCTACCTGTGTCTCTCAGCCCTATCCCCCCCCCCTTGTCTCTCCAGCCTCATCCTCTACATGTGTCTATCAGCCCTAACTCCCCTTTTTCTCTCCAGCCTCATCCTCTACCTGTGTCTGTCAGCCCTATATCCCAGTCTCTCCAGTCTCATCTTCACCTGTGTTGTTCCATCACCATCCCTGCAGTGTCTCACCAGATCCATCCACGTGTGCTCAACTTAACCCTCCCCCCTGTGTTTCTTCATCTCCAGCCATTCACTTATCTCACCTGTGTCTTCCAGCAACATCCCCCCCTCCTTATGTCCCTCTGTACCATCCACCCTGTATCTCTCTGCTTCACTCCCCACCATATGTCCCCAGCTTTATCCCTCTTATGTCTCTCCAGCCTCATCCACCCTCTGTGTCTCTTCATCTCCAGGCAAACACTCATCTCACCTGTGTCTTCCAGCAACATCCCCCCCTCCTTGTGTATCTCAGCCCCATCCAGCTTGTATCTCTAAGCTTCAACCTCCACCCTATGTTTCCAGCTTTATCCCTCCTATGTCTCTCCAGCCTCACTCTCCTGTGTCTCTCCATCTCCAGCCATGAACGTCTCACCTGTGTCTTCCAGCAACATCCCCCCTCCTTGTGTCTCTGAGACCCAGCCAGCCTGTATCTCCCAGCTTCATTTCCCATCCTACTGTATGTCTCCAGCTTTATCCCTCCTATGTCCCTCCAGCCTCATCCCCCCTATGTCTCTCCATCTTCAGCCATCCAGTTTTTTGTTTGGGGGTATGTTTTTTATTTACTTTTTTTATTATTATAATGGAGCCTATACACGGTCCGTTGTGTATGGCTCCGTTCTGTACTATGCGATGCGCGCTCCCGCGCATCACATAGTACGGTACAAAAAGTATGTGCTGCACATACTTTTTGTACTAGCTACACATCGCATCGGATCGCAGTGCATGCACAATGCATGCACTAGGGATGCGATCCGATCCGATGTGTACTATTTTAGTCCCAAACGGTTCCGTTAAAAGGACCGTGTATGGGCTGCTTTATTATTATTATTGTTGTTATTATTATTATTATTATATTTATTATTTAGTTTAAATCTTGATAGAAATTTGTTCATCCTGTGCATTCTGCTATTCTCTTTTTGTATGTTTTCCTGAAAGATTACTGCATGATGTTAGGTCTGACACGACAAACTCATGACACAGACAATGGTTATACAATAAGGAATGTGAGTTAAATGCAAGTAATTATAATGCAAATATCAGTCTGGCAGTGTGCAGAACCATAGAAGAAGGTAGCAAATCAAAGCAATGCAGATATCTATATACTGTCACATGGTTGTTATGGACGTACTGAAGAATATGCCGCTATATATCACATATTCCAACAGTCCTCTTTTTTTCCCTTCAAAGGATGGTCCTTATTTTAATCATACAGTACATGGTCTCACCATGCGTAGTTTTGTTACATCACGCTATCACGTGGTGTATTTTATATCAGTAGTCTAATCGAGCATTTTGGTTTCAAAATCTGATTAAAAAACACATTTATTGATGACATCATTAATTTTTCCTATAATGAATGATGTCATCAACAACTATGTTTTTTATCCTGCGGTACTCATCTCGGATTTCAGGGGTACGCTAGAGATTTCTGCAATGGAGGATTAGTGGCGAGGCAGCCTGGTCATACTTACACACATAGGGAAATCACTGTCTTAAAGGTCCCAACAAACAGCCATAACAATAGGACCCTGCTAACAGGCAGAAAATTAAAAGAGAATAAGTGAATTGCACTGATTTAGTTTCTGCTACAGTCCCGTCTTTCCCCCATCCAGCCGCGCATCCAAGTGAAACATCGATATTGGAAACAATCGGCAGACACAGCATTGAGTAAGAATAACATTTGTTGGCCCAAAGGTAAAGTTGGGAGTCCCCCCTGATTTACCCCATAGATTCTGTTAATTTGGAAAATATTGGGCTCATTCTTATTGCAAGTAATGTAACTAATATCATTAGATGACCCTACTACCATTTACAGGTCAACCGGCTATATAACATTGCTAGGATTAAAGCCGCCAGACAGTGAATGTTTTAAGACTAGGATTACATAAACCACTTCATAAATTGCCTTGTAAAAAAAATCTTAATACACTTATAAAGCCAGGAGAACAGAAACACACCAGCCATTAAGTGCCTACAAGAAATGAGCTTATTTGCTTATTTGTTCTACTAGGAATATATTACAGCAGTGTAGTCATTTTGTAAAGCGTTAGATACTTTGTCAGTGTTATCGCTACGCTGATTTTAAGGTCATAAAATTCAAATATTTGCATAAAATGAACACAGACTGCTAATTTATGTTATTATTATTTTTTTTATGCTAGGGTGGCAGAAGACACCAGGATACTATCTACTATGGCTATTTGTACTTCCTCTATTCCATATAAATCCATCAGTGCTGGGATTTATCTACTAGTGTATTAAACGTAATAATCCAAGACGTTCAACATGGTTGATGAAACGCGTGAGGTCTTACTCTTCCATGACGAAGATCTCTCCTGTGACTTGCTCAAGCATCTGAACCAGTTTAGAGAAGCCAACTTACTGACCGATGTTATCATTAGCACCGATGGCTGTGAATTTCCTTGTCACCGGAATGTCCTGGCCTCGAGTAGCCCTTACTTCAAAGCAATGTTCTGCAACAATTTTAGAGAGAGCAGCCAAGACAGAGTGAGCTTGATAGGCATTGATTCGGACACGGTTAACCAGATAATTATCTATGTTTACACCGGACAGGTCCTCATAACTCTGCACAATGTTTTTCAACTCATTCAAGGTGCATCATTGCTACAGTATGAAAAACTACTTGGGGCCTGCTTCAAGTTCCTCCAGGACCAAATGACCCCTCAAAACTGCTTAAGTATGATCCGACTTTCCGATTTCTTTAGTTGTGAGAACCTCAAGAATAAAGCTAAGCAAATAGCATTGCAGTGTTTCAAAGAAGTGTCCATTTCCGAAGACCTGAAGAACCTTTGCGTCTCGGAGTTGCTGGACTATCTAGGAGACGATGACCTTTGTGGTGAAGAAGAGCAAGTGTTTGAGACACTGATGACGTGGATCCAACATGACGTTGAGGGGAGAAAGTGTTATATGCAAGAACTATTTGAAAAGGTCAGGCTTCAGTATGTCCACCCAACGTTCCTCTTCCATTTCATAGCCAATGATGCTCTTGTCCAATCTTCCATGCCTTGCAGAACCATGCTGGAACATGCATGCACAATTTTATTCTCACTCAACACAACCATTTCTCCAGATATTAAGCCCATGTGGCATGCCCCACGTCGTTTTTCCCACCAGGAGTTCCTGGTTAATGTCGGAGGCCGAAAAGACAGCCAGCAGACCACCAGGGATGTCTTGTTGTACAACGAGAGGGCCAACCAGTGGTTGAAGCTTGCCAAGCTCCCGTTGCGCCTACACAAAGCTTCCTCGGTTGGGTTACATGGTAATGTTTATGTCCTGGGAGGGCTGTCCATTGGCAGCAAGGGAAACACAGTTACCTCAAGTGTATATATTCTGTCTCTCAACCTAAATCAGTGGCGCAAAGGAGAATCCATGCTGACTCCGAGGTATTGCCACAGGAGTGTAGGATACAGAAACTATATTTTCTCCATAGGTGGAATTGGGGAAAAACAGGAAATTCTGAGCTCGGTGGAGAGGTTTGACAGCATTTATAATGCCTGGGAGACCATGTCTAGTATGCCGGTTGCTGTCCGTCATCCGGCAGTAGCTGCCAAAGACCAAAGAATTTACCTTTTCGGTGGAGAGGATGTGATGCAAAACCCTGTCCGCCTCATACAGGTAATTCATTATTAAAATCAAACAAAAGATATCTATCTACTATCATTATTTTATATATTAATATTCACATATATTACATTGATTTATTTATATGTTTATTGGGTCTAATAAATGTCATTTAAAGGAGCATGTACCTGTCATTATTGAGAGAGCACGCATTCTAGATATCAGTAATCTCATTATTTACTTGAGATCACCTATTACCCTTTGCCACACTAGTCACGTTTAATGCTGGATAAACATTGGGCGATTCCCGGCACCGCCAATATTGTTAACTATATCGGCGATGCGGTGGGGGGGAGTGATATAGAGCATACACAACCGATATTGTAAACGATATCGGTCAGTGATGTAATCTGTCCTCTGCTGCGTACATGCATCATTGGCTATTAGTTTATCGCCCAGTGTGTACCCAGCATTAGAGTCTCTTTTGGTTATTTTGTTATTTACTATCACTTTAGATGGAGATTACCAAACCTAAAGTGGACAAATGGAAGCTATCAATTATCTAGTACATTGTAAAAAATGGTACTTGTTTCCTAGCTCGGCGACACTACTCCATTTACGTAGTGGGCTATTCAGGGTAAGGAAATCGCATCGCATCGCATGCCATTAATGGCATGCGATGCGATGTGATTTTTTTATTGCATCCTATATTTTTAATGGACTAAGTCAGTGAATACATTAATAAGATAGTATGCGATAAAAAATCGCATCATATGGCATGCCATTACTGGCATGCCATGCGATGAAATGCATTTTTTATTGCATCCTATCTTTGTAATGGTGGCATGGAATTAGGTTTAACGCACCCCCCCCCCCCCCCCCACTATCCACGACACCCTGAAGCGTGGCGAGCGGCGACGGAACGCATCCTCCGACTTTTTCATTACCCCACTATCCACGTCGGCGTGGAGTCGATTTCATATAGTGTGGAGAGCGCAGCGAGCCACCGAGCCCGAAGCGTGGCGAGTGCAGCGAGCCCCGCGAGGGGACGCAAAATACATGTAAGGTAATCCGCGTCCCCTCGCGGGGCTCGCTGCGCTCGCCACGCTACGGGCTCAGTGGCTCGCTCCGCTCGCCACACTATGTAACATCAACTCCACGCCGACGTGGATAGTGGGGTAATGAAAAAGTTGGAGGACGCGTTCCACCGCCCCTCGCATCGCATACGATCAAATCGCATGTAATGCGATGCGATTTCGTGATGGTGCCGTACGTAGAAAATCTGGCGCCGTGCTAGGAAACAAAAACAAGTACCTAAAAAATGATAGGTGGAAACTGATAAGTTGCTATGGGCGACTTCTGCACTCCTAATAACTTACTATCTACAGAGAATATAATACAGGTAATAATTATCTTGCTTGAACCCACAAAGAACTGGTCCTAGGAAAAGGCAAACTAGAAAAATGCCTTAGGGTATGCACTCCAAGCATAGGTGCCGATTCTGTGGGTGCTCAAGGGCCCGAGCACCCACGCCGTTAGGGGGGGCGCCCCCCACCGCCGCCCCGCCAGGCACCCCCCCACCCCGCCGCCCATGCAAACCCCCCCCCCAATCCCCCGCAGCCTTACCTATCGCGCTGGTCCCGGCGGCTCCGTTCTTCTGCTGAGGACCACCACAAAATGGCCGCCCCTATACAGCAGACAGTTTCTGAGAACAGTGTGCTATATGGGGGCGGCCATTTTGTGGTGGTCCTCAGCAGAAGAACGGAGCCGCCGGGACCAGCGAGATAGGTAAGCCTGCGGGGGATTGGGGGGGGTGTAACTATAGCACTGCAGCCCCCGGCGCCCCCACATGCACAGCGTCCCCCGTCCCCCCCCCACGCGGTGGCGGGGGCTGCGGTGCTATAGTTGCGCCGCTGGGCCTGAGTCCCACTGCTGGGCCGCCACATTAACTGGCTAATTTGCGGCTGCAGCACCTACATCGCCGGACCGGCCACCTGGGAAACAGTATGCCGGAAAGAGTGTATTCTGTCCGAGGAGTACCTACACTGTGGGGGCATCTATGTACCTGCACTGTGGGGGCATTTAAGTATGTGGAACTCTGTTGCCGTAATTTGAATTTTGGAGACAACTGTGCTCTGTAATATAAATTGGTATTCTTTTGTGGCCACACCCCTTCCCCATGAAGCCACTCCTCTATATTTTTGGCTTGAGCACCCACCAGCAAAAACATAAATCGGCACCTGTGACTCCAAGCCTAGGTCCAACTCTCCTAGATAGCAGGCCGTGGCAGGATGGGGTTGGGCATAACATATATAAGTTATAGGTACTACTGTGTGTGGCGTAACATTAATGAGGAACACTATCATGTGATGTAATGTGAATCATGTTGCTTTACTTTGTTATTTGATTTGGTACCTTGTTTTGTGTGGACCTTTCTGTCTCTATTTAAAATATCGGTGTCTTGCTGGAACAGAGCTCCAGTCCAAAATGTTATGGCTCTGTTGGTGGCGGTGCAAAGGCGTGCACCAGATATAATCTTGCCTATGGCATTAAATTGGTTAGGGCCGGCTCTGAAGCCATGCATTCCTATTTAAAATGTGTGAACAGATGTTTAGTACATAGCCATAGACAGCAATAACAACAGTAAGTAACAGTGAGATACAGGTAAAACAACACAATTACAGATTTCTGCACAACACGTCCCAGTTTTCTGTTATATAACAGTTTCACTCTGGCAGAAATGGTCTCTACTGAGTTGTGCAAATCAATGTTTTACACTATGTGGAGTTCTATCTTCACCAAGCCCCGGATTCTATGCTATGTGGGAGTTGGGCCCCGGGCGATACAGTATTAGAACAATGTGTACATGGATGTTTGGTCTCTCCTTGGCAAATAAAATAGCTTTTTCAAATTCTTGGGAATAAATACCTTTTGTCTTATTGTTGAGGCACGATCCAGATTTCTCCCCAGCTGCTACCTGCTTCCGTCTTTTAATTAAATGGATCAAATTATTGCAAATGAAACAGAGGAGAATGGCAAACACATTTTTATGGGAGGTGCAGTTAAGCGGCACAACCAGAAGGGGGCACTTATGTCTCTGACCATGAGAGCTGAAAAACACTGACCCCTGCTGGCTGCTTAATGTACTACTCTTCCAAGCTACCTTTCATGAGCTGTAGGCTCGAAATCTGCCAAGAGTTCACATTTTCCAAATCCACTAGCTGGTGCACAGGGGAAGTCATTACTAACTCACATTTCCTAGATCACTTAGCTGCAGCACAGGGGCAGTCATTACTAACTGTCACATTTCCCAGATCACCTAGCTGCAACACAGGTGCAGTCATTACTAACTGTCACATTTCCCAGATCACCTAGCTGCAGCACAGGGGCAGTCACTACTAACGGTCACATGTCCCAGACCACCTAGCTGGTGCACAGGTGCAGTCATTACTTACTGTAACATTTCCTAAATCTCTCAGCTGCAGCACAGGGGCAGTCATTACTAACTGTCACATTTCCAGGATCACCTAGCTGCAACACAGGTGCTGTTATTACTAAATACCACATTTCCCAGATTACCTAGCTGCAGCACAGGGGCAGTCATTACTAACTGTCACATTTCCCAGATCACCTAGCTGGTGCACAGCGGCAGTCATTACTAACTGTCACATTTCCTAGATCACTTAGCTGCAGCACAGGGGCAGTCATTACTAACTGTCACATTTCCCAGATCACCTAGCTGCAGCACAGGGGCAGTCATTACTAACTGTCACATTTCCCAGATCACCTAGCTGCAACACAGGTGCAGTCATTACTGTCACATTTCCCAGATCACCTAGCTGCAGCACAGGGGCAGTCATTTCTACCTGTCACATTTCCCAGATCACCTAGCTGGTGCACAGGGGCAGTCATTACTAACTGTCACATTTCCCAGATCACCTAGCTGCAACACAGGTGTAGTCATTACTAACTGTCACATTTCCCAGACCACCTAGCTGCAGCACATGTACACAACATATACATAACTTATAACTTAACTGCAAAATGTAAATGATTGTTCTTTACGTTCCAGGTTTACCACATTGCCCGAAACATGTGGTTTAGGATGGAGACCAGGATGGTAAAAAATGTGTGTGCCCCTGCAGTTGTCGTTGGCAACAAGATTATCATAATCGGAGGTGAGTTTCCACAATGCTGCCTTCTATAGAGTATTTACAAAGGTGCGTCCTTTGGCTGTGTGATCATTGTGCTAGCTAAAATGTGTTCTGGACTTGTGATAACAGCGACTGGGTGTGAGCAATGATTCGGTTTTCACACTGCTCAATTTAAAATAAGTGAATACAGGGCCTGATTCAGGTTTTGTAGTTAAGAAAAAATGTACACAACTGGGGAAAACAATGCTGCACTGCAGGTGGGGCAGATGTAACGTGCAGAGTTAGCTTTGGGTGAGTTACACTGTTTCTATGCAGGGTAAATACTGACTGCTTTTTTTTTGCACTGCGATTTCAGTTTGAACACACCCCTTCCAAATCTAAAGGCCCCCATACACTAGGGCGACTTGTCCTTAGGACAAGTCGCCCCCGACTTCCCCCTGAGCTTCCCTGGCTGCTCCCCGGAGGAGCTTGATTAGATTGGCACTTGATGTGCCATTTTTTACATGTGATAAATCGTCTCGATTTATCACATGTAAAAAACCCGGGGAGCAGGGGGGCTGGGGACGCTGCGGGGGACACGTCTGTGTCCCCCGCTGCTGGGGACGCTGCGGGGGACAGCGTCTGTGCGGCGAGGCGGTAGAGGGAGCAGGGGGGCTGGGGACGCTGCGGGGGACACAGGCGGCATAGAGCCGGGCAGGGGGAGCCGGCGGGAGCTGTCAGTGCTAGAAAAAAAAAGCCTATACAATGAATGGGCAGCCTGTGATTGGCTGAGCGCTCTCTCAGCCAATTGCTGACTGGCTGAGAGAGCGCTCAGCCAATCACAGGCCGCCCATGCATTGTATGGGCTTTTTTTTTTTAAATTCAATACTGACAGCTCCCGCCGGCTCCCACTGCCCGGCTCTATGCCGCCTGTGTCCCCCGCAGCGTCCCCAGCCCCCCCTGCTCCCTCTACCGCCTCGCCGCCCCACTAGGTCCCAAGTCGGGTGGTCGGACGTGCAGCAGGTCCGACCACCCGACGCAGATCCGATGCGCACGGGACCGCGCATCGGATCTGAGGGGACATCAAAACTAGCCGATTTTGGTCTGATTTCGGCCAGATCCGACTGATCTGGCTGAAATCTGACCAAAATCGGCTAGTGTATGGGGGCCTTAACTCTCTCTGCACATGTTACATCTGCCCTACCTGCAGTGCAGCATGGTTTTGCCCAATTGTGTACTTTTTTAGCTTTGCTAACAAACCTGAAACAGGCTCCTACTGTATATCCTTTAAGTGATCACATTTAAAGAACTGGAAAAAGTGCCGATTGCGTATGAAAGAAATAGTAACACAACTATTCCGCTGCAGGTTACACCAGAAGAATAATTGCATACGATCTGACACAAAATGTCTTTGTGAAATGCGCCGACATGAAGGACAGGAGGATGCATCACGGCGCCACAGTTCTGCAAAATAAAATTTACGTGACGGGTGGCCGCTGCCTGAACGCGGACAATACCATTGAGGACTCAGATTCCTTTGACTGCTACGACCCTGACACAGACACGTGGACCACGAAAGGGAAACTTCCTAATAGATTGTTTGACCACGGGTGTCTTACTCTGCAATGTATTCCCACACATTTACATTGAGCAGATGATGCGGTATGAACATAAGAAGTGGGCGTGGCTTGATTTTCCCATTCAATCCAATAAATGGGTGGGGCACGGTATATGAAAATGATACGTTCAGGTATTATATACCGCTCAAGAGCTGGTGCAGAATGAGTACTACCATTGGTGGCTCTAAAGAGGGGGCTGCAGCTCAGTTCACAATTCAAATAGGGGAGGCACACCCACCGCCAGAAACTGCCATTCCAAACTGACTCACTGGCAGTGGGTGAGGCTCCCCTATTTGAATTTTGGACTGTGCTGCAGCCTCCACCCGCCTCTCTCTCAGCCATGGAATATGCTTCTGTGAGCATTTCTGAGTGTGTTTTGGAGTTTTTACTTTAGTTTTTTTTCCCCATTTTTCTTGTGTACATAAGAAGGGGGGATATTTGTGCTGAAAGAGAGACGTTCAGCTGCTTTTAGTTTGAGGAAAAAATAGCAAATGCCTTTGTAATTTTGAAAAGGTTTGAAACATGGGGGCAGATAAGACGTATGGGTCTGCAGGGGAGGAGAGGTGCCCCCTTGGGAGCAGGAGCCTGGCTGCAGATGACTACATTGCCTCACAGAGTCACTCCTCTGCCAACACCACCAGCCTATAGCCTGGGCAGCTAAACCACCATCAGGAACATTGGGTTGGTCTACATGGCCCATTTTTTAAAGGCAGCTCATCACCTTATCACCTTAGCAGAAACCAAAACCTGGACTGGATCCCTGCTTACTGCTGGATTGTTACAAAAAAAAAAGGACCCCAGATTCTTTACATAGCTGCCATCTCTGTGTGGAATCGCTGGTGGGGGGCTAGTGACTAGAAATATGCGCAGACTCTCGTGTTAGTTATGGTTCTAATTTATCATCGTGTTTTGTTTTTGACAAAACCGCCCTCAAGTGTTTTGGTTTGGGTTCGGTTACAAAACATTTTTTAAAAAAATCTGTTACTGCTAAAAATTGATAAGGAACAGCTAAAATCATGTCCTTTCTGTAATCTAAAACCTGGAATAATTCCGAAGCATGGGTCCATGGGAAGATCCGATGCGGTTTAGATTGGATTTCACAGGGGAGATCTGGACCGGATTGCAAGGGCTGTGGAAATTAGAGTACTTATTTCAATGGACACAACAGGCTAGGAAATGATATTTACATAACACCTGCATGTCACTGAGGCAAAAGCAAAATGGGGTCTGAAGGGGAAAAAAAATGGGGTGCATGGAAAACTGTTCTCAAGTGTCAGATTTGTCGGGGATCGTTTTAGTTCAGAGCTGTTTCATCCCTGCCATTTACCAAGCAAAATTGTAGCCTGTTTTTTATTTATAACAGTTTTGAATTAATTTCATGTGTTATTTTTTAGATGTATTTATGTCTACTTTTAATATTAAATCTAAAATTGAATACGTTTTTCTTTTTTACTTCGAATGCATTCGTTCATTCATTTTTGAAGAGAAGTGTTGCTTGGCTGTGTTAATCTTTTGAATGTTGTGTGTAATATCAACACATTGAATGATGGGGTGTTAACATCTTTACACAGGCCCTTATTCTAGTTCACTCTTTCTGACAAAATCCTTCTTAGATGGACAAAACCAGGTGCACTGCAGGTGGGGCAGATGTAACTTGTGCAGAGAGAATTAGATTTGGGTGGGGTTTTACTTCTAACTGAGATCTATATTGCAGTGTAAAGGCCCCCATACACTAGCCGATTTTGGTCAGATTTCAGCCAGATCAGTCGGATCTGGCCGAAATCGGACCAAAATCGGCTAGTTTTGATGTCCCCTCAGATCCGATGCGCGGTCCCGTGCGCATCGGATCTGCGTCGGGTGGTCGGACCTGCTGCACGTCCGACCACCCGACTTGGGACCTAGTGGGGCGGCGATGCGGTAGAGGGAGCAGGGGGGGCTGGGGACGCTGCGGGGGACACAGGCGGCATAGAGCCGGGCAGGGGGAGCCGGCGGGAGCTGTCAGTATTGAATAAAAAAAAAAAAGCCCATACAATGCATGGGCGGCCTGTGATTGGCTGAGCGCTCTCTCAGCCAGTCAGCAATTGGCTGAGAGAGCGCTCAGCCAATCACAGGCTGCCCATTCATTGTATAGACTTTTTTTTTCTAGCACTGACAGCTCCCGCTGGCTCTCCCTGCCCGGCTCTATGCCGCCTGTGTCCCCCGCAGCGTCCCCAGCCCCCCCTGCTCCCTCTACCGCCTCGCCGCACAGACGCTGTCCCCCGCAGCGTCCCCAGCAGCGGGGGACACAGACGTGTCCCCCGCAGCGTCCCCAGCCCCCCTGCTCCCACCAGCTCCCACCTCTGTAGCCCCCCCTGCTCCCCGGGTTTTTAACATGTGATAAATCGAGACGATTTATCACATGTAAAAAATGGCACATCAAGTGCCAATCTAATCAAGCTCCCCCGGGGAGCAGCCGGGGAAGCTCAGGGGGAAGTCGGGGGCGACTTGTCCTAAGGACAAGTCGCCCTAGTGTATGGGGGCACTAAAATTAAGCAGCCAGTATTTACCCTGCACAGAAACAAAATAACTCACCCAAATCTAATTCTTTCTGCACATGTTACATCTGCCCCCCCCCCCCTGCAGTGCACATGGTTTTGTCCATCTAAGAAGGATTTTGTGAGAAAGAGTGAACTAGAATAAGGCCCATAGAGCATACCATTTCATAGCAGAGTATTAGGGCCAGGCCCCTGTCACTCATAGCACACCCCTGTGACCCATGAATGTGCTCCCTTCAGCTGTGGCTACGCCCCCTTGCCAGAGTGATGGTCTAGGGCTGCTTCACGCCCCCAGTATGTTGCTGGTTTTGTACAACCTCCCGGATTTGGCCAAACTTATCTCAACTCCCAAGACCATCGCTGCTCCCTACGGCCCTGGTAAAAGCACACATGTGTCATCGCATTTAACAATCCTAGCAATATACAATAAGTGTCCTAGATACATTATACCAGTGTTTTTCAACCACCGTGCTGTGGCACACTAGTGTGCCTAGAGCTGTTCTCAAGTGTTCCACCTGAGATGTCCACATCCGCTTACAGCCACCACCAGATCAACCGTTATCTAATGGTCTCTTGTTTTCATGTGAGGCCAATGAATAAGATTTTTTTTTTATCTGTGGGGACCAGTGTGAATGTTTTTTCATATGGGAGCCAATAGGTTTTTTCTTCCTGTGGGGGAGCCAACGTTTTTTCCCTGCTTGGGTCTTATGGTGGTATACCTTGGCAATTTTAAAATCTTGTTTGGTGTGCTGCAAGTATAGCTATACCATTTTATTAAGAGGTGCACCATTGGAGGGGCGTGTCTATAACTGCCTACTGGGCATGTCTATCACCGCCTACTGGGCATCAATGCAAATAGAAGGTGACTTAGGTGAGGCAGTGAGAACGCGCCAGACTACCGTCCCCCCCGCGCCGGACTCCCGCCTATGATTCCCCCCCTTCTCTGTTCACCCCATAGCAATCTAGCGCCGCACCCCCTCCGGAGTGGGTTGTGTCTGCCCCCTCCTCAACGGCAATCCCCGTGCTGGACAGCCCCAGGCAACTTACCCCCCCCCCCCTCCCCAGAGGGGGTAGGTTGCCTGGGGCGCTCACAGGGTTTGCACCGGCCCTGGGCGGCTGGGGTGTTCCGGTCATTAGGGGGTGTCACACCTCATACCCACGCCTATACTTATACTATACTAGCAGAGGTACCCGGCATTGCTCAAGTTTGGTTGTTCAATTAGCATTACTTGAACTTTATTCTTCTCTTGTATTAAGCTTGACAGCTCTTCCCACAGACCCAGGAGGTGGCTGCCTGGTGTCATTTGTGTTGATGGGGTTTCACCTGTCACCATAATCCCCAGACTTTCTTTGAGCAGCAATCTTTTTTATTTTTTTATTTTCCCTGTATCTCTAGTATTTTATTTTTGGAACTTTGGAACTTTTGTCATATTTTTGGAATTTTGTCTTTTTTTGTATTTTTTCGCATTTTGTTTATTTTTTGGGGTAGAAGTTACACCAGGAACCCAAGCTCAGCTAGGCATCCCAGATCATTTCCATCGTGGAAGGCTCAGAACACGCTCCCCGGGTGGAAGGTCGGCCCGGCATACACCAACTTGACATCAGACAGAGGTCCTGACTCCTGGACAATCCAATAAACATCCCAGACCATTTGCCATCCCTCTCTGACGTTCTTATCCAAATTCGTCTAGTGGAAGGCCCTGAACATGCTCCCCATGCTCCCGGTGTGCCCGGAATACGTCTCTCTCTCTGTGGCCGGCTCATGGGTCTGACCACATTTTATTTTTTTAATCCCCATGTCCTCTAACCCCTCTATGTTGAACTTTTCCACAGTCACAAATACAGAGGTGTCCAAGTCTGGGCCCGTCTGAAGACCAGAGAGAATCCTGGGCATGCCAGATTTTGGGGGGAGGGGGGGGGGGGGCATATAACCATACCCTTAAAAATAGCTTGGCCAGGCATCTTTTTCAACAGGATGGTAATTACTGTAGCAATATACAAACACAATTCTTCATACGCTAGATGCAATGCACTGTAACAAGTAATGTACAAGTTCATCTGTAGATAAATGACATTGTAACACAGTGCACAATAATATACTGACATTAGGTAATAAGAGCAACCGGCCGTAACCCATAGTAACCTATCTCATTGTCTACCTTGCTTTCTGTTGTGCTCTGATCTGTCAAACAAGTGAAAATGAGTGTGAGCTATATTCTCTCGTTATGTAAACTGTGAGTCATGTGACCTTCCCGTGTACACAGCGGGCGTACAGTAATTCCTATATCTTTTTTACAAGGTCGTTAATAATAACATCAAAATGTTTTCAAGTCGTATTCAGCGCACACAGAAATAGGTCCGTATGCTGTGATTCACATATGTTTTACAACCCTACTGAACACATGTACACCTTATCAGTACATAGAGTTCCATAACAGAGTCATAAAGACACATTGTCATATATTGCAGGTCACCTGTCACCATTAGCTGCTGTTCTCCAGTTTAGGGTTCTATGAAGAGTTACTAATCCATGACGCAATCTGTGCGGAAATTCACGCATTCTACTGACATTGTCTCTTTACTGCTGGCATTTCCAGCAACGCATGACAAGAGACAGATTCAGCAGCATGCAGTCAGCTTAAAAAGTTTTTGTACCCATTGCAGGTCCTCCCGGTGCTTCTTACTTTAACCATTTAAATGCCAAGGGAATTTGTCAAAATAGGTGTGAAAATTGCAAAGCAAACATCTGTATTCATCATAATGCATACCTCCCAACTGTCACGATTCCGTCGGGACAGTCCCGATTTTCGGGTCCTGTCCCGACGTCCCACCCGCGGCAGGCATTGTCCCGCTGCGGGGGGGTGGCAGTTGGGAGACCCCCCAATGTAGTAGAATAGACGCTGTGCGCATGCGCACAGCGTCTATTCTCGTATGAAAATGAGGTCGCGGCTAATTAGCATAAGCCGCGCCCTCATTTGCATACGCCACGCCCCCTTTTCGGGCGCTCGCGCGGCTTCGCCGCGCGAGTGTCCCTATTTCTTAACATGAAAAGTTGGGAGGTATGTAATGATCTGTAATGTTTACCTTATATAGGAAATATAATATTTTTTACACAACATTTTTTATTTGAGTTTATATAACAAATGTGAGCGACGCTGGCATTTTTAGTTGTTTTGCACATAGGGACTGGATTGTACATAGGATTTTTTTATCCACTAATTACGCTGTAAATAAACAATTGATTTCTGGTTTGGTTTCAGTTTGATTGTTTGCATATACACAAACATAATATCCCACCCACCCATGTTAGATATTCCCCTCTTAATGTCAGCCCGGTCACCGTGGCACTCTATGCAAAACACATTTAACATTCATCCTTCCTACCTACTATCTCCCTCCGCTTGGTAATTACAATTTTCAGAATGGGTTGGCGGCTAACCCCTTTGAAATGTGGAGGTCTCAGGGTCTCCGTACCATAATACGTTTCACTAATCTTCCACAAATACCCCTTTCACAAGCACTGCTACCTTGTGGGTTTAGCAAATTCCTTAGTGTGTCCGAAGTGTGCCCAAAAATATGCATCTTTATATAACTGGCTGTTGAAACGTCATGTCATCAAGAAATTCTGGATTGAGGTTAAGCATTTTGCATTAGATTATTCAGTTAATTATATTCCATTGACCCCTGAATGGGCGGTATTGGGCTATACATATTCTGGGGAAGTGGCGTAAAAATGGTGCCGCAGACCACGCGGTGGCTTGGGGGAGCCAGTGGTGATGGGGTCTGTGGAGCTCCATTGTCTCTGTCCATTGTGTTTCCCTGCTCCTGATATTTCTGAGGAGCTGCCCGGTGGAGCGCCTGTCATACGATTAGATTGTATAACTGTCATGGTCTGTAGCAGATCTTCATGCAGCGGAACTTTTGCAGGACGAAAGAGGCGGCACTCAACAAACTTTTTCAAATTCTTGTATTAAGTTACTTCATCAGAGTAAAAAGATGACAACGTTGCAGGGCCTGAACGGCCTTTTCATCAGGTTGATACAAACTAACACCTGGACGTATGCATAACTATGCCAAGAACCTTGCTAAAAATGCAAAATTTTATTGCAATATTTATTATTAATACATTGGGAGTTTGATTTGTGCACCTGCAACCTTGACTTTGTATGCAGTGATACAAAATAAGTGCAGCTAATGAAAAAAAAATGTTATAGGATGCAAGAGAAATTATAGAATTTAATTGGCTGCTAGGAAGAACATCACCTCTTTTGATTTCAAGAATCTTTAGTAAATTTACTCTAAAGAAGGGATTTTTCAATTTGGGGAAGTTTTATTGATTCTTTGAATATTGATTTTCAAAAACAAAAACAACAATGTTTCAAATTCACACAATGGTGTGAGACAAGAATGCTTTTACAAGACCCTTCAATTGTATATTCTTAAATGGATGGTGTTGCTGGACCTAGGTCAACACAGCTCCCCCCCCCCCCCCCCCCCCCCCCCCCCAACCACACACACAAACTTTTTTTTTTCCTCGCTTCTACCCTTCATGTCCTTTCACCCTTTGTATGTTCTTTTTTTATTGAATCCATTTCGCAATACTGTCTTAATACCTTACATATGATAGCAACATAGGAACTCAAGCACAGCTAAACCTGGATATTCTTTGACTCATATCTTAAAATTCAGCTGTATCTTTTTCTTTCTAGATATCTACAACTGATTTATTGGCTCAGTTGTATTGTATCTCTTGACTTTTATAAAAACATAAAAAAAAAGAATTGCCGGGGCACTCGCAGGCAGGTTTGCTGGGGTCCGCCCAGTGCTTGAAGGGGCGTGCCCAGAAAAATGCTGGATGGACCCCAGCAAATACAGGTGTGCCCACACAGGCATGCCTGGCACGGGTGGATCATGTTACATGATGTCAGCACCCGTCCCCAATTCGTCAGAAATTGTTAATCAGAAAAGTAAGTCCTGGCCTACTTTTCACAAGGAACAGAGGAAAAATCATTTGATAATGAGTATCCGTCGTCAGCTGTGCCTCGGCGGCCGCATCAAAAGCCCCCCCCCCCCCCCTTGTGGAGCGATGCGGCGGCCCACACCACACCACCCGCTACTCCCCCTGGAGCGACGTGGCGGCTGCTGCATCAAACACCCCCCCTCATCCCCTGCAACAAGTTATCTTTGCAGATTCCTTCAAACTTTTATTTTAAACAACTGAGAAATTTGCGGTGAAGGCCTGACGCCAGATCACAGCAGGATCGCTCACCGCCGCATTCAGGAACAGTCAAACACTTTTATAAAAAAAAAACAAATCCTGGTTAAATAATTGTAAGGGCATCTGACTGCACAGAGCCAGAGGACAGCTGGATATATACACGTGGTCCATTCATAATATGTGCACAGAAAAGGTTACATGGGGCTAACATATACATTACATTACTCAGTCCTTGCAGTAGCAATGTAGGCTTCAATGCTCTATGCATGTAACGAATACACCTATGTCAATATTATAAATACGTTGTAAATCATAATATTTATGCAGATTTAGGGACCGATCTGACCTCCACAAATTCCTGCTTGGGTCACCTGTATCTGCACTGTAACGACGTTTTTAAGTGACTACTGTTAATTAGGGAAAACACTGATTTCAGAACCCTTCCACCCCTGTGCCAGAAATGGGTCATTGGCTCAAATATTTGGACGTTTCTAACCTCAGCGTAATGTGTAGACTGTAACCATGGTGACGAGGCTGTCTTGGAGATAGCAAACAGGATTAAGTTATTAGCACTGTCAGATACTCACTGTAGCAGGTATAATGGGGTCGTGACTAAGCAGTGGTGCGGAAACGGTCGCCATCTCCAGCTACGGGAAGTACAGTATCGTGCGGCGAGGAGGAGTTTGTGTAATGAGCCTCTAGTTATTGCAGCAAATATGGCGGCTTTACTAAAACTTGTGCGGCATTTTATTGAGCTACACAAGTCCAAATTGTTACACCTCAAATCGTTATTTTATATCTTTAATGGTTTAGGCCAGTGGTTCTGAACCTCGGTCCTCAGGGACCCCCATCAGTGCACGTTTTCCAGGTCTCCACACAGAATCACAGGTAATTAGCTCCACCTGTGATCTTTTAAAATGTGCCAGTGAGTAATTGGTGCACCTGTGTATCTGTGTGGTGACCTGGAAAACATGTACCGTTGGGGGTCCCTGAGGACCAAGGTTGAGAACCACTGGTTTAGGCAACTTAAGCCAAGAAAGCATCATTTTTTTTCTTTAACTTGCTTCACTAAATTGGTCACTGCTCGGCTCCTTTTTGTCACAGATTAATGGCCCTTATTCTGGTTGGTGCGGTCGAGCCGCATATGCGGCTGCGACCGCACCAGACGAATCCCCGCCCACCCTACGGATCGCCACGGCCGTCCGTACACGGACGGCTGGCGATCCGCATAAAAATGGTGGAGGCTACGCCTCCACCATGGTGGGAGCTGCCCCCTGCATTCGATGGTCGTCGACCATCGAAGGCAGGTCCGCACGCCGCGGCAGCTCCCGCAAGCTGAGACCACACGGACAATCGTCCGTGTGGTAGCTTGTATGGGGGCTGAAAGCTGACATCCGGCGACGTCAGCTTTCCGCCCCCATGAGTTGCGTCATGGCCTCATTACCATGCGTACGCCCCGCGTTTGCATGGGAACGCCCATGAAACGCGGGGCGTACACATAGGGAAATGAGGGCATGATGCCTCTCACGCCCCTATACGCCCCCTTTGCGGCAGACGAAATCCGTCTGCGGCGAAGGGGGCTGCACATGCGCAGATTGACCTCTGCGCATGTGCAGAGTAAAAACATCGGCGGTACGGCCGCACGCGGGCCGTACCGATCCGATTAGAATAAGGGCCAATGTTTCCTACACCTAAACCTTCCTCGACAAAATGCTGTGTAGAATTGTGAAAACTGCATTAAAATCCGTCCAGTGTTTCTGGAGAATAGCACAGACAGACGCCTAACAGGGACTTTTTATTATACTATGTAGAGATGATCCAGAACATGCTGTGTTGTGATTGCGAAGGCCACAGGTTAATATATTACCATGTAGATGTCCTTCAGTAAGTTTTACTAAATACATTGGATGTCATTTACAAAGTCCGATGGATGCACACTGCCAAATAACATAGATTATCACCCCCCACATTCGTGCTCTCTCACAGTCTTGCCGCTTTCACCTACGCAACATCTCACGCATCAGACCATTCCTCTCCACTGACGCGACCAAAATTCTCATTCATTCTCTTGGGCCAGATGTACTAAGCTTCAAAAGTGATAAAATGGAAAGTGATAAACAACCAGCCAATCAGCTCCTACCTGCCATGTCACAGACTGTGTTTGAAAAATGTAAGGTATGTGCTGATTGGCTGGCTGTTTATCACTCTCCATTTTATCACTTTTGAAGCTTAGTACATCTGGCCCCTTGTCATCTCCCGCCTTGACTACTGCAACATCCTTCTCTCTGGGCTACCTCTCACCCGCCTCGCACCTCTCCAATCCATTCTTAATGCTGCTGCTAGGCTCATCTTCCTCTCCCGCCGCTCTACCTCCGCCTCCCCCCTCTGTCTATCTCTTCACTGGCTCCCCATTCCTTTCCGAGTTCTCTTTAAACTCCTCACCACCACCTACAAGGCTCTCTCCTCCTCCACCGCTCCCTACCTCTCTTCACTGATCTCTATCCACACTCCCTCCCTTCCTCTTCGCTCCATCGCTGACCGCCGACTGACCTCTCACCTAATCACCTCCTCCCACTCCTGTGTCCAAGACTTCTCTCGCGCTGCCCCCCTGCACTGGAACAACCTCCCACCACCCATCAAGCTTTCTGATTCCCTTACCTCCTTCAAGCGCTCCCTCAAAACCCACTTTTTTCGACTAGCCTATCCCTCCTCCTAACCTCTTTTGATCCTCCTATCCTGCCTCCGTTCCCCTCCGTTCCTACTTATCCTATTGTTTTTCGTTCGTCCACCCACCTATTTTTAGTATGTTAACTCTTATGAGTAGGGTACGCCTTCCTCACGTACTCACCCTACCTCTTTACCTCACCTGTGCTCCTGTCCTGTTCTTCCCTTCCTCTACTTCATCCTCAGTCTCCTCGACAATTTTGACACCTACTTCTGAACTGATGCTGATTTTAATTCTACCAGCTATACCCCTATTCATACTGTATTTTTCAACACACCCTGTACGTTACCTTGTCATTTGTTTTTTGTTTGCTATGTACGGCGCTGCGGACACTTTGCGGCGCCTTATAAATAAACGTACTACTACTACTAGATTATGATAAAGTCCCATCAACCATGTGTTCCCGCCGGTCAGTCGCCGGTGTCTAACTCGTGTTACTGCTCCTCTAGCGGCTGACGACTATCTTTACAAGTCTAACTAAGCCGGGTCGACTAAGGGTGGCCGACCATACCATGGTTCATCCATTTTCGGAGTCCGGATACCCCCTCTCCCTTAATTGCTCAGTTTAGAGGACCGGCCTGCTCTAGGAAGAGTTCTGGTGTTTCCAAACTTCTTCCATTTACGGATGATGGAGGCCACTGTGCTCATTGGAACCTTCAAAGCAGCAGATATTTTTCTGTTCCCCAGATTTGTGCCTCAGAGGTCCTGTCTCGGAGTTCTAAATATTGCCTAACACAGGGGTTAAAGTGTGGTGGACCATTGTGGTACTGAGTTCCACTATCTGTAATAGTCAGGTAACTGCACAGGTAATTCTAACCTGCCAAAACCCTACCACTGTAACTGCCTAATGGTGGAAGGGGAGAGAGTAATTAGGTGTCAGAGAGAAATGAATTCCCCCGCATTCAGTTCCATGCACAAATTACCGGAAATTACCGCTCTTTTCGATTTTTGTCATACCGCACATACATGCATGCGGTCATTCAAAAGATGCAACCACAGTCTAAGGGACGATAGGGGGGGGCAGCGGTGGGGCGGTGACTCAACGTTGCAGGGGCACCTCTATGACATTTGCTGTAGACCCCCCCACATTTACCAATTCATTATATATGACATTGATATATGTATTTTCTATAGGCTGTGTTTTGTTTTATGGAGATAATTGTCAGTTGAAGTTTAAATGAAAAGTTTTTTCTCTTCTCCATTCAAACAAGAGTGCAACAACGGGCGAGGGCTCAGCAGCATGATTCCTCCATAATACAGATGTATTCCTGTTAACTATAAAACAAGAACATTGGAGCACATTCAAAATAAAGAACCTTGAGAAGAATCTGTTTATTACCCGGTATTATGTGAGCCCATTCTTCTCTCTGAGTAACCTCAGAAGGGCCGAGGGTTTATAAATCTCTCCCTGATGGGTCTGTTCAATGCAATTCTGACTGATTGTTGTAAACAGTATCTCTGTTGCGCCACACACAACACAACCTTATTAGTACTGAGTACACCAGCTCCAAATATTAACTGTGACAGGTGGCTAACAAGAGGGACTAACATAAAAAACATGGAAATATTAATGAACACTCACTATAAATGATTGTACAATGTCATGTATAAGCGTAGAATGTCACATATACATACATTCATGTAGAACACGTATACATACATTCATAATAGGCATCCATGTACAATGCCTTGTATATACAGAATGCATCAATATAGAAGGCTGTATTTACATACATATACATGTAGAGTTCCACATATGGATATTTCCGCATAAAACACAATATAAAATGGTTTTGTGTTTAAATTGTGGCCCAGGCACTAATTTACCTGGCTCTGGCTTTTTGGGGGGTTCACCAGGCCAGCCATGGAGGAGTAGTAGTAGTAGTACGTTTATTTATAAGGCGCCGCAAAGTGTCCGCAGCGCCGTACATAGCAAACAAAAAACAAATGACAAGGTAACGTACAGGGTGTGTTGAAAAATACAGTATAAATAGGGGTATAGCTGGTAGAACTAAAATCAGCATCAGTTCAGAAGTAGGTGTCAAAATTGTCGAGGAGACTGAAGATGAAGTAGAGGAAGGGAAGAACAGGACAGGAGCACAGGTGAGGTAAAGAGGTAGGGTGAGTACGTGAGGAAGGAGGGTCCTACTCATAAGAGTTAACATACTAAAAATAGGTGGGTGGACAAACTAAAAACTATAGGATAAGTAGGAACGGAGGCAGGATAGGAGGATCAAAAGAGGTTAGGAGGAGGGATAGGCTAGTCGAAAAAAGTGGGTTTTGAGGGAGCGCTTGAAGGAGGTAAGGGAATCAGAAAGCCTGATGGGTGGCGGGAGGTTGTTCCAGTGCAGGTGGGCAGCGCGAGAGAAGTCTTGGACACGGGAGTGGGAGGAGGTGATTAGGTGAGAGGTCAGTCGGTGGTCAGCGATGGAGCGAAGAGGACGGGAGGGAGTGTGGATAGAGATCAGTGAAGAGAGGTAAGGAGCGGTGGAGGAGGAAAGAGCCTTGTAGGAGGAGGGAGAATGTTCCCCTCCTCTGAGCATCCCGATAATATTTTTAGTCCAAGTATTAACAAATGTATGAGGCCAATCCTCCTCTATCACCCGGGCCCAGTATAAATCTTATATAAACCAGCTCTAATAAACAATAACGAGGTCAGGTGGATACCGCGGGGATGTCCGGCGGCATATCGCAAGGAGTTGCATACCATGACCCTTTGGTTTCCATTTCTCCTCTTGTATTTAAGTTTAATTAGCAAAGTACATCATTTACGTCATCACATCTGTGAGCAGATCGGGTCTCCCTTATCTGTGTATTCCATAAACCTAAATATTCTGATAACCGTGTTTTTTTTTGCCAGAATATTTCGTTTCCCTCCCGCCCCCCCCTTTTTTTTCATACTTGCCTCGTTCCCCAATGTCCATGGCGGCCCCTGGGCTCCTCCTCAGCGGCATCTCTGGTCCCAGGATTGCATTGCGAGAGAGTGTGCAGGCGCGCTGGTGATGTCACCGGTGCGCCCGAGCACTCACGCAATGCACCCCTGGGACCGGAGATGCCGCTGAAGAGGATCCTGAAGGCCACGGGGGACACCGGGGGACCATCGGGACACCCCCAGGGGACCAGGTAAGTATGGAAACAAAATTATATTCCAAAATCTGAAAAAATCCCTTATCCAAAATGCTTGTGGTCCCGAGCATTTTGGATAAGGGATACTCAACCTGTATTTGTTTAGTGTGCCTTTATGTGCTTTTTGTTTTATTCTGTTGAATAATATTATTATTATCATTATTTCTTTTTTATTATGATATATTTTTTATTGTATTAACACTTACTTATATAGCACCAGCCAGTAGCGCACGCAGGGGGGGTTTCTGAGTACCCAGAAACATCCTCTACCACCCTGGAAGTTATGTATCAGGGCCCCTTCATTCAGCCCAATTCCCCCTTCTCCCACCCCATCTCCCATGAGTACCCAGAAACCCCCCCAGAAGTCAAAGGCTGAAAGCTGAGGGTCCCCTCTTTCCATGTGTACAAGAATTTTAAAAATCGGCCCTTGGAAACTGGAGATATCTGACTTCAAAGCAGTGGTCCCCATCCAAGCCTCTTAATAGCTCTTCCCAGTTGGGTATTTCAGGTTCTGTCTGACTTAGAGTTTTTCTGAGGCTATATTCCAAAAGCTGGGACTCTCCCCCTTTGATGGACACTAGTAGCTTGTCTCTACTTTTCCCAGAACCACAGATATTAGCCTTCCAGCAGCTGGTTACTGCTCCAGCTCCACACACCTGGTATGTAGTTTTATATACTCATTGGTGGATTGCTCTGCCTCCTGAACTCTGATCCCCTAGCCCCCAATACCATTTGGTAGGTGGGATTCTCTAGTTTTTAATTCCATTAAAATCTAAGAAATCTATTTCCTGGAACTGGAGATATCTGCAGTCAAGCAAGCTGTCCTCCCACCAGAAAATTATGATTAATAAGCCCACTCCACTATATACCCCTCCTCTGCATATTAAACATCCTCTACCATCCTGGAAGTTATGTATCAGGGCCCCTTCATTCAGCCCAATTCCCCCATCTCCCACCCCATCTCCCACCATCTGTGCAGTAAAGGGGTAATTAGTGGAAATTACTTATCCAGTCCCTACATGCTGAGTGTTTGATATAATACCCCCTACCACCCATGGGACATCAAATCCTCCCCCACCCCTACCGCTGGAGGATCGGTAGGGGCCCCAATACATTGCTATGCCCAGGGGTCTACACTGCTGTTGACACCCCTGTATGTGTATATATATATATATTTTTTTATTTTTTATTATTATTTCTATACATTTGGTCTATCTATAATACTTTAACTGACCCGGTATATACTGGGTCAACTAAGTGTCCATCTCCGTGCTTTGCTCCGCCCCTCTGGAAACCCCCTTCTGAAAATCCTGCGTTTGCCCCTGCCAGCATATTACTTTGCGCTTTACAATTGAGCTACAAGAATAAAACCTCAGTTCTTGTTTATGTACTTAATTATCTACTTAATTATCAGTCATCCCCAGTAGCGGCTTCAGGTGTGTATGGGGTGGGGAGGGGCTGCTGCACAGTTCAAAATTCAAATAGGGGAGCCACACCCACTGCCATTCTAAACTGACTGACTGGCTGTGGGTGGGGCTTCCCTATTTGAATTTTGAACTGTGCTCCAGCCTCCAGCCCCCCTCCCCCCTTTCTGGAGCTGTTAATGGTCAACTAATTTAGTTTCAGACAGACTCCCCAGATTTTGGAGCCCCTAGGCAGCTGTCTAATGGAAGTGCCGGCCCTGAACATGCCCATTGTGCTTTACACTGTTTTTCCCCGTTTGAGCACTTCTTTGGCTGTTGTTTTCCCTGGATATACTGGGAAGAGCTGAGCTGCCTTTTATATTGTTTAAGAAGTTAGATTTATTATGAAAACAGGCTGATTAAAGAGCTGGAAGTTTTCCTGAAATGACTTCGTCCAAGATATTCTAAACAGATCCATTGCTGGCGGAGCCTGGCCGCTGCTATGGTTTGTACTCTGAGAAGGAATCCACTGTACTCCTAAACAGAGAAAACAGCAGAAGGACTCGGAAAGGCCCTTATTCTGGTTCACTCTCAAAAGCAAATTCCTTCTCCAATGGACAAAACCATGTGCACTGCAAGTGGGGCAGATGTAACTTGTGCAGAGTTAATTAGATTTGGGTGGGGTTTTACTTCAAAGTGACATCTATATTGCAGTGTAAAAATAAAGGAGCCAGTATTCACCCTGCACAGAAACAAAATAACTCACCCAAATCTAATTCTCTCTGCACATGTTACATCTGCCCCACCTGCAGTGCACGTGGTTTTGTCCATTTGAGAAGGAATTTGCTTTTGCGAGTGAACCAGAATAAGGGCCTATCTGATTCCTTCTTAAATAAGAAGTCGATTCTGATTGGTTGCTAAGGGCAACATCCCACCTTCAAAAGAACTCAAATCTTAGTAAATTTACCACACAGAATCTGTGCCACATTTGAGTGAATTACACACCTGCAAATTGTCACCTGGATGACTTGATTATAAAATAATATTAATTCAAAGCTACTGGGCAGTAATTCAGTTCTAGCGTCCTACATTCCTTATAGTTTGTGTTGTTATCATTGTGTATTATTGTTATTAATAAGTTGGGAAGCGCGTACGTCGGACACCCTGTATTCTGAGTAACTACTCCAGATGAACCCTACGAGTCAGTGTTTACACTCAGAGCGTAAATATTAATGTTCATTTCATTTATTTTTAGATGCTGAAACCACATATCCCTTCAGTAAACAGCTGGCGAACGTGTGACACTACAACCTTTACCCCAGATACGTCTTATGCCACATGACGAAGCAATCACAGCACAACTGAAACACACACGTGAATAAATGTCCCATTGCATTGAGGGGAACCTGTCCTGTACCCCAAGTTACTGTGCAGCATTAAAGCTCCCTTACTAACAGTCCTCAATTTCATGACGGGGGCCAGGATTTCACCGTCAATGGGGCATGACGCGGCTGAGTGCGCATGGGATGGGCTAATGGGAGTGGTTGGGGTGGATAAAGGGTGTTGTTTAATTCTCTCCATGGGTGAAATGTAATAGGATGAGAGATTCAGAAAGTGAGAGATCTGGTAAGAAATCTCCAGGTTTTACAGAGCGGCATTCATTTACACTGCAAAATCAAACTGGTTCTGCCGTGTAAGCAGGGCTGCCGAGAGAAATGCTGGGCCCTGGTAAAATTTGGGGGTGTGGCCTAATAACAGGAGGCGTGGCCACACAACCCTATTAGGCCACGCCCCAAAAATGTTAAGGTGGATGAAAAACACTCCAAAGTCGAGGAGGGAGTGTTATTGCCCCCTCCCTCCCCCCCACCTCAGCAGCAGCACATGCTGTAGGTGTGTTCTGCAGCTGCCCGGGAGAAGGAGTGGGAAGGGGGGTGTCGGACCAGGGCCCCCGCCAGGCCCCTCCAGCAAGCCCGGGCCCGGGTAATTAGTACCTGCTCCCACCCCCTCTCGGCACCCCTGCGTGTAAATGATTGCCGCTTTAAACAGAACTGGAGATTTCTTACCAGATCTCTCACTTTCTGAATCTCTCATCCTATTATATTTCACCCCAAGTATCCAAACAGGGATGTTACTTGGTTCTGTAGAGTCTGTGGGCAAGAAGCACTATGCTTCAAAGGGTTGGGATCATTTGGTCTACAGCATGTTGGTCGACACCACTAGGTCGACATGGTTCTAGGTCGACATTGGGTCAAGGTCGACATGGGTTTCAGTCGACAGGTCATTAGGTAGACACAAGCATTAGGTCGACGGTGTCTAGGTCGACGGTCAAAAGATCAACATGGGGTTTTTCACTGTTTTTTTACCCGAATGTCGACACAGTCGACATGGACAGAGTTTACAGTGCACCACATCCCCTCCATCGCTCGCATTGCTCGCCATGCTTCGGGCACTATTTTATTCTCCCCCCACGCCCTAGTGGATGGTAGGGTATGAAATACCACCTGTCGGCACATGTTGGCTCAAAGAACAGTGGAAAAATCCCATGTCGACCTTTTGACTGTCAACCTAGACACTGTCGACCTAATGCCTGTGTCAACCTAATGACCTGTTGACCTTGACCCATGTCGCCCTAGAACCATGTCCACCTATCCCCATGTCAACCTAATGGTGTCCACCCAACGCTTGTCGACCAACATGCTGTAGACCAAACGACCGTATCCCGCTTCAAAAGTGATAAAATGGAGAGTGATAAGCAACCAACCAATCAGGTCCTGCCTGACATTTTTTTTCAAACACAGTCAGTGACATGGCAGTTGGGAGCTGATTGGCTGGCTGTTTATCACTCTCCAATTTATCCCTTTTGAAGTTTTTAGTGCATCTGGCCCTGTGTTTTTTTCTCACACCTCCAGAGCAAATCTGATTTTTTCTAAAATCTTAAATTGTAGTAAAAATCACCGGGACACCCGGTAAAAACCCGGCGGCACCTCCCTAAGGACTTCCGATTTCGAAGCGGTGTCTACTGCTCCGGCACCAGACTCCTGCAGCAGCGGGGAGTGTGTGAGGTATATATAAGTGTATCTGTGAGTGTGTATAAGTATGTGTATGTGTGCGACCCATGGTATGTGTGTACACCCCAACAATTTGGAGACGAATTTCAGCTGTTGATGCCCCCTTTACGTCTGGTGGGAAGCAATAATGAGATAGAGAACACTACACACGTCAGAGGTCTTGCTACCTTACTTATTACACCATCCTCATACAGTACATTCCTTTATTTGCATGCAGGGTAAATACTGGCTGCTTTTGCATGTAGCTTACAAATGCTAATTTATTTTGACACAATATTTCGTATATGTGTTAGGACATGCTCAATTCTAAATCTCTCTGCATCCCGAACCGTGACTAGATGCCTCCAAACATGAAGAATAGGTAAACAAAAGCAAATCAAAGTCACTAAAAAAACAAACAAAAAAACGGTTACTTTTTTTGGTGCCGTTATTGAATAGAATGAATTGTTATATAAATGTTACGGTTGACTCCTGTATTTTTTTCTCCATATTTTTGGATATTTTTGATTATTGTGCTGCCTTGAGTTTTTTCTTTTCTACGTTGTACTTATGGCTGTTGTGCTGCGTAACAAGCTGGCAGACAGGTCTTTATGGCACCGCGTGCCATCTGTGTGACTTTGCAAGCTGTACAGAGCCCGGGTCAGCAGACCACTCCAATAAACTGTTTTGGAGAGACGAGAGGATGGTGCAACTGTGAGTGATTTATAGCAACAGGTGAGGACATTGCAGCAGCCTGATGATGACATGGGACTGGCACAACTCTAGTGTATGGGGACAGGCAGCAATCATTGTATAATGACAATACATACAGGGGAATTACATTTATATATTGTGATGTTCAAATGGTTGATAAGACAATCGTAAACGCATATATAGTCGACGCAAGTATCCATCCTTTGTCATCCATGTGGACTACTGTCAACATTTTCATTTGTTCCATGTCGACTTAACGACCCTGATGACCTTTTGAACATGTCCATCTTTACCACGTCAAACATATGGGGTCAACCTAATCAGGATCGGCCCTATGGCCCACATCCAATATTAGCCATGCATTCCCTTCACCGCTTTTCCACTATTTTGAAAGTTTGGTAGCATTTCCCCCAAAGAGGTCACATGCCGTGGGCCGAATGTAATAGCCGCGACTTGCGCGAGGCCGAGCGATTAGAGCAGGACAGTCATTAGATTTAAAGCGTCAATTAGTTCGCCGCTAATCGCCACTTTAAATCTAGTGCATTCTGCAAATATTGGGCTACTCCATATGACCCGTGGTCACTATAAAAACGCTGGGCATTACCCTGGGAACACAGGCGTGTTGATACGTGCTCGGGGTGGGCAGCTGATGTCACATGACATCAGCCCCCACACCCAATTCGTCAATCAGCGGTAACTTACTTTTCAAACCGAAGACTGCTGAAATCATTTGGTGGTCAACGACAATTTCACAATAGCGTAGTCCCCCCATTCCTCAGCCTATTGCCCAGCCACTAAATGGCACTGGGAACCCGGACCCTCTGCTCTGACCAAACATACAGTATAACAGGAAACCACAGGCGTTGTCAATTAGCAGACAGTGATTCACATTAAGATCTTAAGGTGCCCACACACTAGAACGATTTTTGGGCCGATTGGCCGATTTCTGATAAATCGGCCGATATATCGTCTGATGTTTACCGATAATCGGTCAAAAATCGGCCGATATCGGTCCGATGCGCGCTCCCGTGGATCTTTAGCTGAATCTTCTAATCTTACGTGCTGCACGAAAGATCATAAGATTTAACAAAAGATTTATAGGAACACACATGGGATCTTAAGCAATATCTTTGGTAAAGATGTGCGCTGGCCTGAAATCGTTTGTCCAGGACGGACAAAAGATTTCAAGGCTAATTTATGTGCACATCTTACGATCGCAGATCTTTCTAGTGTGTGGGCACCTTTAGGACAACATGGACTGGATTTAATCAGTCCTACTGATGCTCTAAAGCTGCCCATACACCTACAGATTTATCTTCAGATCTGGCTGGTTGGAACAAAAGCCTGGTTATGGATGAGAGCAACTGACAGATTATTATTTGCTTGGAAATGCTGGAAAACTGACATTCAGATATTACCAGGTGTTTGTTTCAACCAGCCAGATCTATAGATATATCTGTAGGTGTATGGTCAGCTTAAAGCTTGATCCTGTTGTTCCACATTACCTTCATGTGGAACACTGCTGCCTCTGCCACAGTTGCTATGGGCAACTGATCCACTAGTACACTCTTTAGGTTTGATACATCTCCGCAGAAAATAGATTTTATTTAATGGTGATGGAAAGTAAAAATATATTTGTTTTATATCTGCCTTATTTTTAACATTTTTTTTTTTTTTAAGTTAGATTTTTTTATTAAAATAATAAAGTTAGTCTTTATTGTATAGTGCCATAATAATAATAATAATAATAATAATAATAATAATAATAATAATTTTATTTCTATAGCCCCTTTTCCCAACAGGACTCAAAGCTCTTAACAGATAGAATGAATGTAATACAGTACAGGAACAATGAAGTACACAAAGGCTTGAGTAAATCCGGAAAGTCTTGAGTCTGTTTTTGAAGGATTCTAGAGTGGGGGTCTCTCGAAATGTGCGGGAAAGTGAGTTCCATAGAGTCGGAGCCACATGACTAAAAGTTTGACCCCAGATGAATTACGTGAGATTACTACAGATGATCTACAGATCGCAGTAATCGGGTGGGGCAGTATGGACCTTGGGCCTTGGTTATTTGGGGCTTTGAAACTCAGTAAGTTGATCTTGAAGATGAATCACCATTTTATAGGCAGCCAGTGAAGGGAATAGAGAATGGGAGGTATGTGGCTAGAACGGGGCTGCCTGGCAGATGTGTCTTGTACCAGGGCCATGTTAATGTATGGGCTCAATGGGCAGCTCCCAAGGGCCCCCAATTCTAGGAGCCTCTGAGCTGGGGCAGATTGGGTTGCAGGAATCTGCCTTTTGAGATTCTTGGGAGGCAGTAGAAAATGCTGACACAAACAGAGCAACCAGGCAGCATTATCTTTCTACTTCCCAGCCTGCAGCCAGACAGTGGTGGAGCAATCCACCAATCAGAGTCCATCATTTTCTACCTGCCTCCCAACCCCAGCAAAACAGGTGAATGGCTGAAGCTATCACCCAATCAGAGTGCTGACTAATTCACTGTATGGAAGCAAGTGGCATAGGACCACAGCAGGGCCGAATTTGTGCCTAGGCACGTGAGGCACCGGCCTCAGGGCGGCACCAATTAAGGGCGGCAGGCAGGCTGACATTCTGTTAAATAGCAGCATGGCACAGCGGGTGGGCAGCAGCGAGTGACGAGCGCCGCCGCCGCAGACATGAATTATCATGTGTAGGCGGCAGCGCCGCTAGTCACCCGCCACTGCCCACCCGCTGTGCCATGCACATTACATCATCTCTTAGTGGCTGGGTCCGACGGTCCCCCTGCACGTCCGGAAATGTCTCAGGCTCACTGCTGCCGGCACCCCCCATTGGCTACTCTACACACACACAGTCTATTGGCTGCTGTGTATCCAGCAGCTGAGCGGCGCGCAGATCCTCCCTGCGCTCAGTCAGTCACAGTGTGAGAGAGACTGACGGAGAGTGAGACACACTGTGCTAATCACTGTACTAATAAGTGCCTCCCTCCCTCCGGGTCCTCCATACAGTGAGCAGTCCAGAGAGAGACTGACGGAGACACTGTGCTAATCACTGTACTAATAAGTGCCTCCCTCCCTCCGGGTCCTCCGTACAGTGAGCAGTCCAGAGAGAGACTGACGGAGACACTGTGCTAATCACTGTACTAATAAGTGCCTCCCTCCCTCCGGGTCCTCCGTACAGGGAGCAGTCCAGAGAGAGACTGACGGAGACACTGTGCTGCTAATCACTGTACTAATAAGTGCCTCCCTCCCTCCGGGTCCTCCGTACAGTGAGCAGTCCAGAGAGAGACTGACGGAGACACTGTGCTAATCACTGTACTAATAAGTGCCTCCCTCCCTCCGGGTCCTCCGTACAGTGAGCAGTCCAGAGAGAGACTGACGGAGACACTGTGCTAATCACTGTACTAATAAGTGCCTCCCTCCCTCCGGGTCCTCCGTACAGGGAGCAGTCCAGAGAGAGACTGACGGAGACACTGTGCTGCTAATCACTGTACTAATAAGTGCCTCCCTCCCTCCGGGTCCTCCGTACAGTGAGCAGTCCAGAGAGAGACTGACGGAGACACTGTGCTGCTAATCACTGTACTAATAAGTGCCTCCCTCCCTCCGGGTCCTCCGTACAGTGAGCAGTCCAGAGAGAGACTGACGGAGACACTGTGCTGCTAATCACTGTACTAATAATTGCCTCCCTCCCTCCGGGTCCTCCGTCAGTGAGCAGTCCAGAGAGAGACTGACGGAGACACTGTGCTGCTAATCACTGTACTAATAAGTGCCTCCCTCCGGGTCCTCCGTACAGTGAGCAGTCCAGAGAGAGACTGACGGAGACACTGTGCTGCTAATCACTGTACTAATAATTGCCTCCCTCCCTCCGGGTCCTCCGTACAGTGAGCAGTCCAGAGAGAGACTGACGGAGACACTGTGCTGTAAAACACTGTACTAATAAGTGCCTCCCTCCCTCCGGGTCCTCCATACAGTGAGCAGTCCAGAGTGCTTAAAAAAATATTAAGGTGGGCTACAGTTACATTTTAATGAAATATATAAATAATATTGTATATACATATATGATTACATTAAAATAGGAGGGGGGGGGGGGGACAAAAATGTTGTGCCTAGGGGCGGCCTGACCCCTAAATTCGCCCCTGGACCACAGGTGGGGCGTGTTATGATTTTCTTTGTTTGAATGTTTTTCCGGGAGTGGGTGTGGAGGGGCCCCAATTGCATTGTTTTGCCTGTGGCCTACAATGCTAATAAGATGGCCCTGTTTTCACTTGGATGGGCGAAAAATTGCCCAGTGTGAACCTTAAGTGTTTGATTCTGGCTATGTTCCTCAGATGAAAGAATGAGGATTTGATTGTGGCTGATATCTGATTTCTTATTCACAGTGGTAGATCAAACGCAGCTCCGGTTCCACGCGTCTTCCATGTTTCACCCTTGCTCACTTAAACATTGACCCTTATCAATTTGGACCTTTTACCCAGCGACCAGCAAGTATCACTTGGTCGCCATGGCAATTACAGTTTTGGGTAAAGCAATTGTTTCCAGTCATAAAAAAAAAATTACACTTTTTACTGTCATTTACATTTTTATGATAAGCAGGACTCTCTGGTATGTTTCGTTATCGTTATCATTTAATCACTAATTCACAAAATATTGTACGTTATAACTTACACATAAATTATACATATATTACACATAAACTAGTTAACTGTAAATAAATAAATAAATCATTAAACCAAAGCCAAAATGTTTACATTTAAGTTATAAAAAATGGTTCTTAAAATAAAATATATATATAAATATTTGTTCTTTTAATAAAAATGACTGAAACCCATTCGGCTGACATACACCGTGCGCACAACACAAGTACGCCGCTAGAATCCGGTGGCGGATAAACTGTTTACTGTAAGTGGGAACATGTGCACAGCACTCTGTACACTACACTATAATTGAATAATAGTTACAAACATGACGATTACATTTAATAAGTGCAGCTATTTCATTGTCTAGATTTGGATGGACCAATGAGAAAACTCTTCATTTATAGTGGATGATAACCGAAACTATGTTCTGATATAATTGTTAATATACTTGTGTTAAGATAAGTTCCAAACATCCTCTTCGCTGTTTAATAGACGGAAATGACTCTGTATAAATAGAGGGAGAAGCTATCGCAGTCTGATCTACCCCAAACCCCTTCCGCCTGGCCCCCCACTACTGTCCCAATGTCAGGAAGAATAGCAATGGTGTGCAGGCAATATCAGCAGGCACGCGGCACTGCCAGGTCTAGGATTTACAGAGAGTTTTAGAAAATGTTCTGTTGACAACTAATATGTACAGTCGTGTTTATGTGCATTATGAGAAATCTACATTTCAGATTGAATGTTGCTATAGGCAACCAATCAGATATCATCTTGAAGGTGAAATAGAACTCCCGTCTTAGTTAGCTTACCCCTATTTATGAAGCAGTGATGACCCCTTTTGATTGCATTTTTTGAAAGAAAATAGGGGCTATCACTGTTACCTTCTATGTAGCTAAAGGGATAGCATCACTTATTTATCCTCCAGTCCCTGTATTGCTGCAGTTTGCGGCATCCCTGATGAAGTGCTAGACTCTGCACAGAAACGCGTTAGTCCAGTTCTGGCTCCCAAGTAAGGCCACTTGAAGGAGGAGCCTTGCTCAGTATCATTCACGCACTGACCTTCACTCCGCTGTACTACTGTGTGGAGTTCAGAGCCATAACAGGGCTGTCTGGCACCCTATGCTGACCATGCCCCCCGACCAATTGGGAAACAAATGAGGCGGCGCCTTTGTAAGATGACATCACAGAGCTGAAGTGGAAGTCAGGGATGCAGCATTGCCCCGGGCATACTTAGGTGAAGGCTGCAGTGTTCCTGCCTGGAGAGTCTAAAATGCTCTTACAACAAATATCTGTGACTGCCTGGTAGAGCGCGGTCATCCGGCCACAGGAGGAACTTTTCCTTCAAGCCCTAAACACTTTCTTGACTACTGAACTTTCCTTATTGCCACCTGTGCCCTTGTCGCTGTGGCACCCTCACTGCTGTCCTGATTTTCACTCCCAAACACAGTTGTGAAAATGGGGCTGTTCCCTATGAAATGCCCGTATGTCCTTACAGCAGTGTTACACAAAGCTGACACCTAGTGACTCACCTGACGCAGGAATGTCCCATTACATGATGATGTAATCTCTGTATTACTGCCGGCAATCAACAACCTCTCAGGTGAAGGTACTGAGTCAGGCTATGTAATCATAGGCGAATCTAGAATTATGGTAATGTGGTCCCAGGTCTAGACATAATAGTAGGGGGACCTTTGCGTGGCGTAGCCGTGCGCCAAAAGGGGGCGTGGCCTCATGGGAAGGAGGTGTGGCATCACAAAAAGGGGTGTGGTATTACACTTTAGACCATACACAGTAATGCCCATTACACATTTTAGCAAACTCCGTAATACCCATTACACATAAAGCCACATGCCATAATGCCAATTACACATAAGACCACACACCATAATGCCCATTACACAATGTGCCACACATCATGATGCCCATTACATACTATATAACAAGCCGTAATGCCCATTAAATATTTGCCACATAAGTGCTGCTTACCTACGTGCTCATTGCTAGGGGGTTCTAGTTTGATGGCACCATAGTACCCATTACACATGATGCCGCGCACCATAGTACCCATTACGCATGATTCCGCGCACCATAGTACCCATTACACATGATGCCGTGCACAATAGTACCCATTACACATGATGCTGCACACATAATGTCCCTTACACATGATGCTGCACACATAATGCCCCTTACACATGATGCTGCACACATAATGCCCCTTACACATGGTGCTGCACACCGTAATGCCCCTTACACATTAAACCACACATAATGTGTAATGCCCCCACATACCGCCACTTATAGCGTACCTTAAGCAATGCCCCCAAAAGTGCCACTTACTGTAAATTTTTATATGAGCCTTCGCTGCGGCTGCAGGGAGAGATGGAGAGCAGTGCAGCTGCTTCTATGGGGAGAGGAGCAGAGCGCAGCGCAGAGCACGCTCCCACTCCCCTCCTGGTGTCCCCTCTAGCCGAGTGGATATTTGAAATATTGTGCGCGCTGTTGTTGTGCGTGACATCGGGGGAGCACACCAGGCACCAGCACCACATGATTAAAGGGGGGGGGGGGTGGGCTGAGGTGAAAGCGGGGAGAAGAATTTGAGCGGAAGCTGCAGGGGTGACAGTCATTGATAGCTGGGCAGAGAGCAGGGGGCTGCCAGGCTGTATTCAGAGCACTGCAGGTCACGGCTGTTTGAAATAATACCCCTTTCACAACAGAAAATGCAGGAATTTACCCGGGAATATGGTCCCAGGATCATGCAGGGATATTTCCAGGCTGACCCCTTGGCCGGTTTCACACACTCCGGCTCCTGCCGGACGGTGAAATCCCGCACGGCCAGGGAGCCGTGCCGCACACAGTAGATTATCATGGAGGGGATGGCCACAGGCCGGCAGCCATCCCTTCCAGTGGCGAATCCGGCTGCAACCGTGCGGCCGGGCCGTGGCCGTCCCGTGTGAATGGACACAATAGTGTCTGGCCGTGCTGGATTTCACCGTAAGGCAGGAGCCGGAGTGTGTGAAACCGGCCATATACACAAGCCTAGTCCCTGCATTTTCTGGTGTGAGGGGGAGAGACAACCACTCCCCTCTCCCTACCCCCTTTAACCAACCAGCTATATCTTCGGAACCAACTGACCTGTTTACAAGAGACCAGTATCATATTGAAGAACTTTTGAGTTGGCTTCGAATGATTTTGGTCCCGTGAAACTGGGCTGTTTGGTTCCAGAGAAATCTGCCCTCAAAGAACATAAACAGTCATGAAATTACATTTAAGAAATGATACCTCAATATCCCTGGAACCAATTAACCCATATGGATCCAGCCTGGTATCAGATTGAAGGCCCAGCGATTTGGGTTCAACTGAGATCAACCTCGAGCTTCAGTGATGCCGAAGGGGGAACTGGCAGCCGTTGAACTGGGTGGGGGTCGGAATTAGCGGGTCCCATGTTATCCTATAGGAAAAACGTTCCAGCTTTGCCTGGCAGTATCTCCGGTTCCTAGAGGGCTAGAGACACGGGGCTAGGCTCGTTGGAAAGCCCCAACCCTCAGCTACAAAATGAGCTAATGGGTGGTCCTGTGCACCCCCTAGATTCGCCTATGTATGTAATGTATAAGGCAATGAAGGCTTTGTACAGATGGTGCACACCTGGGGGGGAATGTAGATTCAGAAAGTGAGAAATTTGGTAAGAAATCTCCAGTTTTTTTTAAAGCTGCAGAACAGTTCATCATTCAAATAGGAGAGGCACAACAACTGCCAGTGAGTCAGTTTGGAATGGCATTTGGTGGCAGTGAGTGTGGCTCCCCTATTTCAATTTTGAACTGTGCTGCAGCTGCCACTGGATATTACCATCTACTAGACCAGTGGCTCTCAATCTCGGTCCTCAAGGACCCCCAACTGTTCACGTTTTGCAGGTCTCCTCACAGAATCACAGGTGAAATAATTAGCTCCACCTGTGATCTTTTAAAATGTGTCAGTGACTAATGAGCGCACCTGTGCACCTGGAAAACGTGCACTGCTGGGTGGGTCCTGAGGACCGAGAATGAGAACCACTGTACTAGACAACATAGGTGCCTGCCCAGTGAAAGTGCGGAGCCTGGAATAACCTTATCTGTTTTTCTGTGTTGGCCTTTCTTTGTGTGAATGGAGATCAGCCCGGTATGTTGCCTGGGCCCCACGTTCTGTTAATCAGGCTCTGGCTGGGGCCTGCAACAGCTGTATAGATTTATAGATTGTTGGGGCGATAGTTATTACGCTGTCTGATATCACGTAGCATCTTTCTACTCCTATTGTTATTAAATGCTTATTGCAACAATACATTCTTGATGCCGTATGTGCATTCCTGGGGTGGATTGGACTGATCCGTAAGGGTCCTGGGGAAATAAATGGTCTTGATGACAGAAGTATCTTCAGACCACAGATCAATAGATTACACATTGCCGTAGGGATACCGGCAGGAATGTTCTCTCTATCCCTAATACCCAGCATCCACAGCATGTACTAATGGGATTATTAATTATCCAATAACCTCTTATTCTCAGCATTTCTGGTGAACTATTCTTCATATAAAATTCAATTAATGACTAAGAGGTTTGAGAATAGATTCCTCTGATCCTGCTTTATATCTGATGCCATTTTAATAGCACAGAACCCTCAATATTTAAAAAAATAAAACTGTCTTTAGCTTCCAAATGTAATTAGCTCCTCATTCAGTAACAGCTTTGTCTAATTACTGAATCTAATCATTGAGGGGTTTATTTATATTCATATCTATTAAGTCTATGTCCAAAACTGATGCAATTGTACATTAAACTCAATCTTTATTTTAATTAATTAATGGTACTTGTTTCCTATCACGGCCACAATCGCGGGCATCGTGTACCTTAAAGTTAAGGTACACGATGGACGCGATGGACCCGATTTCCTTTTAAATCAGGTCCATTTTGCCGGCAAAGGCAAAATCGGTGGCATCGCGTCGGTCGCGTGCATTAACATGGCCCCCGACACAACCATAGGCTTCAATGTTAAAATATTTTTAACATTGAAATCGGGAGCATGGCGTCGGTCTTGTGCCATTATAATGGCACAAGATGAGATGGACTTGATTAAGTCCATCTCACATAGGAAACAATGTGAAATGGGCCAATATGACCCATTTCACATTGTATATGGCCCCGTCATGGTGTAAAAGTAACGCAACCCCATTGTGAGCGCCACCCCACGATTGACACCAACCCGAAGCGTGGCGAGCGCAGCGAGCCCATGAGGGGCTGCGGTGCGCGTCCTCCGACCTTTTCATACCCCCACTATCCACGTCGGCGTGGAGCTTAGAATATAAAGTGTGGCGAGCGCAGCGAGCCACCGAGCCCGAAGCGTGGCGAGCGCAGCGAGCCCCGCGAGGGGACGCGGATACCTGTGAAGTTATACGCGTGCGCTCGCCACACTTTATATTCTCAACTCCACGCCGACGTGGATAGTGGGGGTATGAAGAGGTCGGAGGACGCGCACCGCCGCCCCTCGCGGGCTCGCTGCGCCCGCCACTCTTCGGGTTGGCGTCAATCGTGGGGTGACGTTGAGGGGGTAAAATTGGGGGTCTGGGGAATACTTTACATTGAATCCAATGTAAAATAGGGTCCCAAGGGCCCTATTCACGTTTGATTCAATGTAAAAATCGGGTCGATGGCGTTGGTCGCATCGCATGCGATTTGGTCGCATGCGATGCGACGCGATTTTTCCGTCACAATAACCCCGATACAAATCGGTGTGGCCGTGCTAGGAAACAAGTACCTAATTAATTATTAATTAATAAGTAGTTGTCAGTGCTATAGTAATATATTGTTTTATAGCCAAACTCCCATTCATGTTCATGTTTCATCATTCATATTTGAGAGAGAAGGTGGCCCCACTCTGCTGTGGGCCCCATAGCAGCTGCACCCCCTGCACCTATGGTAGCTACAACCCTGTATATAACACATGTAACTGTGACAGGGAAGGTGGCCGCTCTCAGCTCTGGGCCCCATAGCAGCTGCACTCCCTGCACCTATGATAGCTACACCCTGTATATAACACATGTAACTGTGACAGGGAAGGTGGCCCTCTCAGCTCTGGGCCCCATAGCAGCTGCACCCCTGCACCTATGATAGTTACACCCTGTATATAACACATGTAACTGTGACAGGGAAGGTGGCCCCTCTCAGCTCTGGGCCCCATAGCAGCTGCACTCCCTGCACCTATGGTAGTTACACACCTGTATATAACACATGTAACTGTGACAGGGAAGGAGGCCCCTCTCAGCTCTGGGCCCCATAGCAGCTGCACTCCCTGCACCTATGGTAGCTACACCCTGTATATAACACATGTAACTGTGACAGGGAAGGTGGCCCCTCTCAGCTCTGGGTCCAATAGCAGCTGCACTCCCTGCACCTATGGTAGCTACACCCTGTATATAACACATGTAACTGTGACAGGGGAGGTGGCCCCTCTCAGCTCTGGGCCTCATAGCAGCTGCACCCCCTGCACCTATGGTAGCTACACCCTGTATATAACACATGTAACTGTGACAGGGAAGGTGGCCCCTCCCAGCTCTGGGCCCCATAGCAGCTGCACCCCCTGCACCTATGGTAGCTACACCCCCCCCCCCATCCCGGCAGTACCCACTTCATGTTTGCTGCTGAGGACCCGAAGCTCCCGGCTGTCCCTCTCCCACAGAGGTTTTCTGGCCGGCTGCTGAACACCCGCAGTTCCCTGGTGGCCCCCTTTGCCAACCTCTGCCTTGTCTTCAGGGGGGGTTTCTGGGTACTCAGAAATCCCCCTGTGTGCGCTACTGCTAGCGACAACATGATGGGCCTGTCCATGGCAGAATCAGCCGCGGTCTGCTGCTGCAGCAGGCAGCGCCTGGGCCGCATGACCCCCTAGCCCCCCCTTAGTTATGGCACTGGCTGGGTGAGAGGTGGTGGGTCGGAAGCAGAACTGGTGCGAGAGGGCACCAGCCAAAATCATGCCTAGGACATCAGAAGGGTTCTGGGCAGCTCTGCGTATAAGATCCCCAGTGCAGTAAAGGCCCTCATACACTGATGCGATTTGGGCCAATTTTACATGATGGTTTTCAATTAGGGACTGAAGATGGGAGGAAGGAAGAGAGTTCTAAAGAACTCAACACGTCTTTCTCGCACCCCAGTGCGTCTCATTTTCCTTAAAATCCCTAACTTTAAGAGAAATCACCAGTAGTTGCTCTGGAACCCTGGCGGCACCCACCATAAGGACCACTGGAGGGGGGGTGGGCGCTTATGCACTGCAGGATTTTCAGTTTTTTGCCTCTCTAAACCTTGCTCCCCATTAAATCTGCCCATCACTTTTAGGCCCCGTACAATTCTAGCCGATTAGAGGTGCCGCTGGTCAACGCTATATAGTGCATAGAACTATACGATATCGGTTAACAATATCGTTCAGTGACATCATCGGGACCTCCACTATGCAAACAATCACTGCATGCACAGACGATGGGGGAGGGCATTGACGATGTGTAGGACCGTACATGATGCATCGTTATCGATATTGAGCATACACAAAAAAATGATCACTCGGAAGGGCAATCCTAAGCAATATCGTTTAAAACATCATCTAGTGTGTACGGTGCTTAAGAAAGTACAAGTGGGGTATACACAAAAAGCGCAGTGATGGTGCAGATATATGCATTTCAGGCTGCGCATGCGCAGTTTTAATTATTGTATTTTATACATCAAAATGGGCCGTACGTACAACTTTAGAGGTGCCCATACACTTGTGCAATTTGGGCAATTTTTTGCCAATTCCTGTGGATCGGTTTAAAAAATTCGGATGAAAAGTGTCAAATCGCATGTGTGTCATCTCCGATTCCGATCCGATGCGCGGCCGCACAGTGTATGGAGTGCTTAATGAGGTCCCATGTCTCCCAGGATTCGTTTTCTAGCCAAAGGATTTAGAGTTGGACACACATATTCGTTACAATCAGCCTGACGAAGTCCCTGAGCATGTACAGATAATTTGGTACTGCTTTCCTAGCACAGCGCCCGCCTCATTGATTGTATGCCTTAAGTTTAAGGTACTTAAGGCATACAATCAACGCGATGGACCCGATTTTTTAGTGTGGCAAGCGTAGCGAGCCCCGCGAGGGGACGCGGACTACTTTACATGTATTCTGCGTCCCCTCGCGGGGTTCGCTGCGCTCGCAATGCTTCGGGCTCGGTGGCTCGCTGCGCTCGCCACACTATATAAACTCAACTCCACGCCGACGTGGATAGTGGGGATATGAAAAGGTTGGAGGACGCGTACCGCCGCCCCTCGCGGGCTCGCTGCGCTCGCCACACTTTGGGTTGGCGTCAATAGTGGGGTGGCGTTAACAATGGGGGGGGGGGGCATTTCACCCATAAGGGGGGGTTAGCAATTAAAATTGGGGTTTTGGGGCCTTTTTACATTGATTCCAATGTAAAAATCTCGTCGATTGAGTCGATTGCATCATCTCATGCATCTTATGCCGCACAAACACATAAGATGGATGAGATGCTTGAGATATCAGCCCCACGCATACAATCTAGATCGTGGGCACCGTGCTAGGAAAGCAGTACCGATAATTGCTGTATTGTGTATACAACTATTGTACTTATACAGCAACTATTTGGCAGCGATAAAGTCAAATCCGTTGGCCCGGCAGTTACCGGCATGGTTCAGCGCCGTTATTAGCGTAACCGCTGTACATAGCTGTAGGTGGTACGAAGACATTTCAGCAACATATTATGATAGAAATACTTTCTCCTGTGGACTTTGGACTCTTTTAATCATCAACTTAAATCAAGGTAAGCGATTTCCAATGTTTTGTCTCCGTGTCCGGTTACTATGGATCGTGGCTTAATTACTCAGCTGTCCGGTCAGCTGCCTGTTCTTTCTCCTCCTGGATTCAGGGTTCTCAGATGTTACAAACTTGTTCTTATTTATAGAGCGACTTTCCACAAATACATCCTAGGGAGAATTATTGGCCAATAGCTGGTCACATGGCTCTACCCTGCGTGTCATGCCCAGCAACATGCTTTATTAAGCAACATTGTTCTGTTACATTGTGGGGGGGGGGGGAGATGTTCTAAGCAAGGCAAGCCTTGGAGAGTGATAAAGTGGAGAGATTTAAAGTACCAACCAACCAGCTCCTAACTGTCACATTACAGGTGTTATTTGGGAAATGGCAGTTTGGGGCTGATTGGTTGGTACTTTTAATTATCTGACTAGATTTATCCTGCATGCAGGATCGCCCGGTGATAGGGCCGCGCATCGCTATTGCTATGGCCCTTCACACGGAGCGATGTGGGTCATTTCCCCACGTCTGACCATATACAGGATATTGCTTGTGCTGGAATTATGGTGGATGCAGGCACCGGTAGGGCCCTGCTCAGAACCTGGCCCGTAGGCACTGTACCCTTTTGCAGGGTACAGAGGGCAGAGTTGCCAACTCTCTGGCTGCCAGTGGCTTCTTACTCATTGCCAGGGGTTACATGCTCATTGCTAATGGCTTCTTACTCATTGCCAGGGGTTACATGCTCATTGCTAAGGGCTTATTACTCATTAACAAAGGGTTACATGCTTGTTGCCAGGGGCTTCTTACTCATTGCCGCTGGCTTCTTACTCACTGCCAGAGGGTTACATGCTTGTTGCCAGGGGCTTCTTACTCATTGCCAGGGGTTACATGCTCATTGCCAGGGGCTTCTTACTCATTGTCATTGATTACATGCTCATTGCCAGGGGCTTCTTACTCATTGCCAGGGGGGTTACATGCTTGTTGCCAGGGGCTTCTTACTTATTGCCAGAGGTTACATGCTTATTGCCAGGGGTTACATGCTTGTTGCCAGGGGCTTCTTACTCATTGTCAGGGGTTAGACACTCATTGCCAGGGGCTTCTTACTATTTGCTAGAGGTTACATGCGTGACATCACGGTCTTTCTGCCTCACATGATAGGCAGCTCATAGTTTAAAAGGATGGTCTCTCACTCTCCACAAATATGTCTTGAAAAAGGTGTCTACACACCAAAACGTGAGTTGACAGCCATTGTGGAGAGTGAGCAGCCATTTCCCTTTACCCTGCACTGCATATATGTATCATACAATTACTATTTTACATTGCTTTTGGACTCTATTATTTAAAAAAAAAAAATAATTCATATATGGTTTTTCTGCTCTATTTTTCTTCAGAAAATTGTTTTTCATAGATGTCTTTTTGGATGTATATGAAAATTCTCCGCTGTTGGGGTTGAGAATTTTTTTTAATCTGCTTTTGGTTAAATAAAAAGACACAAGTCTACACATTGTTCTTATTTTTTATTTCCATATTCATGTCCACGGAGAGGAACACCCCATCATAGGAGACAAGGTCATAGGAAAAAGAAAACGCTACGAGCACATATTGTACATCACTATATTTACCGTGAGCGGGGTACGCCCATCCTTTGTTTATCCTTATAAAGAAACCGTTACACATCTAAAGAAACACTAAACTGTGGGAGTTCTGGTACGATTTATGGATGTCACAAATAAAAGAAACCTTTATATTAGTACCTTTTCTCACTACTGGGTGAGTGAGGTACATTCACAAATCAATTCTCCTTTTTTCTCTCACTGGGTGTACTAAATAATATAAGAGAAACAAGACACATTGTTTTTATTTTTATTTCCATATCCACGTCCACAGCAATAAACATTTAATCACCGAAGAAAAGGTCATAGTGAAAAGAAACGAGCGTATAAGTCACCATACTCACCGTGCACATAATGATATCTAGTTACCGGTCTTTCTGAATTTCTCCATACAGATGGAGCCAGCCTCCCTCTTGCTGGCGAAACGCCAGATTGTCTCCGCTGGCGATCCGCCAGCGGCGAGGCGCTCCATCTGACTGAGACGCGCGTGCGTCTCACACGCACGCGCGTCTCAGTTTCCGTGCGGCGGGGCGACGGGAACCCTGTCCGTCTCCGCTTCAGGGAGATGACCGGGGTTAACAGGGTTAGGTGGGAGGCAGTGGGGACCCCGGGTGACCGACGGCAAGCCGGCGGGGATCTCGTGCGCGCGTGTCCCCTTTTGCAGATCAGATGGCGGCTGGCGGGGGATGGCGGCTGGCGATTCTTCCGCCATCCCCTGCAAAGCTGGGACCAGCTCCATCTGTATATTGTTGTGAATACATTGGGAGAGAAAGAAATAGGGAGTACTGGAGACACTAGGACATGGGAAGATCCACTGAAATCTTTATGTTCTGGACATCATCTCATCTGGTTGCGCCTTAATAGTTTGGAAGTCCCACTATTGTATTATTTTTGGAGGGATATTTTCAGCAGATTCCATGTGGATGGCCAGAACCTTATGGACTATGCATAGGCCATGCTCCCATGCGACACCCCCAAGCCACCGATTGGACTGTGGTGGCAAGGTTTAAAATATTACAATACGGTGCTCAGGTATGATTCAGCACAACTGTATAGCTGAGGAAGATGCTGTAGGAGGGCTGAGAGCCCTTTTATCAGGATGCAGACAGTATCCGGGCAGTCAGGTTGCCAGCAACCTGACTGCCATGAAAACACTGGCGCCAGGACATTGAATGGAAGAAAATCCGGACAGCCAGCATCCCGAATGGTGAGTATGTAGGCCGGCAGGGAATGGGGAAGGTTAGGCTACAGGAAGGGAGGGTTAGGTACTTAGTAGCGTATCTGGTTGACGGATCTGCGATGCCTAGAATGACCATATTATGGTTGGCCACACTCGGTCGAAAGCGTCTAGTTAGATGCCAAACGTTAGTCAACCGCATCTAGATCGACAATAACGGACGTTAGATGCAAGTGTTAGGGGTGGCGACGGATAGTTGCACCCATGGTAATCAGCCCGTGATGTTTGTGCCGGGGACGGGCAGCACACAGCACCGGATGTCAGCTGCCCGCCCAGTTCCTCCCGAGGGCGCACGCATATCTAAGTGACCTGAGAGCCGGCGACCATCAAACGATGTTGAACATCCATTTGCAGGCCCTGTGTGTGAACACATGCTGCGAGGGGGGGGCGGGGCGACATGGCATATGCCACACAGGGTTTGGGGACTCTAGCAGAAGTGGTGGGTGGCACAGATATGTGTTGACTAACTCAGGAAATGGAAGTATATAATAGCAGATGCTGTATATGTATACAGTGACACAGGAACACAGCACATTAGGGTACTTACCATCGACCTGGTTTATGGCCGATGCCATATAATTTTGCCATTGATGGGGGAAAACCAGATGGTTTCTCACCATCGATGTCAAGTTTAAACGAATAGTTTCGTTTTTGCTGTTTCCCCAAGGAGCCGGTACAGAGAGCGTAGCTCCGTCCCCGACAACCGCGAAGCCCCACCCCTGTATTTTGAATGGCCCACAGACCAATCAATCAGAGGAAATGGATGGCCATCGATATGTAAATACATTGATGGTCGTCCATTGAATAGCACTACACTATCGATGGCCAGTTGCACTTTGGCCATCCGCACTCACTATGCAGCTGCTCCCAGCACTGCTCCTTGTCTGTCTCATGTAGTGGGGCGGAGCTACAGTACCCAGCTGAAAGTGAGGAGTAAGATGAAGGCAGCAGGCGACAGAAGCTGACAGGCTGGCTATGTACAGTAGCAGCACAGCACCTGTAGCTGGCCCAGAGAGCAAGAGAAGGCAGAGACTACCTCAGGTAATCCCTGCAGCTGCCTCCATCATCATAACAGCCTTCCTTCTTGTGATGGATGGATTGGGGGGTGCCCTCAGGTGGCCGGTGCCATAGGCAACTGCCTAGTGGAAGCTCCAGCCCTGTGGAGGGGTGTAATACACACACCTCCTCTCACCTTGGACCGCCTACCTTTCCTCCCTGGAGAACGAGAGAGCCTGGCCAATGGAAGTGGATGAGGCATCAGGGGGATGGCTGTCCTGAATGCTCTAAATGCCCTATTCTCCAATGGAAACTGCTCCCAGACACTCTGGGGGCAGCCCAATATCTCCGGGAATGCTGGTCATGCCCTCAAAATGATGAAAATGGGGTGGGGGGGGGGGGGTGTCACACACCTTAGGCATGCATGGACAGGACTTTTCAGAGCAATGGGTGTCACTGACAACAGTGATGCCCCTGCCCAGCTGTGCCAGAGACATGATATAAACAGTTATAAAAAAAAAAACGTGGGTGTAGCTTCTATGGGGCTCTGGCTGCTTCCATGGCCTGTAAGACCCTCTGCCCCCAGTCACATTCTGCTGCTGAAGCCTGCCGAATCCCCTTCACCCCCACCAACTGCCAATGGCTCTCTTGCTCCACTCTCTCTGTCTCCCTGACACTGACTCTCTGTCAACACCCTGACATTGTCTCTATCTTTCTCTCTTCCTGACATTGTCTCCTCTCCTCTTTCACTTTCTTCCTGATACTGTTTCTCTTTTCCTGACACTGTCTCTTCCTAACATTTTCTCTCTTTGACACTTTCTCTCTCCTTTACACTGTCTCTCTCTCTTCCAGATGCTATCTATCCCACTAACATTTTCTCTTTCTCCCTGACACAGTCTCTCTCCCCTCTCTCTCCCTCTCTTAGTCTCTCTGACACTTTTTATCTTGCTTACTGTCTCCCTGACACTGTCTCTCTCTTTCTGCCTGACGCCCTTGCTCTCTTTCCCAAAGACCCCCCCTCTCTCTCTCTGTCTCTCCCTTTCCCTCCATGACACTCTCTCGTTTCCACTCTCTCACACTCCTGTTCACATTAGTCTCTCTCTCTCGCTCCATCCTATCTTTCTCTCATACCCTCTCTCTCTCTCTGACATTCTCTCTCTCCCCCTCTCATCCCTTTATCTATTTCTCCCTAACACCCTCTCTCTCTCACTCCTCTTACCCTCTTTTACCAAGAAACACTTTCACTCTACCTTTGTTTCTTTCTCCTCTCTCTCCCCCTCTTATCCCTTTCTCTCTCTTTCTCACTGACATCCTGGGTGACATTTAATGAGATGCGAAAATGTGATTTGTGCGATTTTTAGGCAATAAACGTCCGAAATCGCACTTTTTCCCGAATTCGCATATTTAATGAGATGCAAAAAATGTCAAGAAACATGTTTTTTTTTGCCGCAAAATAGCACATTCTGAAAGTGCGATTTTTAGTAACGCCGCAACTCGCATCCAGATGTTTTCCTATTGAAAAGTATACAAATCGCATATTTAATGAGATGCGAATTCGGGAAAATGTGTCTAAAAATGGCCACACATGCAGACCAGGTTCTGACAGGCGAATTGGCCAGAACCCTGCACAGATCATTGAGATCTGTGCATGGTCCTGTCTTAAAAAATGTGTTAATTGTTTTTTTTTTTTAATGGCGTGAGTTCCCCCCTCCTGTACATAACCAGCCCTGGGCTCATTGAGCCAGTCCTGGTTCCAAAAATATGGGGGACAAAAAGCATAGGGGTCCCCCGTATTTCTGAAATCAGCCCCAGACTCTTGGACCGGTTCTGGTTCCAAAAAATACGGGGGACAAAAAACCTGGGGGTCCCCCATATTTTTAAACCAGCACCGGGCTCCAACAGCCCGCGTGTCATGTCACAGCCGGGGGACACTTTTTACATAAGGTCCCCCAGCCGAAACATGAGCACCGTGGCTGGTTAGCCTTGGACGGGGTACCTGGAGGAGTGGGGACCCCCCCAATAAAGGCCCCCCCCCAGGCTTCACCCATCCAGGGCTGAAGCCCGGGGCTGTCACCGGCATCCCTGGGCTTTGGATGCCGGCCTGATAGGGTTAAAACAGTTATTCATAACATTGCTTTATACAGGTGAACTACAAGTGCCAGCAGGCCTCCCCCGCATGCTGGGACTTGGCGAACCACAAGTCCCAGCATGCGGGAATTAATGGGCCTGCTGGGACTTGTAGTCCACCTGTAAAAAGAATGTTATTACAAACACCTCACTTTTACACCAATATACTTACCGACCCAGGGTCCAGCGCTGTCCTCCCTCCTCCAGACCCAGACCACACTAAACCTCACACGGAGGACCAAATTAATCACAATATGCCCATTTTGTGTGCTCTGCCAATAATACAGCCTATCACTTCACTAGAGATTATTATTACATCATAGCCTGTGAGCCCTCAGCTGAGTACAAAGTGAACTAAAATGGCCAAGTAGTGACATCACTATGTCATTATTACACAGGGAGAATGACTGGTAGTAGGAAACATTTCATTTGATGCTGCTGCTGCTGTAACCACATGAAGAATGCCCTCATAATTCTGAGTCCAAATGTAATTATACTGTATATTTACTTACTATTACCATGCTTGTGCAACACTAATTACACACATTGCAAGTAGTAACAGCTTTATATAACATGGATTACAGCTTAGTGTTACCATGCTGGGTACTTACAGTAACTAGTGCAGAACTCTGAATCCTGAATGAGAAGCCAGATCTGTTTAGTCTTCCTAGTAAATGTGTATTAGCCACAATAGCTGTGTGTGTGCTGCATACTGTCAGATCATATTGTTTGTTATCATCAGTGAAATACATTGAGTCCGGCAGAGGAGCCAAACAAGACCTTGGCCCCAGAATTAGATGAGGCATTAGGGAGGAGAGGATGGTAGCCCCAAACGCTAATCTGGAGAAGTTGTGTGTGTTACAGCCCCCCCGGATCCGCCACTGCTCTATGATAACTACTAAAAAGATTCCTAATTCCCTTTACATAACAGTTGACACTCTTGGATCGGATGTAAAATACATGGGCTTGACTGTTGTGTTAAGACCCTACTATCAGTAGCATACCTACACCATAGCAGCCCCTCCCCTCCTGCCGCCGTCCAATCATCGCTGCAATGGGTCCGTCACACCTGCCCCCCCCCCCCCAATAAAAATGTCTCTCCCAAAATGGCCACCGCCTCCTCTAGCATCCCTCTAGCCTTTTTTTGGGAGGAACATTTTCAATAGAATGGGGGCATGCGCAATGGACTAGTAGCCCCAGTAGCAGTAGCCCCCACTTATCCTCCAGCAACCACAAGCCACCCAGAACCTCTAAGCCTCTGCGGAGTCTGGGGGGGGGTCTATTGCTACACCACTGCCTACTACAAGTGTTAGGACACTGCAACCACCACCACTAGCGTAACTATAGCACCGCAGCCCCTGCCACCGCGGGGGGGGCGCTGTGCATATGGGGGCGCCAGGGGCTGCGGTACTATAGTTACACCTCCCCCCAATCCCCGCAGGCTTACCTATTTCGCTGGTCCCGGCGGCTCCGTTCTTCTGCTGAGGACCACCACAAAATGGCCGCCCCCATATAGCACACAGTTCTCTAAAACTGTCTGCTGTATGGGGGCGGCCATTTTGTGGTGGTCCTCAGCAGAAGAACGGAGCCGCCAGGACCAGCGCGAAAGGTAAGGCTGTGGGGGATTGGGGGGGTTTGAATGGGCGGGGGGACGCCCAAAACATAGCTACGCTGCTGACCACCACATTTTATGTGATCTACTGTAGGAGCAACCTCTTTATTTATTACCGGTTTCTTATATACTGTAGCGCACACATATTCTGCATCTCTTTACAGAGAATATTTGAACATTCACATCAGTCCCTGCCTGACTGCTAGACATTCTAGGATTAAATTTGTTGGGAGACAATTAGCCTACCAGTATGTTTTTGGATTGTGGGAGGAAACGGGAGTACCCAGAGGAAACCCACGCAAGCATGGGGAGAATATACAAACTCTGCACAGTTAGGGCCATGGTGGGAATCGAACTCATGACCTCAGTGCTGTGAGGCAGTAATTCAGGGGTGTCAAACTCAAATTCATCGGGGGCCGCATCAGCAGTTTGGTCACCCTCAAGGGGCCGGTCCCCCAAAAAGTACAAATGACAGAAAACTTGTACAAGGTGTACTTTAAAGCAGTATGAAACAGGACATGCATATAACAATAATGCGATAACAAAAATGGTGGGCCATCAAACACAGAGCTATGCTGCAGAAATGTAATTCCACATCCAGTACTAATTATATTGAGGTGCAGGGTTCAGTGGTAGACAGGGACAGAAGGTACAGAGCTGCCTTAGGGATGCTAGAGGAGGTGACACCATTTTGGGAAAGACATTTTAATGTGGGCTAGCAAGATAGACACGCAGTAACTAGAGGAGAGCATGGCCTGGTGTGTAAATGTCACCCTCAGTGACAGAGATACCCACGTACAGCGACCAGCCAGAGCTATACACTACTAACCTATTTCAGTCAGCTGCCTCGCACACACGGTTACCGCTACTACCAGCAGTCCAGCACGGATCGCCAGCTGCGTGACGTCCCAGTCCCAGCAACCAACCCCGCAGCTCCGGCGAGTGCGCGCGGGGTGGGGGGTGGGTGAGAGGAGGTGGCCTAGGCAGGAGCTGGGACACACTGCCCCTGCGTGCTATCTCCTCGCGCGGGCCACATGATGAGGTCTGGCGGGCCGGATTTGGCCCGCGGGCCTTGTGTTTGACACCCGTACAGTAATGCTAACCATTAAACCATCCGTACTGCCCCGTACTATTCCACCCAGGGTTATACTACGTAGTCGCCAAACATGGCTTCCTCACCTGGGACCTTTCATGGGTGGAATAATTACGCTGTGGAATTTATTACCCAAAATGACTGCACCAACTCTGCATTTTGATCTCTGTTTTTTTTTTGCCCCTGGGTAGTTTTGTATTTGCTGTAATACAAAATCCTGTGTATAATGCTCAGGAGCACCAGAGACATGATGTCATGACATTACCTGTCAGGGGAGCAGAGCTGACTTCAGTGTGAATATTGAGAAGGTCAGTAAGGTTAGTTATTAACAGGAGGTGGTAGGGGTATTTATAACAGGAACATAGAAACATTTACTTGTTAATGGTATGTTTACTAGCACAATATAGTAATTTGGTATAATCTATATATAGAGCTGAAGATTCATAAAAATGTATCATGTTGGTGTGTAATAACAGCTGTAACTCTGACACCTCCTGTCAGCGATGCTCCTTCCAGAGATAACACACATCTACAGTATCCAAACACGTCGGTTATTTCCCATACTTACTCATCACACATCACCTGATGACAACACAGACACTCCCCGTGACAGCGAGCGAGACTGAGAAAAGGGGAGGGGGGAAAAGGGGGAGGGAGGGGAGAGAAAGAGGGGGAGGGGAGAGAAAGAGTGTGTGGGGGGGGGCAGGACTGTCATCAGAAATTGTGAGACCCGCAATGGAGAAAATAGTCAGGGCCCCCTTTCCCCTTCTCGACCCCCAAGCATGATAAGCTATACTTGATGACACCAGTCCTGGACCCCCTTTCTATTTGAGACCGATGGCTGCCCTGGGGGGGTGGGGGGGGGATATCTGGTTTAAATAATTCTTGTTGCAGTTATATCTTAATATCCCTTTTAAACCAAGGCAAAAACCCTGGTTTCTGCCTCGTAGACCCGGGTCAGCAATGTTGTAAATGGGGTAGCTGAAAAAAAACCAGGGTCCATTTCCCCGCGAGTCCTACCCAGGTCATGACATGGCTCCTGGTTACAGCAATGGGGGAGCCCAACCTCAGCACTGCAGCGTCCTGCAGTCAGTATGGAGGTTGGGTGGGGCGCATCCAACCCGGCTCCCGGTTACAGCAATGGGTATACTGTGCAGACAGCAACAAAGCCAGGGAGGAGGTGAATGGATGGCTGTGTGCGGCATCCATTCACCTTGTGGATGGGGGCTAGGGGTTGCACCGAGGCTGAGGGCAGCCCAGAAGCTTTCCTTGTGTTGGGTTTGCCCCCAGCGTGGCGATCGGCAGTACCGGTGTGGGGATCGGCAGTCCCAGCACATGTGATCCCCAATTACACTGCGGGTCAGCATCACAATTAAATGGGAAAAATCCCAGATCGGACCCGGATTGGAACTGTGTTCCAAATACCGGCCCGGATATGGGATTTTGGTGTTAAAGAGGTATAAGTAACTATTCCTCCAAATGTGTGGTCACAGCAGTCATTGTGTGTACTGTGATATTATTACAGCCTATTGGTTTGCTAGGAGATGATCTCTGTCTGTCAGCCCTCAGCTCAGTACAGAGTGAACTAATAGTTAAGTAATGACACCACAATATCTTCTATCATTATTATTAGAGATGAGCGTTTTGTATTACCTGAAATCTGAGTTCACCTGAACTTCCGGGATCAAAGTAAATCCGAGCCCTTGCTCTTTGTTTCCCACCAGTCTCGGATTCCAAATTGAGGCAAAATTTAATCCGGACATCGGATTCCCACGAGTTTTGGATGAACCGGGACCATTTCAGTCCAGGCATGTGGCTGTGTGATATCCAGTCCCCTTAGCCTAATTCCATCACACAGTAGTACTGCACTGCCCCGCCTACTACGTACACATAAGCTGTGTGACTTTCAGTTGCAAAAAAAAAAAGTGAAAATGTTTTAAAAATTGTGTAGTTTTGTGGTCCCGTATTGCACACCGTATTGGCATATCGTATCCCAATGCACTTTGCTAAATTCACCTGCCCTGTGATTTCTCGCAGTGTGAGCCAAACTGTCATTTAAAAAAAAAATAGTTGTATAGTTTGTTTGTACATCTTGCCACCAGAGACATTAGTTTAGCTGCCTTAAGCACATTGGTAGCTTATTTTATGGGGCCCAAACAAACCAAACAAACCAAGCACTTCAGTCACGAAAATTGCAGTCCCTGTCACTGAAGTGCTTGGTTTGTTAAACTGTGCATATCCTTTTTAATATCCAACATAAGGATGGTTGGAAGGGTCTGAGGACCATTCCATATTGCTCCACTTTTCATTTCATGTTTTATAAATGTGCTATAAACTCCAATGTGTTTGTGCCACTGATCTGTTGCTTAGTAACCAGCAAGATAGCTGAAGCTTTTGGCCTAAACTGGATGAAAACAATATTGTGAGCTGTGAGGTGGTCAAAACTGACTGGAAATGAATGTTATTGAGGTTAATAAAGCTTTAGAAACAAACAAATAAAGATCCAAATCCCGCAAAAATGGTCTAGGGCACATCTCTAATTATTGCGCAGGGAAAGTGGCTGGTAGGAAGCATTTCATATACTGATGCTGCTGGTGTGTTTGCTGCTGTAACCACATGCCCTCGTAATTCTCGGGAAGTCCTAAGTTAATTACTTTATATATGGATATATGAGTACTATGCTTGTGTAACATTATACACATTCCAATTAGTAATAACTTTATATAACATTAATTACGGCTTAGTGTTACTATGCTGTGTACTTACAGTAAGTGCAGAATTCTACTACATATTACATATTGAAGTCTTAAATGCATAGCTGCCTACCCTCCTGCATTCTGCAGGAGACTCCCTGACATAGCAGCAATCTCCCTCTCTCCCTCATTAGTCTAGCAATCTCAGTCATGTCACCTAGCCCACATCACACTGTTACATCACCGTTACCTCCCCTCCTGCATTCTGCAGGAGACTCCCTGACATAGCAGCAATCTCCCTCTCTCCCTCATTAGCCTAGCAATCTCCCTCATGTCACCTAGCCCACATTACACTGTTACATCACAGTTACCTCCCCTCCTGCATTCTGCAGGAGACTCCCTGACATAGCAGCAATCTCCCTCTCTCCCTCTTTAGTCTAGCAATCTCCCTCATGTCACCTAGCTCACATTACACTGTTACATCATAGTTACCTCCCCTCCTGCATTCTGCAGGAGACTCCCTGAAATAGCAGCAATCTCCCTCTCTCCCTCATTAGTCTAGCAATCTCCCTCATGTCACCTAGCCCACATTACACTGTTAAATTTTTTTGGGAAAAAGGAACAAGAGATAGATACAGTTACATTGAACCATCAGCACCATTTCCCAGTATCTCCTACTAACTGCTTTGGGGCTCATCTATATTTGGATATAAGTAATTTTAAAAGGTTCCTCAGATGTATCAGTGCACACCCACGCTTCTAGGTGCCATGTTCACAATCTCTTTTCACAATCTCTCCATATATGGACCTAGACACGCCCATTGGGAGGGGCATGACACGCCCCCTCAATGGGGTGCTTTGCAAAATTCTATTACCCACAATAGCTGTGTGTTATGCATACTGCATACCTGCCAACTGTCCCACTTTCCAACGTCCTGTTTTTTTGGGGACGTTCCCGCGTCCCACCTAGGGTCGGTATTGTCCTGTGGCAGGGGGGCAGTTGGGAGTCCCCCCTGTGAACCGATGAGCAGCGGCGAATAGACGATGTGCGCATGCATACAGCATCTATTCCCGCAGCCAGAGGGGTTGGAGGCACGGCTAGAAGCTCGGAGCCTTTGGCCATGCCCCCACAGCGGCAAAAAAGGGGGCGTAGATTTGCGGAATGACACGATTTGTAGGCCACGACCCCTTGCAGCCAAGCCACAGTGTTTAATAAAGTTAGGCGGTGTGATACTGTCAAATCATTATTTATTAGAAAGGTCAAAGGTCCCAAATCATGTAATGCCTTGAAAAGACAAAAGTTGGCCTTGTTTGGAGCAACCCTGGGAATGTTTTAAGGTGTCCATTCAATTATCACGCAGGGACATTCCTGGGTTTTACAACAGCCTAGTCCCGGTGTTTTCTGGTGTGAGGGGGGGGGGAGAAACCCCACCCGCCCGCTCCATGTAACATGGACACACAGATAGAATATGGCTGAAGCTGGGGCGGGCCTCCTGGAGCAGCTGAAGTCGTGCATGGTCTGGTCCCGGACGTATTCTCGGACAGTGTGATTCTTCTTCATGCTCTTCTTGGTGTACATCCTGCGGGTGCCGCTGAGGATTAATGACAAGGTTAAGCGAGGGCTGCCTAAGCGAGGGCTGTACATAAGAGGCTTACATTTTTGGGTTTTTCAGGAAGGAGATAATGACTGCTAGTTTGTTTAAAGTTAGTTTCATTTTTGTGGTTAGCCTATGGGTGAACTTAGGGGCGTGAGCTTAGGAGAGGGGTATATAGGCAGGTCCTGACAGGAAGTACTTCCTCTTGCAGAAGTCTTTCAGCCCCACCCACCCTCCGTTGCCTTTGGCATTTCAATTTATAGTCAATTCATTGGTACATTTACCATTATCTGGTAAGGCATCACGGTCCAGCGGTCACTTGTGGCATGAGAGGGCGCTGGGAGGCACTGCCCCTTGTAAAGACGTTGGGGTGTCCTGCCTTTGCGGGGGGCACTGTGGGATCTCCGTCAACGGAGTGTCCACACCGGCCAGAGAAGGGGTGGTGAGACTTCCCAGCGTTAGGTTGTGCCTTAGTCGGATGGGGCCGCCTCAGTCAGTCGTCACCATGTTCATATCAGTCAGTTGGGGCATTTAAGTCGCCGCCATTTTTTGATGTGACTAGAGCTGGGCATCCGTGGCGCCTTATTGCCAGCCCTTTACGAAGAAGGGGTCATACCACGTAATAAATATACACATGACCTTTAAATCTAATGCTTTGGTGTCCATGTATTGTGTCAGCATGAATTATTTTTAGTTAAGCTAGCTTAAAGTGTGTGTTAAGGTTCAAACCAAAAAAATGTATAGACGCCCTTATCTGAGCACAGGTAGGAGGAGGGGCGTGTGGGTCTGGGAGGGAGGAAACTTTCTGCTGCACTTACACTTCCAGAACCGCGGCCAGCGACAGTCAAAACTGGGAAGCCGGGTAAGTACCTTTCACATTGGCCTGTATCCTGGGAAGGTCCCGGGAGCAACCTTGGTAGCTAGCAGGGTTGAAATCCTGGAACAGCGGTCCCTGGGTTTTAGCCCGGGACAATTTTACACCATCGCTAGTCCCGGGTCATTCCCTGGCCAACCTGGGAAATCTCTGAAGTTGTGGCTACTTGTAAATACCCCATCATCGTATACGATTAATTACACACTGCTTAACTGCTAATATTCTAAATGATACGACCCACCCGGCTCAGAGACTGTTTACACTCTTACCGCCTGGAAGCCATTTTAGATGCCTCAATGCTAAAACAAGCAGACTAAGGGCCCCCATACATAAGGCCGACTTGTCCTAAGGACAAGTTGGCCCCGATTTCCCCTGAGCTCCCCGGGCAGCTCATTGGCTTAGTCACCTGTTCCTCCTGAGCCAATCCTGTGCGACCTACCCCACCTCTGCTAATGCTCCAGCCAATCCCCACATCCCAGTGGGTATAAGGATCCTGGAAAAGCACTCCCAACTCACCGGTGCTTCAGTTCTCTCCTGCTGATACAGTTGGATCTCCTTGCTGTAGTGTCTTTGCTAAACAGCTTCCAGGTTATCCAGCTCCTGTGTTATTGCTGCTATTCGTGACCAGTACTATTTCCATCTCAGTTCCAATGTTCCACCATTGATTCTGAATCTCAGCTCATTCCGTTTTCTGCCATCATTCCTGATTCACGGCTCCTTCCATGTTCCATCATCGTTCCTGATTCTCAGCTCAGTGGATATCCCACCATCGTTCCTGATTCACAGCTCAATCAATGTTCGGCCAACATTCCTAATTCACTGCTTCATCAACGTTCTGCCATCGTTCCCGATTCACAGCTCCTTCGATGTTCTGCCATCGTTCCTGATTCACAACTCCTTTGATGTTCCACCATAAATTCTGAATCTGCACATCGGTATGTTCACACTTTCCAGCGACCAGTAACGTATTACCAACCACTTACTGAGTCTCCTGTTATACCCTCTGCTTACCGGGACTTCATCAGTGTTTTACAATGCATCTGGTTCACATCTCACCAGCTGCAGTATTGCCATTGACTGTATGTATGTGTTTCTGTTACTGCATTACCTGTGATACGGAATTGCCAAGACTTTATTACCATCTGCTGTTGTTTACCATCACCTGCGTGCTAAATAAAGACTTATATTTTACTATACAACTTCCCTATTTTGGTCATGCCTTTGGACTTACCATATTCTGGTCTATGTACAAGAGCCTCATCAGAGCTCCCAGGGTTACCTACCAGTCAGCCCCTACGTCTGAGGCCTCCACTTCCCAGAGTCAGACCACAGGTGTGACACTGTGCAGATCAGGGACATATTAAAAGAGCAGGAGTCCTGTGAGCAGTCTCCATCTGGGCCCCCTCTTCTCTAACCTGCGGTGCACCATTGACATTTTTCCAGTGATTATTCTACTGAGTAGGAAACGCTGTGGAGATCAATAAGCAGAATGCGTGCTTCAATAAAATGGCCTTCGCTCTCCAACGCACTGAACGATTTAATGTTTGTACAAGAATGCATAATAGACAGTGGCGTAACTAGGAAAATTCTGCTGTCCCCCCAATTTAATGGTAAACACTTACCCCTCCGCATGCCGCCACGCCACAATCAGGGACCCACAGCGCAGATCTCCTCCTGGCTCTGTCTCCTCCTGCAGTGATAATGAGAAATGACCATCACAAAATGGCTGCCCCCTAATAGCAGACAGTTTTTTTAAGGATGCTAGAGGAGGCTGCCGCCTCCTCTAGCATCCCTGAAAAATGGTCTGCTGTATAGGGGCCATTTTGTGTGGGGCAGTTTTCATTAGCACTGCTGGTCAGCAGACAGAGCCAGGAGCAGGAGGAGATGGAGAGCCGGGACCGCACACACAGGCGAGTCTCAGCCACAGACGCCTAACCATAGACCCGCAGACAGGCGCCCACACTTACTTAGCGCCTCCCCGCCACAGCGAGGTCTGCGGGGCTATAGTTACGCCACTGATAATAGAGTACATGTGATTTGTGGCCAAGGAAGTGTGCTAATGTACTGGAGATCTGTGCTCTTACAGAGACAGGGGGACAGACACTCACCTGCACCTGCTCCTCAACATCAGGCTACTGTCACCAACTGATGGAACAAATAAGAAAAAGACTTGTCACTAGGCATAGACCATCGATGGTTGATGGTCTTCCCTAGGCTCTTAAACAGTTGGAAGTATTTAAGTTCTATAAAACGCCTCTCAGATGGAGCAGAACAGTCCATTGCCACTTGCATGGGAACTGCTTTCACAAACCGGCATGAAGTCTGCTGGAAGAGCGCTACGGTGTATTCCCAATAAACGTGCATAATAGGCCCAAAATCGTGCCCCACCCATGGACTTCAGTTAAACTCCAAGTGTGCTGACACACTGGGGGTTATTCTAGTTTACTCTTTCTGACAAAATCCTTCTTAGATGGACAAAACCATGTGCACTGCAGGTGGGGCAGATGTAACATGTGCAGAGAGAATTAGATTTGGGTGGGGTTTTACTTCAAAGAGAGATCTATATTGTAGTGTAAAAATAAAGCAGCCAGTATTTTCCCTGCACAGAAACAAAATAACTCACCCAAATCTAATTCTCTCTGCACATGTTACATCTGCCCCCCTGCAGTGCACATGGTTTTGTCCATCTAAGAAGGATTTTGTCAGAAAGAGTGAAATAGAATAAGGCCCACAGTGAGCTATATATACATAGCGTGTACTAGAAAGTAATCTTAGTCAGCCTGAAGTGCAGTGATGAGAATATTACCAGGCATAAGCAGGAGTGAGGAGAGGTTGGAGTCAGAGGACGTGTGAAGTGGGGTCAGCATTTGGGACACGTGTGAATTAATTACTCCCCATCTGAAATACTTTTTGTTGTTGTAAGTAAACCTGCACTGTAGCATAACTACCAACATACCTGATGTGGGTCAGGACAGAAAAGGGGGTGCAGCCACACCTTTTTTAAAGCTCTGGGGGGGAAAGGGGCATTTTATAACCATAAAGAATAAAGGTATGATTGCCTAGTTTTAGAGTATCCTGGAAAGGAGACCATCAGCAGCACTTCAAGGGGGGCCTGGTCTCGACGTCATCAAGCCCCGCCCCCAGTACTGCAAATACCTCGATTTACGGGTCTCCGAGTAGGGGGGAGGGGCTAAAATTACGCCATTTGCATCACTTTAGCCCGCCCCCTCCATGAAAAGTCGAAAAATGTGAGTATATTCTAATGCCAACACAGGGGTCTGGTTGGGGTCTGGCGGCATGCAGGAGGCTTGCCCATCTTTCCAGGGCCATTTTGGGAGGGTAGGGAACCCTGAATAACAGGTATGCTCTATTGCCAGAGAACAAGAGCCTATTGTGAAGCCCTCACCGACAATATTCACAATATTAGTTAAAAGCCTGACAAAATAACGGCTTCTGCAATGTACTGTACTTTCACTTTGAGCTGTGACAGTTTTTACTTTCACTTTAAGCTGTGACAGCATATGGCCCACAAACTCTCCACCCCACCCACCCACCCACAGTCGCTATCTGCTCCTACCTACATTATGCAGTGCTGGAGATAGGCAGCTTGTCAATAAGTACCTTTAGGTGCACATTGCACCTAGGACAGTACAACCTACAATGACCCCTTGTTGCAGCACATGGGGGTTTATTCTAGTTCATTCTTTCTGACAAAATCCTTCTTAGATGGACAAAACCATGTGCACTGCAGGGGGGCAGATGTAACATGTGCAGAGAGAATTAGATTTGGGTGAGTTATTTTGTTTCTGTGCAGCACATGGGGGTTTATTCTAGTTCATTCTTTCTGACAAAATCCTTCTTAGATGGACAAAACCATGTGCACTGCAGGGGGGCAGATGTAACATGTGCAGAGAGAATTAGATTTGGGTGAGTTATTTTGTTTCTGTGCAGGGAAAATACTGACTGCATGATTTTACACTTCAATATAGATCTCACCCAAATCTAATTCTCTCTGCACAAGTTAAGGCCCCCATACACTAGGGCGACTTGTCCTTAGGACAAGTCGCCCCCGACTTCCCCCTGAGCTTCCCCGGCAGCTCCCCGGGGGAGCTTGATTAGATTGGCACTTGATGTGCCATTTTTTACATGTGATAAATCGTCTCGATTTATCACATGTAAAAAACCCGGGGAGCGGGGGGGGGGGGGGGCTACAGAGGTGGGAGCTGGTGGGAACAGCGTCTGTGTCCCCCGCTGCTGGGGACGCTGCGGGGGACACAGACGCTGCGGGGGACACAGGCGGCATAGAGCCGGGCAGGGGGAGCCGGCGGGAGCTGTCAGTGCTATAAAAAAAAAGCCTATACAATGAATGGGCAGCCTGTGATTAGCTGAGCGCACTCTCAGCCAATTGCTGACTGGCTGAGAGAGCGCTCAGCCAATCACAGGCCGCCCATTCATTGTATGGGCTTTTTTTTTAATTCAGTGCTGACAGCTCCCGGCTCCCCCTGCCCGGCTCAATGCCGCCTGTGTCACCCACAGCTCTATGCCGCCTGTGTCACCCCAGCGTCTCGCAGCGTCCCCAGCGTCCCGCTGTGTCACCCCAGTGTCCCGCAGCGTCCCGCTGTGTCACCCCAGCGTCCCGGCTCTATGCCGCCTGTGTCACCCACGCTCTATGCCGCCTGTGTCACCCCAGCGTCCCGCAGCGTCCCCAGCCGCTGCGTACCCAGCGTCCCCCGCTCCCTCCACCGCCGCCCCACTAGGACCCAAGTCGGGTGGTCGGACTTGCAGCAGGTCCGACCACCCGACGCAGATCCGATGCGCACGGGACCGCGCATCGGATCTGAGGGGACATCAAAACTAGCCGATTTTGGTCCGATTTCGCCCAGATCCGACTGATCTGGCCGAAATCTGACCAAAATCGGCTAGTGTATGGGGGCCTTAACATCTTCCCCACCCGCAGTGCACATGGTTTTGTCCATCTAAGAAGGATTTTGTCAGAAAGAATGGACTAGAATAACCCCCATGGAGAGTCAGCCTTGGGATAACACGCAATGCATGTGACACCGGCATTATATTACTGTACACAGGACACAGGTCAGCTGCACAACACTTAATGTTACATTTCCATGAAGCCCACCCGCTGTGTTTAGGAAACAAGGGGAGGGTGGAAGATGGTGAAGCAATGGGGAAGGGGGGCAGTGATACATTGGGGGAGGGGAGGATGGGGGGTGATACAATGTGGCAGTACAGGGTGGCAGAATAGTATGGTGGGGGGATGTAGCAGTGGAGGGAGTAGTAATACAGTTTGGCAGTGGAAGAGAGAGGATACGGTCGTATTGTCGAGAGTCATTAGGTCGACACCGTTGGGTCGACAGGCGATAAGGTCGACATGGTTCTAGGTCTACATGGATGAAGGTCGACAGCTGCCTAGGTCGACATGAGACAAGGGACAAGGTTGACATGGTTTTTAGGTCGACAAATGCGTTAGGTCGACATGGGTTAGGTCGTCAGGTCGCAAGGTCGACATGGGTTTTTTCATTGTTTTTTTGAGCCGACATGTACCGACAGGCGGTATTTCATGCCCTACCATCCACTAGGGAGTGCTGGGAGCAAAGCGAGCGATGCGAAGGGCTGCGGTACAATGTAGCAGGGAAGGGCAGGGGTAATGTAGCAGGGCAGAGGGTACAATGTAGTAGGGGGGGCAGGGGTACAATGTAGCAGGGAAGGGCAGGGGTAATGTAGCAGGGCAGGGGGTACAAATTAATGTAGCAAGGTAGAGGGTACAATGTAGCAGGGGGGGGGGCAGGGGAACAATGTAGCAGGGGAGAGGGCAGGGGTACAATGTCGCAGGTGATAGGATACAATGTAGCAGGAAAGGAGAGTACAATGTAGCAGGGGAGGACAGGGGTATAGTGTAGCAGGGGAGAGGGCAGGGGTACAATGTAGCAGGGCAGTGGGTACAGTGTAGCAGGGGGGGCAGGGGTACAATGTAGCAAAGGAGAGGGCAGGGGTACAATGTAGCAGGGGATGGGATACAATGTAGCAGGAAAGGGGGGTACAATGTAGCAGGGGAGGACAGGGGTACAATGTAGCAAGGGGAGGGCAGGGGTACAATGTAGCAGGGCAGGGGGTACAGTGTAGCGAGGGGGGGCAGGGGTACAATGTAGCAGGGGAGAGGGCGGGGTACAATGTAGCAGGGTAGCGGAGGGGGGGGGGCAGGGGTACAATGTAGCAGGGGAGGGGGTACCATGCCGCCATGTGACAGTGCAGCTGCAGCTGTTGCTCTCTCCTGGCATTAGGTTCCCAGTGTTGCAATAACAAAGCCTGGGCATAACACAGCAGCAGCAGCAGCAGCAGCAACAGCACATGTCAGCAGCGCAGACAGGGGCCGGCCCGGGGACTTCCGGCAACAAAGCCTGGACTATAAATAGCAGGGCTCAAGCTGAGAGCAGCAGAGAAGCAACAGTGTAACCGGGACTGACAACAGCGGCGAGCAGGACAATAGCTCACACATCATAACAATGCCTTTCCTAGGACAGGACTGGAGGTCCCCCGGGCAGAACTGGGTGAAGACTGAGGACGGCTGGAAGAGGTTCCTGAAGGAGCACAGTAACTTTGTCAGTGACATCAGCAGGTGAGCTCTCCCCCATAATAGCAATGACTGCTGGGGGTATATATAAATATAATAGGATTATGTTCTTATGCAGCTTATGCCAGGGGACTCTGAGCTCAGCTGTATGTAATGCACACAGCCATAGCCTTGCATTTGTAGTTGCAACAACTTGTTGCCAGCTCTTCTGCCCTGTGCCCAGTGTCTTATGTGCCCAGTGACTGGCAGATGTGGCACTGCTGCAGCTGGGGCATCCTCCTGCCATTGTTATATTATTATGACCTGGCTGTTGTCTTTGCATATGGATTAAATGCATTGTGTGAGAGGCAGGTTATGACTGTACACACCACACCCCCCCCCCCCCCCCCCCTCCCCCTATTAGTGCAGATCATGCTGGGACTTGTAGTCCCTGGAGAAGCCTGAGCTGGCTCCCCTGAGTCCTGTGCTGTGATGCAGTCCCTCTGCAATGTGATGTGTGAACTGTGAAGCTTTGTAATGTAAACAGAAGCCATGGATCCTTCTGGACTGCGATCCGGTTCCCTCTGCCTGCTGTGATGTGAGCTGGCTGGGGGGGGGGAGCTGCTGGGCACTCTGCAGCTTGTTGTTGTTGCTGTTAGGAAAGCATGTGACCTGTAGTTACCCCTTCCCTCCTGTAGGGGGTGCTACACACATCATCTCTGGTTGGCTGCCTGGCACTCATCCTGGAATATGTCAGGACTTGCAGCAGATCACGGGCTGGTTGGTAGGGATGGGACATCGAAAGAAAACATCGGTCAAATGATGTTTTTCAACATTGAATGCAAAACATCATTTAGACCTAAACATTGGTACTGTGAACCCGATGTTAAGCGATGTTAACCGATGTTTCGATGTTTTTTTAAATAAACTGGTTACCAAAGCATATAATACACTAATAAGCTTCTGAAATGATAAATAATCCCTCTATTAAGTTTATCTTGTTGGAGGCTTACAGTTTATACACACACAATGGATATATGATTCATGTTTTGTGGTAAATCAAATTTGTTATGGAAGGAAAAAAACATGAAGCATTAACTATCAAACCTTTATTGCAACAACTCACAATCTGCTATTTTTACCTAGATTTTTAACTGTAGCAACTTATGTTGATCATAGAAAATAACAAAAAAACTGTACACACAGTGCAACATAGAGCATACTACATAGAACAATCACATAGTACATTGAAAAAAAACCTTTAATTTAAATAAGTTTATCACGATTGTTTTAATATACAAAAACTTTGGGCCTAATTCAGAGGTGGATGCAGTTGCGCTCTCAAATCCACAACTTAAGTATAAAAGATGCAACATTGAGAACATCAAGCATCTGAGCAACCCTATTGTTGCTTAGAATAACCATCAGATCAAAGACACTGGAGCCAGTGCAACTGCAAATTAATGTTTGAAACACATCTGCATTTGAAAAACCAGCCCCCATCCCCTCCCTCAAATAGAAACTACTGTACCTGTCACTCAGTATCTGCAGCCGCTGTTACTAATAAATCACTGCACATGTGCAGTGTGACTGACATTGCATTTCAAAGAAATAAACTGTGCAAATGTCTGCATCCACAACTGAATCAGGCCCTTTGTAAGGTGCTGTGATATGCTTGCTGCATAATAATAAATCAATTGATAGATTGTAAGCTTGCGAGCAGGGCCCTCATACCTTCGACTGACTGTAAATACCCAGTTTGTTGTATCACTGTCTCCTATTGTAAAGCGCAAGTGAATATGCTGCACTATATAAGAAACTATTAATAAATAAATAAATATGAAGGGAGTTCACCACAATGTCACTACTAGTGACTTTCATATTATACTGTTCATTCTAGCACCCACTATCTTTGAAAACCCTGCCTGGAGTGTCGCTGTCTGCTGTAGTGCTTCTAGCACAGTGTGGTCTGTATATCAGCACTGATATGCAAACCAGACCTGTGCTAGAAACACCACAGCAGACAGCGACAGTGACTCACTAACAGCACCAGTTGCAGTGAGGCAGGGGTGGGGCTGTCCTGTGTGCTGCTGCTGAATGGCTGGCCAGACTGTCTTTCACTGTCAGCTACCACCCACAGCAGCTGCACACAGCCACACACACATATGAAAGCCCAGCCAGCAGTGATACTGTCATGTTTGTTAATGTTTTTTATCAGTCTCTTAAGATTTTAAAGAATATAAATCAAGGAGAGAGTGAGCTGGCTGCAAAAGCATTGAAAGCAGCACACATTGACACACAAAAGAAAAAACATTGGAAGATTGAGAAAAACATCGGGGGAGAAATCTAGCGATGTTGATGAAACATTGGATCCTCAACATAGCAGGGTTAAACATCGAACATTGGAACCATAAATCCGATGTTACCGATGAAACATCATATGATTACCCATCCCTACTGGTTGGCATTTGCCCAAGTTCCTGGCAGCTGCTATTGTGTACAGTGTGTTTATGCATGTAGCCCTGTATATATTGTGTGTCTGGGTATAATCTATGCTGTGGGGTTATGTATATTGCACTGTATGTAACCTTAGGCTTTGCTTATTGCAATCCTGCTTTATTCTTATTGCATACACTACCTGTGTGTATTGTTGCGTAATAAACTATCTATATATATATATATATATATATATATATATATATATATATATATATATATATAGATAGCAATATATATATATATATATATATATATATATATATTGCACTGTACATAGTGTCAATATACACTTGTATTATAATAAAATAAAAATTGTAAAACATCAACACATACAGTCAATATATTATTTAGTTACACACACTGTAAATATATATATATATATATATATATAATCACACTTGTGTGTGCATATTAATATAGTGTTTGTGTACACTGTGCAAGGACCAAGCATTTATTTATTTAATAATTATTATTATTATATATTACACTTTTTTTTTTTTTTTTTTTATTCTTTCCCCAAAATGAATTGGTGTCTTTTTGTTCCTGCTTCACTCTTCATGTGGTCGGGTGAAGCCTGACGTGTTATAGATGACCTAAAATAGCCCCAGGACGTTTATAATACAAGAGATGATTTATTGTGATGAATGTTTACATTGATGATGTGCCTGGATTACTGAACAAGTTCTCATTGTCACGTTGGAGCCTGGAGCGCAGACTTGAACACAATAAATACACATAAAACATTTTAATATCATTCACTACAATGGTGTGAACACCTATATTGTGTATATTGGGCTTGTTGTGTTTGCCTCTGTCCTACTGTATGTGATCACTGCATATAGGGATCCCCATGGTTGCCTAGAATAACATTTACAATGTTTGTGGCCATAAAACCAACATACCGATAAGAGCGAGGCGGAAACAAAACAACCACTTGGAATGATGATTAAATAAGTATTTTCCAGGAAAGGATTGTGCAACTAATAAATACAGAAGTACTTATGGAAACTAATGCACTTGCACCGTTACCAACGGCAACCAGTTCTTTCATGGAAACTGGCAGCATGGGATTGGATGCCTGGGCACCAGTCTTTATAAATTTCCCACATGTATCTGCTGTAAGTGGAATTCTCGAGTTTGGTACAGAACTGACGTTATCAAAAGAAAGTTAGGTACTTATGTAATATCTGGACTCCCGTTTTTCTTATGAGACCGCGTCCCCTCACGGGGCTCGCCACGCTTCGGGCACGGTGGCTCGCTGCGCTCGCCACACTATATAAAATCAACTCCATGCGTAGTTGGATAGTAGGGGTATGAAAAAATGGGGTGCATTTAACATGGGAGTCCAGATAATACATAAGTACTGAAAGTTATCCCCCTACCATACCAGTCTCTGGTTACAAGGTTCCTTAGGGGATCTGTATATATGGATCATACATACGTCTGATCCACTACAGACGTCCAAGACCGTAGGCCTTAGGTTGGCCTTTGAGCGCTGTGGACCAGGAACACAGGCCAGGAGCTCTGGCAACTTGCAGAAGTATGCGGCCCCTGGGTTGACCATGTCTAGGTAATTAAGAGTTAAATAGGTTCCAGCAGCACTGCCAGGGTCAGGCCCAGGCTGTATATGCCACAGACGGCGCATTATGTGGTACGGATGTATATCCCTCTTGCATGGGCATCTGCCACTGACATATTCCTGTTCGTTTGCTGCATTACGTAAGCCATTGTTGGGCAACACTTTGCATAACAGAGGAACCATTCATACACTGGGCTCTCGGAGTGTGGCACAAAAACTCTGGACGCATCATTCCTGCCTGAGCAAGCAAGAGCCCGGCACCACCGGCGATGACGTCTGCCCTGCATATACTGTAGTGTAGGCAGATAGAATGTGGGCTCAGCCAACAAGGGGCATGTCGGGTCAGTAGGCACAAAACACATTCCTAAATCCAGGGCGGGCACTGCTGCAAATGTTTCCTGATGGTTTAATAAAACTTTACAGAGGATCAACTTTGATAAATGTCCTTTGCGTTATTCAGTGCTGTCCCCCCATTTTTTAATTTATTTATTTTTTGTATTTTTTATTTTTTTTTCTCCCTTTTTTTATTGATTGGTAAAAATCAGTTTGTTAATGACTGTGGGCAGTCATGCCCACACCTCCATGATTAGTCCGGGCCACAAAATAGCTGCCTCCATTTTCTCTTGGTGGCTGGTAAACGTCAGCTGTAATAAGTGTTTGTTTGTACGTTCTGGTATCACCAGTGTGACCGTGTGAGTATTTATCGGTAGACTGCGCAGGCGCCGAGGTGCTCTATCTATGCCGTCTACAATCGGCAGCAAAAATATAGTGCTATGGATTGTTGGAGTGAGGAGGGCCCCAACTGGCATCCTGCCTAGGGCCTCATAAGGTCTAAATTCACCTCTGCCTAAGACCCAAACAAGGATCTTCAGGGATAAAGGGGCAGATTTATTAAGCCGGGTGAAGTGATAATGAGCTAACCAGTCAGCTCCTAACTATCAAGTTACAGGCTGGTTTTAAAATGACAGTTAGGAGCTGATTGGTTGCTGTGTTGTCACCTGCCACTTTTTCACTTCACCGGACTTAATAAATTTGCCCCCAACTTCCTACAGTTTTAACGTTAACACCAGTTTGTCAAATTGGTGTTTTACGTCCTTCACCAAGGTTTGGAAAACTGTCCCCATCACCTACCTCTCACATCTCGGTATCATTGTCCCCTGGTTGGCTTCCTAACTAGCAATATACGGTACTTTACTCAGCACCTGTCTTATTAATGTTCCCACAATGCTGTAATGTGTACAGGCGGTACATTGTGTCCGAGGCGGGAACTGTTCCTATGTGTTACTGATGCAGAAGGCTGACGTTACAGTATAGATATGATATATAATCTGACATGCTGTCTCCATACAGCTATGTGTTATACTGCCATTGCTAGAAGTCATTGGGGTTACTGAGGGGCAGATTTATTCAGCTCGGTGAAGTGATAGTGTCTGGTTTTTATCACCGGCCAATCAGCTCTTACATGTCATTTTTCAAACCAAGCCTGTAACTTCACAGTTAGGAGCTGATTGGCCGGTGATAAAAACCAGACACTTTTTTTATCACTTCACCGAGCTTAATAAATCTACCCCTGAGACACAGCGCTATAGGAATGGGATCATTCGTCAGACTGCATTTAGGTCGACCCCACTAGGTCGACTGGCAGGAAGGTCGACCTGACTTAAGGTCGACATGGGCCAAGGTCGACATGACTTAAGGTCGAATTTGCATAAAGGTCGACATGAGGAAGGTCGACTGGTCATAAGGTCGACATGGGTTTTTCACTGTTTTTTTTTTTTTTTTTAATCCGAATGTCGACACAGTCGACATGGACACAGTTGGCAATGAGATTCGAACCCTCGCTTCGCTTGCTATGCTTCGGGCACGGTGCCTCGCTGCGCTCGGCACACTATTTTATTCTCCCACCACGCCCTAGTGGATGGTAGGGCATGAAATACCGCCTGTCGGCACGTCGGCTCAAAAAACAGTGAAAAACCCATGTCGACCTTATGACCAGTCGACCTTCCTCATGTCGACCTTTATGCAAATTCGACCTTAAGTCATGTCGACCTTGGCCCATGTCGACCTTAAGTCAGGTCGACCTTCCTGCCAGTCGACCTAGTGGAGTCGACCTAATGACTGTAGACCTAAGTTCATTCTAATAGATGACCGCATCCTGCGCTATAGAGTTTCTGTAACCTAGAACTACATTTGCCATCATGTAGGTTTGTTCATGGTAACTCTGCCACAGAGGGGCGCTGTGTTCCAGGGGAATCTGGGGTAGTTATACAGTGAAATCCATACACTGTGTGTACGCTCAATTAAATGTAGTATTTATTTATCCTGTGTCGCAGCTACTGCAATGTGGAGAACAATAAGGAGAATCTCTTCAATAATCTGAATTACGATATCGCTGCTAAGAAGAGAAAGAAGGATTTTCTGAACAACAACGCAAAGACCCAATGTAAGATTATTATTCATTACAAAAACTGCACTCTTTAATATTCAAACTAAAAATATTGTGTTTCTGACCTATTGGCAGTTCATCCCCAATATAGCTGTGCCTGTTACATTGAATGGTTAATGCAACTCTGTATATTGGTGTGTGTTTTTGTTTTTTTGTTTTTTTTTACCACTACACATTGCGAAGAGCCTGGAGGGAGGAGCTTGTCCATGCTGGCGTTGCTCATTTAAAGTATGACTGCCATACGTACTGTATGTGCCATGACCCCGGCCATGGTTGGACTGGCCTCAATGCCCGAGGGTCCGCCCACTGCTCTAGGGATCAGATTCCAAAATTGACTTAAATTATTCATATGTTATAATATACTGCATGGAACTGTGGTGCATTGTCCACGGTACGTTGCTGTTATCATGCATGCACAAGCGGTATTTAAAATTTAGACCAAGCACTCTCCAATGGTTCCCTAAGCCACTGTGGAGGCTCTGTCTTTATATCCATATGAAACTCTTGCATCTAATTATTGTCTTCACAGACTGTCACCAAGAAAAGTGGATCTATGTGCACAAAGGGAGCACCAAAGAGGTGAGATCCTTTTTATACTTTTTTTTAAACGGTCCTGTTAACCGGTAGCACTACCACTCAGGGGCGGATCCAGGATAAAATGACAGGGGGGGCACCATGATAAAAAAGGGTTTGGGTGGGGGAGGGGCGGTGTTAGTGGTGCCAGTGTACATGCTAAGAGAGCAGCAGGAGAGGGTGGGAATGGAATTAAAAATAGGCCCTGGCATTTAAAGTACGCAGGCCCACCATGGCGACAAAAGTGAAGGCTGTAGTTGTGCGCGCGCCGAAGGCAACAAAATACTAGACCCGATTATACTTGCCCCTTACACATGATGCCAAATGGAATGAGCCAAAATTGACATAATGCCACATGGATTGAGCCAAAATTCAAATAATGCCACATGGATTGTGTCAAAATTCACATAATGCCACATGGATTGAGCTAAAATTTACATAATGCCAAATGGATTGTGTCAAAATTCACATTATGCCACACGGATTGAGCCAAATGCATAAAATGCCATACGGATTGAGCCAAAATTCACATAATGCCACATGGATTGAGCCAAAATTCACATAATGCCACACGGATTGAGACAAAATTCACATAATGCCACACAGATTGAGACAATATTCACATAATGCCACATGGATTGAGCCAGAATTCACATAATGCCACACAGATTAAGCCAAAATTCACAATACACTTCATAAACAGGGACATTGTCCACCAAAGGGTCGCATTAAACATTTACACCATAATGTCCAATACACGTTAAGTTACACGCCATTATGTCCATTATGTGTTATGCCAAACACCATAATGCCTATTAAAAATTATGCTACATAAGTGCTGCTTCTCTACATGCTCATTGCCAAGGGTTCCATGCTCATTGTCAGAGGTTCCATGCTCGTTGCCATGTGGGATTACATGCTCATTGCCAAGGGGGAATACATGCTGGTGGTAAATGGGGGACAGCCGCCGCCAGGCAGAAGTGATAGCCACTGACAGTGGCAGAGCCTGGCTGTATTCAGAGCATTGCAGGTCCCGGCTATTTGAAATAATACCCCTTTCACACCAGAAAATGCATTCCCAGGTTGGCACCTTTTACACCAGCCTAGTCCCTGCATTTTCTGGTGTGAGGGGGAGAAAAAACCACCCCTCCCCCCTTTAACAGGTTATCTCATTTAACCGGCTATATCTTCGGAACCAACTGATCCATTTACATGAGACAAGTATTATATTGAAGAACTTTTGAGTGGGCTTTGAATGATTTTGGTCCAGTGAAACTGGAACGTTTGGTTCCAGAGTAATCTGCCCTCAAAGAACATGAACAGCCATGAAATTACATTTCAAAAATAATAAAATCGGTTTACATGCAATATCTCTGGAACCGATTGACCGATTTGGACCAGCCTGGTATCATATTGAAGGCTCAGCGATTTGGAATTGAACGAAATCAACCACAAGCTTCTGTGATGCCAGGGTGGGAACTGGCAGCCGTCGGAACTGGGTGGGGGTCGGAATTGACGGGTCCCATATTATCCTATGGGGAAAAAACTTACAGGTTTGCCAGGCGATATCTCCGGTTCCCGGGGGGCTAAAGACACGGGGCTGGGCTCGTTGGAAAGCCCTGGTCCTCAGCTACAAAATAAATGACAGGGGGGGCACGTGCCCGGGTGCCCCCCCCCTGAATCCGCCACTGCTACCACTTCGGGTTCCTAAGAGAAACCGATGCCAATTCCAACCAGCCACCTAATTAGGGGGAGGGGATTTAATTAGCCTGGTGGCAAGGGAATATCCATCTCTGCACCTTCCGAGAATCCAACCATCCAGGCAGCTGTGTGTCCTTGTACTGCTATTGGATTCACTAATAAATCAGCTATTATGTGCATTTCTTTGTATTGATATTTTGTTCAAAAAGAGTAACCCTGACACCCTTTTGTGCCTCCAGCGTCATGGCTACTGCACCCTCGGCGAGGCCTTCAATCGCTTGGATTTTTCCACTGCCATCTTGGATTCTCGGAGATTCAACTACGTTGTAAGAGTGAGTACCTGCAACCATTTATATGTCTGATAGACTTTGTTTTGTTGAGCTCTGCCACGGTTTTATCGTTCCCTAATAGCAATTCTGTGTGTAGTTTCCCAAAAGCAGGAGATCTAGGGTCTAAATGATTATAAAAGTACATAAACCTATAATTCTACCTATGCTCAAAAGACTTCAAATTAAGGTGGGATTGGGATGTCCTCTGACCCCATAGATTTCACCCCTATATAATATGCTGGTGATACATAACACAAAGAACCCAAGGGCATCTTTCTGAATATAAATCATAGAATTTGATGTACCAAGCCTTGAAGAGAGTGCTGTGGAGAAGTTGCCCATGACAACCTATCGATTTTCGCTGTATGTTGATAGTAGTTAGCCTAATGCTTATATATTGTAGCAGTGCTCAGGAAACTGCTGTGGTGATTAATCAATAGGCTCCTAATGACTGTTCTGTACCGGCTGCCAGTTAACCCCCGATTCCAGGACCGGAACGACAGCTAGCTCGCTCCGAGACCTTTCTCCATAATATTTACCTTGGTCTTGGCAGGCCTGAATAAAATGCCATTTGCAGCTGTCTATTTGCCACCCTGGCAGCATCTGTGTGATCACTAGGGACACACAGACGCGGTTTGTATTCATTTCAAGCTGAGAATACCGTACGTTGCTGACAGCCCTGCTAACATGAGCTGTAAAGCCGGCTGCATCGCAGGGAAGTGTCCTATTAGCCGTAGCCTCCAGGCTGCAGTCGCTCTCCTGCGGCGTCCTCCTTCCCCGGCCGCACTCTCTTGGGGGCAAAGTCCTCTGGAGGAATCTGGAAAGAACGACTTGTGCTAAACACGATGATCTTCTCCCTAAAGAATGTCGGCTTGGGAAAATAAATAACCATAATCTGTCTTCCGACGTCCTAATACTAACATTAGACTGAGCCTGTGAGGTTTATTTACTAACAATGGATAGAGCCACACAGACCAACAAGACATTGGGCCAGATTCTCTAAGCTTCAAAAGTGATAAAATGTAGAGTGATAAACAGCCAACCAATCAGCTCCTACCTGCCATGCCACAGGCTGTGTTTGAAAAATGTCAGACAGGAGCTGATTGGCTGGCTGTTTATCACTTTTGAAGGGGGGTGGGGGGCATCGCTAGCATCCACTGCCCCACATCGCTGGCTACCGCGTTGTTAATAATCGCATATGCACTAACATTTGCGATTATTAACGCAAAGGACTGCTCTTGCTAGACAAGCTGCTCTTTTGCAATGTGTGCCATTGCTGGACTTCCCGCATGCGCAGAGTGACAGCGGCAGCTGCGGGGCATGCTGGGAGTGGTCCATGACTGATCCCTCAAACACCACGGCGGAGAAAAGCCCATAGTAATGCCAGCTTTTTCTGGAGTTACTCCAGAAAACCCAGTTATCGGTGGTTTTGCCGCATATTCCGTTTAGTGCAGCACAGAACCAACGTACAGAAGGCCCGATTCAAACCTGATCGTTGCTCTGCGAGATTTCACCATGGAATAGTTTTTTCCCTGAAGTTGGCTGCCCTCCCTCCCAACATACGCCAGCAGGGTGTGAATCGCCCCTGCGAGCAGCGTACCTTGCACATGGGCACGGCCATTCGATAATCGGCAGGACTCCGATATAATCTGAATCAAGCCCAGAGTTCCTAAAGTGCATTTGTGTATATAACAGGTATAATTGGTGTAACACTACCTCTGACACGTTATTATGGAATCTATAGAACCCAAGTGACTCGGTGACCTCAGCGTCATGTCTGCTCCACGTGGCACATAACTGCAGCCCAAGGTGAATCAGCCATGATGATGTCATCCTCACATGGGCCTCTGTTGTTGCCGTAACCTGGAACAAGGAGAATTTAACTTTATTGTTCCTCATGCTTTTAAATACAGAACTTTTTGTTCCATGAGCGAAATCTTTCTGCTATTGGTGTTAAAGTAAATAAGGCCTGCAGACAATGATTAATGCAATTGTAGCAGGGTTAAATAGACTAAAATGTAATATATACACTTTAAAAAAATATCATTTACAAAATCACCTGATTTTATAATACTGGATACAAACAAGGCAGTGGTTCTCAAAAAGCTGATACTGCTTGTTTTTGGGGGCCCATTGGGGAGAAGATACCAATATTGACCATGGTGTAGAAGTAGTACTTATTAAGAGAGATACTGGGTTTGGATACCCCAGCATTTTGTATAAAGCTTAATTTATTTTAACACTTGTTCCGTCTTCCTAGTTATGTATTTTAAAAACAACCCATACAGATGCTTTATTTCAGCCATAAGGCATAGTCCATTGGACCCATCATGAGCCCAGCACTATGCTGGAATCCTTCCACCTCCATCCATGGCACCTGGGGGAAAACATCTGTTGTCTGTGAATGTCTGTCTGCAAACCTCTATGAGCCCTTGGCCATGGCAGATTAATGGCAGATGAACTGTAGCTGAACTGATCAATACGCGCCGAGCCATGGGAACTTGTAAATGATCTGCATCATTAATATTTACGCCAGGAACAGGAATCCATCAACCTTCCCCCTGCTTAAATAAATCGCCGGTTATTCCAAAATCTAATCAAACCCTGTCAATTTTTTTTTCACTTTTAATAAGAAATCCATTGAACTAGAATGACTTGTATGTTTATTTATCATAGTCACTGGCAGATCATACGTATATTCTGATCCATTGAGAGTTCAGTCTCCCAAGTTCATTCTGTTTTAAGGTGTTTTGCTCGAACAATTTTTAATTTGAGGTTTTTTTTTTTAATCGCATATTTCTGAGTTGTACTTTTGGCCGTGTCGGCATCCTGGGTACAAATTGGGACACCGTCATTCCACTTCTCCCAAAATTACGATCCCATTATACAGGCATCTTATGGGATGACCTTTTTTGAATAATTAGTTGACTTTTGTATCATCTGTCGGTCACTAGGGTTGACCTAGTGACTGTTTCCCAGATGGCATTTGGAAAGTGGGGTGGCTGTGGGCGAGCCAGTTCAGCTTGACTATTTATTAACGGTTTCTTATATAACGTAGCATATTCCGTTTTTATAAAAGGAGACAGCGCTACAACAAACAGGGTATTTACAGACAGCCAAAAGGTAGGAGGGCCCTAGGTATTTAGGTCTAGCTCTGTTGTCAAGTGCAACAGTATATACTTGCACTATATAAATAAATGATAAATAGCCTTAAGCTTGGCTGACGCATCGCTCTGGCCGTATCAAGTGACTATATACAACAGGTTCTGTATGTGTTCTGCGCTCCGGTCACATGATCTATAATTACCGTCCGCTGACATGTAACATGAATCCCCACAGGAATATTGAGTGGGTGCAAAGTCACTGCAAGGAACATGACCAAGTTATCCATTTAAATTCCCGGTAGCATATATCTAATCCATAACCTGCTGTCCTGTTTCTGTGCTGGTGCTCGGCAGAGCAGGAAATGCACAGGCGATAGCAGGACTCTTTGCAGAGCCATGCTGGTGGGTAGCAGGAGAGAGATTTGGGCGGCCTCCTTCTGTTATGCTGCCCCCCCTGTTGGGTGTATTAGTGCTGGCTCGAGCGGTAGAGAGAGAGGGGAAGGGGACAACCTCCTGAGTCACGATGCTCTGATATCTGGGACAAGTCCCGGGTCAGGGAGGAGGGTGAGTGAGGGACACAGGTGTGACCACAGATGATGGGGCTGCCAGGTGGAAACCGAAGTGTCACTAAACTATTTTCCATGTGACAGCCCCCCCCCCCCCCTTCGCATTGCGCCAACTTGCTCATCTGTCGTCTCCGATCTCTCAGGCTGGTCTGCATTAAGTGACAAATAATAAGCAACAGTACAGGGTGTATTTGTGATTGCTGCCATGTTCCCCAATACATTCGGCTTATTTCAATGTTTTTTTTCTTCTCCTCCTCAGCTCCTGGAACTGATCGCCAAGTCCCAGCTCACCTCGCTGAGTGGAATCGCCCAGAAAAATTACATGAATATATTGGAGAAGGTGGTTCAGAAAGGTACGTTGTCTGCTGCCTCTCCTCCCTGTTACCCCTGGATGTGCAGATTACTCTGCGGCAGGGCTTTCTGTTCAGGTTGATTATGGGGTTGGGATACAAAGGTCGCGGAGTGGGCTGAATAAACCGCAAACTTGGAAAAGCTTGATCTGTAAGCAGTCACCTTAACGTTGCAGACGTTCTTGTGCTGCCAATAATACAGCTCAGGCCAGGGGTCCACAACTTATGGGGGGGATTGGACAAGTGAATATCCATGTAAGATGATGTGTAACTCTGGCCGGTGGTTGGACATTGTCTAGATTCAGTCGGCCCAAAAAAAAGTGAAAAACTTAAAGCTTGTCGACCATGGGCTGGGGTAGCCAACCCTAGTCCTCGAGAGCTACCAACAGTGCATGTTTTGCCGGTCTCCTCACAGAATCACAAGTGAGCTAATTAGCTCCATCTGTGGATCTTTCAAAATGTGTCAGTGATTAATGAGTGCAGCTGTGCAGCAGCTAGGTTGTCTGGAAAATGTGAACTGTTGGTAGCTCTCGTAGGCTAGGGTTGGCTACCACTGACCTAGGGTATGTGACCATTTCTAGTCAGTTGACCATTAGTGGACGATCTAGAGACTGTCAACCTACACATTGTCTGTCTATCATAGACTTACAAAATAGTTTTTTATTTTTTTTTGCATTGTTTGTAAGTCTATATCTGTGTACAAAGTGCTACAGTGCTGCGTATTTTCCCCACGCTAAATTGCACTGTGCTTCATCTCCTACTTTGTACATGTTTAAAACAAATTCCTGGGTGGTTAAAGTTGCAGCCTGACGTGTCCGGTACACTGATTAGTGTTTGCCTGCATCTGCCCGATTTAAAGAGGCCACTCGTTATGGCTCTGTCAGTTTAAGTGCTGTGCACTCTATAACTTACTTCCCTATATAACTTATTCAATACCTCAGTGGAATTGCATGTTCCTAGCGAGTTTTTGGGCTGTGCTCCTATTTGCCCGCCTCCACTGTGCATGTCCCAGGTGTGTGTTGTGTTAGCGAGTGTGCTAACCTTGTCTGTTTTTTTTTTTTTTTTTTCTTGATTGCAGTACTTGAAGACCAGCAGAACATTCGCCTGATCAAAGAATTACTGCAGACTCTTTATTCATCCCTATGTATACTAGTGCAAGGGGTGGGCAAGTCTGTCTTGGTGGGGAACATTAACTTCTGGGTTTACCGAATGGAGACCATTGTTAATTGGCAACAGCAGCTGAACAACATCCAGATCACCAGGGTAAGTTGGCGTTAGAAGCGGGCTTTGTTGCTGTTTTGGTAATTCAAAAAAAAAATATTATTATAAGTTATTTTTCCAGGTCTTTTTATTCTGTCAGATCAATATTGGTGTGCTAAAGTTTTAAAGTCTGTGATTTTGCAGTGTGTTTGAGCAACATTAACCCCCCCCCCCCCCCACACTCGCCACACTGCTCTTATTGTAATTGTTTTGTGCTGGAAATCTGAAAGCCTTGTCTCCAGTGTCACTGCGTGCATCTCTCGGCATTCCTCCCAGCTTAACGCATTGTCTCTTCTATCTTTAGCCCGCTGTTAAGGGAACGACCTTAACGGATCTGCCCTTGTGCCTTCAACTGAACATCATGCAGAGGTTAGCGGATGGGAGGGACATCGTGTGCCTAGGCCAAGTCTCCTCGGATATGCAGGTCCTCAGCGAAGACCGTCTGCTTTGGAAAGAACTGTGCCACTATCACTTTACAGAGCGGCAGGTAACCATACACCCAGGGTACACAAGAAAACATTGTCTGCCTTTCACAGCATTCCGTTGGCTATTACAAAGGCCGACGGTTCTTGTACAGCCCATTGTGAGGGCTCCCCTGTACAGTTTTCCCATTACTGCGTCATCAGGCAGTGTTAAGAAACAATAATTGCAGAGTTCCAGACTGTGCACGCCATAAATACACATCCTGGGATTGCATCCAGTTACTGGCGATGCTTAGATTATATACTTCACCATCAATTCCTGCCCTCTAGTGGTGGGACCATTATAAGGTCTGGGCTGGAAGGACTCTTAGCCAGTGCATGCAGCTTTGCAATTGGCCATGCTAAAACTTTTACAGGGCATGCTGGGATGTGTAGTTCAACAACAGCTGGAGTGCCAAGGTTCCCCATCACCTATCTTGGTCCATTTCTGTCTTGGTTTTTCTGTGCACGATAACTATATAGAATTCACAAATTGACAATTTTTTTTTATATGAAATAGTTTAATTCCGTTTTTTTTTTATTATTATTTAGATCCGCAAAAGGCTCATTCTATCGGAGAAGGGACAGCTGGACTGGAAGAAAATGTATTTCAAACTGATCCGCTGTTACCCCAGAAGAGAACAGTACGGAGACACGTTACAGTTCTGCCGACATTGTCACATCCTGTCCTGGAAGGTGAGCAGGGATTTGTACCCATCGTAAAGATGGTGGACCAGATTCTCTCAGCTTCAAAAGTGATAAAATAGAGAGTGATAAACAGCCAGCCAATCAGCTCCTGCCTGACATTTTTCAAACACAGTCTGTGACATGGCAGGTAGGAGGTGATTGGCTGGCTGTTTATCACTCTCCATTTTATCACTTTTGAAGCTTAGAGAATCTGGCCCGGAGTCTTTATCCTGTATATGGACCAGAGTATAGGATCTCATTACTACAGTACTGTTATGTCCTTCTAATCCAAGATTATTGTCTATTTAAACCTTATGAGCCATTGACCTTTTTCAGTAACTATAGGTATGTTACCTGCTTACATGTGGACGGGATATGGTCACTCAGTCGACCTGCATTGGGTTAACCACTGAAGGTTGACAGGGCATAGGTTGGAAGGACGACACAAGCATTCGGTTGACAATGGAGGTTGACAGTCAAAAGGTCGAGATTACTTTTTCACATATTTTTAGAACAGGTGGCATTTCATGCCCTACCATCCACTACGGCAGGGATGGGTAACCTTTGGCTCTCCATCTGTTGTTGAACTACACACCCCAGCATGCCTTGCTACAGTTTTTTTTTTTGTTTTTTTTTTTTTGGCCATTCTAAAACTGTTGCAGGGAATGCTGGGATGTGTAGCTCAACAACAGCTGGAGGGCCGAAGGTTCCCCATCCCTGCACTACGGCGTGGTGGGAGAACGCCAAGGGCAGCGAGCACTGCGACGGGATGTGGTACACTGACAGTGTCCATGTCAACTGTCTACATTCGCAACCCTGTCAACCTCAGCCATGTCGACCTATTTTAGGTGATGCATAAGCCCTGCCGACCTGCAGTGGTGGACCCAATGAATGCCAATCTAAATTTGGTTGAGCCATACCCCAGCGGACCGTCTTATACGTCTTCACTTTCTGCCCCCACCCATATTTACTGCAATAGCATTTAGTTGTAGTTGGGTTATTTATTTTTATTTGTTACTGCAGCCAAAGTTAACAACTGAAATGATCATCCACGAAAAGAAGAGGTTGCTTTATTTAGATAGGGTTTTTTTTTTAGTAGCAAATGTGACACCTGCTGGATATAAGAAGTTTATCACCAATTACAAAGGGTCTCTGCATTCTGATTCTGGTTCACTCGCAATAGCAAACTCTTTAATGGACAAAACCATGTGCACTGCAGGTGGGGCAGATGTAACATGTGCAGAGAGTTAGGTGGTGGTTTGTACTTCAAACTGATATCTATATTGCGGTGTAAAAATAAAGCCGTCAGTATTTACCCTGCACAGAAACAAAATAACTCACCCAAATCTAACTCTCTACACATGATAAATCAGCCCCACCTGCAGTGCACATGGTTTTGTCCATTAAAGAAGGAGTTTTGCATTTGCAAGGGAACCAGAATCGGGCCTGAAGTACATTTCTGCCTGTAACATGGGAGTTGGTTGGCTGATACTTTCCACTCTATCCAGGACTTGGTACATAGACCCTAAACTGTCTTAAACTGTCCAAAGCCTAACTCCCTGAATTTTCACCCTAGGGCACAGAGCACCCCTGCACAGCCAATAACCCTGAGAGTTGCCTAACCTGTCTTTCGCCGCAAGACTTTATTAACTTGTTCCGGTTCTGAACCTGCTGCATGAACACCATGGGCTGAACAGGACACTTCTGTGGCTGGATGCACACCTGTAAATATTGTATATTTCTCAAATGACTCTTAGCCACTGCTACCAGCCTGTGGAGATGGCAGCACCGACTGACAACTGCTCCATGACTATTTTAAACAAAACTTGTACAAAGATTGTTCTTCTGAATCCATAAAACGGTGAAATAAAAGGTTCTGGATCCGAGCGGCTGTATTTGAGAGGATATTTTTCCATGGACGGCTTGAATGAATTTGGGGACACGTGATTGTCACAATTCTATCTTAATACATTAGTATCTTAATTGGAAACTCAAGATGGTCTGCTTCTGTTTGTCATTATTACCGCAAACTGCGCTGATCTTCAGCACGCCATCCGTCTAAAGCAACACGCGTTTCGCTACCTCTTTGTAAAGCCTTCACCTTTAAACCAACAGACGTTGCCCGATTCATTGATGTATGAAGCACTCACCAGTCCGTGGAGAAACATTTCAACAAACTTTATTATCTTTGTATCAGAAAAGACGAATGGTCCTGAACGTGAAGTTGTTTTTGGCTGTTACATCATGTAATCTATTTTGTTTGTTTTTATATTTGTGTGTGACTGGTTTCCTGTTCTCGGATTGTTTATTGATCTTTGGTTTGGGAGTGGACTGTTCGATAGAGGCTTAGCAGTAAAACATTTCCACCCAGTCTTTACCTATATAACTGGGATGCTGTGTTTCCATACCAAGAAGTTACTGAGCACTTTCAGCACAGACATTATGTATATGTTCACACCGATGCACTTTGTTTTATATGTTTCTATACTTTTAGGCCGATCGTAGCCATATTTCTGTACATTTTGAGATCTAATTGAGTTAAAAACTGCTGTTCATAAACTGCGCTTGTAATATATCAAATGCATCTGGGATCTGTGACTCGGCACGACTGGATGCTATGTATGTTGATATAGGGATAAGTGATGATCCCTATATTTTGGATATGAAGGGAGAATTCTACATTTACTACACACCTGCAGATCTCTTCCCTAACTGTTCTGCAAAAATACCCACAAAACTGATTTTTATTTTGTTGCAAAGGGAATTGTTCCGTCCCATCCCCCTTTTTTTATTTTTATATATATATATATATATATATACTCGTCCAACTTTTTTTTTTGTGTATTTTTTTTTTTTTAGAAAAATAAAATACAGTATGCCCAAAACAAAAGCACTTAATTAGCTTAACCCTTTAACTTGGGACTAGACAATTCCTTTTGCTGTGGAACTACAAGTTTCAGCACAACCTGCCAGCTGATAGCAGGCCTGCTTAGAAATGTGCTATATATGCATCTTTGCTTATATGTGCACTAGGTACTTCGTTAGGACTTGTATAATGAGTATTTGTGGGTGGAATTATTATTATGATTAAGCCAACATTTAGTTTATTTGGAATACAATGTCATGTGTGTTTTTGGTAGTAATCGCCGCCCCTTCTTTTCCTAGGATTGTGGTGCTTGCCTGTGACATCATAACCCAGTGACACGCTCTGCACACCCCAATATAAACTAGTGACTGAAGCTCATTGGTTGATTATATTTTCTCCTTGCTTTGATCCCTTTCCCCCTTCATGAGAAAGCAACCCAGCATCCTAGGGGCTATGAGGCACAATGCGCAGCCTGGTTACTAGTGCCAGCTTGGCTGCTGTCTCATGGAAATAAAGGGGGATATTTTGGTTCACTCGCAAAGGCAAATTCTCTCTCTAATGGACAAAACCATATGCACTGCAGGTGGGGCAGATGTAACATGTGCATAGAGAGTTACATTTCTGTGGGGATTGTACTTCAAACTGTTATCTATATTGCAGTGTAAAAATAAAGCAGCCAGTATTTACCCTGCACAGAAACAAAATAACACACAAATCTTACTCTTTCTGCGCATGTTACATCAGTCATCAGTCCCACCTGCAGTACACCAGGTTTTGTCCATTAGAGAGTGAATTTGCCTTTGCAAGTGAACCAGAATAATCCCCAAAATCCAATCTGTCCTGTTCTAAAGCAGTGCGTCTTCCCTGTGACAGTTCGTTTGTAATGGGAATATAATGCCAGGGATCATTGCAATGAGCAGATAATGGGTACACCAGCAGCACTGATCGGATGGGTCTGGATGCCAAGAAACTGGCGACAGAGCCCATCTGGGAATAATCCTATATAAACGATACTCTGAGACCTGTATGAGGCTATTAGACTAATCTAGTATACAATATCCCACACTTCACTAATTATGTCCTAGGTACTACCTTGGTTTTGTCCTGTGAACACAGCTTTGTGTAGATTGTTCTGTGATTGAGTGTTTATAATGTATCCTTATTTTTGTGTAATGTTGCACACTACATTACTTTATGGTACAGTGTTGGCAAACAATGTGATGCTTTGCACATTTTGTGTTTTTTACATTTCATTTTGTTTTTGGCTGCTTTAAAAAAGGTATTTTAACGGGAATGGCTCTTGTAATTAGTCTCTGTATATGACCTGACGAGATGAAGTTTATTTTGTTAGGAACTGCTATGACCTGAAGCCGCACTTTACCTGAGGGCTCATTCACACCCATGCGCTGGGAAAAGGGATGAAAACGAACAAGCACTTTAGTGGTGTGTGGTTCACGTTCCGCGCGCCTTGGCTGTCCAATCAACTTACTGTTGGTAAAATGAAGCACATGAGAAACCGTTTGTTGCGTTCTAACGTTTTTTTGGAACGTAATCTGAAGATGGCGCCACTGACGATTATTTTTTGTTTAATTGGCTTTTTACGCATTTTATTAAGCTGTGAACAAGCTCACAGATCAGTACATTTTTACGTAGTTTTGATACCTACAACCGAACTAATTTTGCACCCTTTTAAGTGCAAATTACACTTTTCAACAATATTTGCCTAAATGTAAAGGGGTTGTTTCTGCATATTTTGTGAAATGTTTACGTGTTTGTTTTTGTTTTTTTTAAATTGCCATTGGATCTGGGTAAAGTTTGGGGAACTGATTCAAAGGTGGGCACTGCTACGTCCACTACTGTGTCTCTTGTGGCAGCGATAATAGGCACATACCAATATCTGTACTGCCCCTGGTGTAGATGTCAGCATCTGACTGTGCAATGACTAAGATGCCCACTGCCAACGTCTCTCCACGCTGTAGCGCCATCGGCGCCCCGTCCCCTATGGCAGTTGCTGTTTCTCCGTCCGAGTGTGGCCTCCTGTGGCAGCGGCTGTGTATGGGAATGCAGCCGCCATCATTGGCATGTCCAGTATGCACCCATGAGACAGACGCTGTTTTAATTCCATCTTCCAGTAGTTACCCATCGTGTTGCCACCCCATCTCAGATACCACCTTCCCAGATTGCACACTTTGTGTAATGCATGCACCGTAGGCTTTCTGATTTTCATCTCCACTAACTTGCAGTTGCAAATATCTCCACTGCATTGAATCATGCCTGTTGGGTGGAGCAAATGAAGGAAGGTCCCCCGCAAACATTGGCAAGGTGTTGATCTGTGGAGGCTACACCTTGCATTTGCACATCAGCGCAAATCTGTACCTGTGTTGATGGCAGATGGAAGGAGTGATTGTGTTTATTCTAATAACCAGCGTAAGTAAGTTGCCGATGACTGTCTGGGGGGATGAAGGGTTACTGCTGTGTAGTGCTTAGAATGAGAAGGACCATAACTGTTAGCTCACTATGACCTGTGAACTTTTTACTGTATGCATTCATACACTGCAATAAATTGTGACATTATTATAAATAATCCATTGCTGGTGTCATTCTTCTGTACCATGGTGCCTTTAACATTGCATCCTTTGTCTTATGGGATGCAGGATGAGATGGGTACTTCTACAATGCCGACATAACTTTAGGGGGTACATGTACTAACAGATAAACTACCAACCAATCCACTTCTATCTTTCTCCAACACAGCCTTTATCACGGCAATAGGAGCTGATTGGCTGGTACATTAACTCACACAGATCAACTGATCGGTTTGGGTGAGCTGCTAAACGGGTCTCGCTCACTGGCAGAGCTGGAGAACAGGGGAAGAAATTGCTAAAATCACCCCCTGCTGCTCACCACATTGACCACTCATACCTGTGAAAGGAAGGAAGCCTCTATAACGTCATCTAAAATTGTGTTCTTTTCACAAGGCTCCCTCTGGTATCTTAATAAGGGCTAGATGTATCCAGCTTCAAAAAGTGATAAAATGGAGAATGATAAATAGCTAGCCAATCAGCTCCTACCGGTAATGTCACAGACCGAGTCTGAAAAATGTGCATCCATCCCACTATCAGGATCTTGTTTTGGAACTCTTCAACCCTGTGGATAACTCGAAAATCATACTCCAGTTCTACCACCTCAATTTACCCTAATTGGCGGATCGCGCAGTGTGGACTCCTCCGGTGGCACAATTATATCCAGCTTCCAGTATGAGAGGACGCAAGTTCAACTGACGGCTAGCTGCTTTTACACACAACCATTGTGGGGACTGGAGTCCACCTATGAACGGTGGTTTATAAAATCGGTAAAGTGCACTTACCTTGGGAGTCTTTTTCCACTTGGGCCATCATCAAATTTATCCCATCTAATTCCTGAGAGAGTGGTATTGATTTTTAATTACCCTATTTTTTGTTACATAACATTTCTGATTTATTTATATTTTTTTCTGATTGTTGTGTATATCATGTGTATTAATTGTGTATAAGTAAAGATTTATCAATATTTTTATCCAACACTTGCAACTTTTTTTTATATATGCTTATAGCGTAAATGTTTGTATTCTTTTTGGTAGTAGGGGATTGACTACCCCCTTATTAAGCAGCTGCTTTACTTATTTACACCGCCGCAAAACCCCGGGTCTTCGGCGGGTCAGACCCGGGTCAGCGGCGGTGTAAATGGGACACGCTGTGTCCCTTTACACAGGACTTCTACCCAGGTCCTGACCTGGGTAGAACACGGCTAGGACCTGGGTAGAGACCGCAAGCATCCGCTGGGGGGGGGGGGGGGGGGGGGGCACAGACGGCCTGCGCTGCTGTCTGCTATACTCTGCTGACAGCAGCGGAGGAGGTGAATGGATGCCTGTGTGCGGCATCTATTCACCTCCCGGACGGCGGCTGGGGGGGGTGCACCGGGGCTTACCTTGGTGCTGGGCTGCCCCCAGCATGGCGATCGGTGTTTCCGGCGGGGATCACTGCTGTCCCGGCGCTTGGAGATGATGCCATCTCCAAGCCCCGCCTCCATCTACACTGCAGGTGGGCACCACAGTGTAAACATTTGTTCCCAGTGGGAATGTACTTTATTTCAAGGAATTAATATATGAGCAGCAAAGAAAACAACACAACCGTTACCCAATACAATATAGGTTTATTATACTCAACTTCGGTAGTTCAATTCAAGCAGTAAAACAGTCCGTAATCACATCCAGGGAGCCTCGACTGTCATTTCGACACCTGTGTGCTTAAGGAGAGGTCAGGGCACCGTCAATTCATCGTCCGTCCATGAGGTCCGGGATGAGGCTACTGGACTGTCCTTCTTATGAGCTTATATACACAGTTCTAGGTGTTAGTTCCCAAAACAGTAAAAGCATAAGAGGTAATAACATACATTGGTGTTGCACAGCATAACAGTAGTTCCTAAAAAAGATGTAACAAATGCATGCACATGGAATATCTATATATATATACACCCATATATATATATATATATATATATATATAGGGAGACTGTGGTGGCACTCCGTGCTGTCACCACTGTGCGTGGTTACTGTAACAAGCTCCGGTGCCCTCCTGGGTAAGCGTGCAGAGACGCTCTGTACAATAGATGCAGTGGGGGGGGGGGGGGGGGGGGCGGCACTCGGAAATAAAGACAGGAGACGGCAGCTCTTGTGACCATGTGACCACAGAGCTGCCGTCTCCTGTCTTTATTTCCGAGTGCCGCCCCCCCCACTGCATCTATTATATATATATATATATATATATATATATATATATATATATATATATATATATATATATCCCTAAAATGGTTCTGAACACAGCAAAAAGCATACCATGTTTAGCACCCCTTACAACGTTAAATCCCGGATCCGACCCAGCTTGGATCCTTCTTCCAAATGCCGGGCCGGATCTGTAATTTTTGATGTAAAAGGGGTATTAGAATCCCAGCTCCTAAGCGCCTGAATTTATTCTTTGTTGAAATGACAGGTAGGAGCTGGTCGTTTATCACTCTCCATTTTATCACTTTTTGAAGATTGATACATCTGACCCTAAATCTGTATTTTGCATTACAGGTATGGGAAATGAGAAATACTATAAATATACAAATTTTAGGTAATTGAGGACAATATCACAAATTCTCAGATGAAAACCCTGTCCATACATTAAGGTGACAAAGATAAGTATGCGCCATAGTAGAAGGATGTTTAACAATGGTAACAAGACCAATCATGTGTATAATGGTTTCTATCTCATGTAATTTCTTGTCAGGCCAAGTAGCCTCCTGCGTCCCCTCACAGCCGTTACACTGCACATCATAACCGCTATACTGTCCCAGCATCAGGCGTAAGATGGCGGGCCTGGCGGAAACCAACTTCCTTACCCTCATATAAGAGGCGAGTAGGGAAATACGGTAGAGCTGTACAACAGTACAAGAAGCGGGTAATGGAAATAACATTTTGCAGTGATATCATTGTAAGCCTCTGGAGTTTTGCATTGGGACATTACAGACTGAAAACGTCTCCGGTCACAGAACTGAGAACTAATAAAGGGACTTTCCTTTCAACATTTTTGTTGCAGAACTCCCAGCAGTTGTATCTATCTTGGCACAATGCTATTAAGTGCCTGATTCAGACCTGATCGTTGGGCTGCGAGATTTTGGAGGTAAATGCGTCCACGAATTCCCGCCCATGTGCACGGCTGCACATTCGTTCACAGCCGTGCATATGAGGGGAAAACCATTTGCAATCAATCACCATATTATGGTTTCCGCTCTGTTCACAGAGTAAGCCAGAACCTACAGGGGGCTGTGATGGCCGGGAAAGCCTGCATTGTCTGCGGCACTCTCAGTCACCCTGTGAGCAGCTAGCGATGGCTGCCTTCCCACAGACAGCACACGCATGCGCAAAGCGTACCGTGTGCATGTGCGGTCATCCGATTATCGGCAAGGCTGCAGATTCGCAGCCTTGCGTTCTGAATTGGGCCCTAAAGCTGGGTACACATGTACAATCGTCGGGCCGTTCTTCCGTTCTGCGGACGAACGGCCGTTCGATTGTATATATATGTAAGCAGTCCCACTCCCTTCGTTGCGATCGATAAACGGACAAAAACGCTCTTGGCCGTCCACGGTCGGTCGGTCGAAGGTTCTTTGCTGCTTAATATTCTTCCGACAGGACGGCTCCATATCGAAAGAAAAGTGACATGTGTACGCACGTTCGATCGATATGCAGCCCGTTCCTGCGATCATTCCTCCCAAAAGCAGCACGCCCATGTGGGTGTTGACTAGCTGCGTCATCCCTCCATCAGCGCAGCATGTAAACAACAGGAAGTCTTCTCCCCCGTACTTTCCGCGCCATGCTGTTAAAGAATATTCGTTGTGTGTGCATTCCTTTTGAAATAAATAATCGTTGTGTGTGCATTCCTGACAGATATAGTTATATAGTATATAGCCAGATCGGGAGAGTGTGTACGGTGGTACAATCTTTTTCTTGCGATTGTTTGGACGAGAGTACATCGGACGTCGCAAGTAAAATTGTACATATGTGTACGCGCAGATCGGTCGTATGTTTTGGACGGTCGAACGTGTATTCGGTCGATCGAACGGTCGCAAGAAAAATGAAATTGTACATATGTGTACCCAGCTTTAGTCAGGCTACAGTTTTATCTGCTCATGAGAACACAGGGGAAATGTAATAGGATGAGAGATTCAGAAAGTGAGAGATGTGGTAAAAAATCTCCCATTTTTTTAAAGTGTCAATCATTTACCCTGTGAAATCAAACTGGTTTTGCAGTGTAAATGATTGCCGCTTTAAAAAAACTGGAGATTTCTTACCACATCTCTCACTTTCTGAATCTTTCACCTGCAATGCTTCTGTATTTAGCCCTTACAAACTATGCACACACTGTACAGTGGACGGGTGTGGTATGACTCTCCGACGGTCATGATACTGATTCCTGACGGTCAGCATCCACTGCCCATGTTCCTTTAGAGAAGTCACTGATGTAGTGTAGTGGTCGCTCCAGGGTTGGCGCACACAAAGGGGTGAGGCCTTGTGAAAGGGGTGTGTCTTGCCTGTTCCATGCTGATGACACAAAGGGGATGAGGACTAGCAGAAGCTTCTCCCAGTTATATTACTTCAGGAGCATACCTACAGTGGCATCCCTGAAGACTGTAGTCAGGCCAGTTATTAGACAGATGCAGGCAGGGGCGGATCCAGGATAAAATGACAGGGGGGGCACCATGATAAAAAAGGGTTTGGGTGGGGGAGGGGCGGTGTTAGTGGTGCCAGTGTACATGCTAAGAGAGTGGCAGGAGAGGGTGGGAATGGAATTAAAAATAGGCCCTGGCATTTAAAGTACGCAGGCCCACCATGGCGACAAAAGTGAAGGATGTAGTTGTGCGCGCGCCGAAGGCGCGCTCCGGAAAAGGGTGTGTGGCCACTCAACAGGGGGCGTGTCAACACATATACAACTTCTACACATTATGCAACAAAATACTAGACCCCATTATACTTGCCCCTTACACATGATGCCAAATGGAATGAGCCAACATTCAAATAATGCCACATGGATTGTGTCAAAATTCACATAATGCCACATGGATTAAGCCAAAATTTACATAATAACACACACGGATTGAGCCAAAATTCACATAATGCCAAATGGATTGTGTCAAAATTCACATAATGCCACACGAAATGAGCCAAATGCATAAAATGCCATACGGATTGAGCCAAAATTCACATAATGCCACATGGATTGAGCCAAAATTCACATACTGTAATGCCACACGGATTGGGAAAAAATTCACATAATGCAACACGGATTGAGCCAAAATTCCCATAATGCCACATGGATTGAGCCAAAATTCACATAATGCCACACGGATTGAGACAAAATTCACATAATGCCACATGGATTGAGCCAGAATTCACATAATGCTACACAGATTAAGCCAAAATTCACAATACACTTCATAAACAGGGACATTGTCCACCAAAGGCTCGCATTAAACATTTACACCATAATGTCCATTACACGTTAAGTTACACGCCATTATGTCCATTATGTGTTATGCCAAACACCATAATGCCTATTAAAAATTATGCTACATAAGTGCTGCTTCTCTACATGCTCATTGCCAAGGGTTACATGCTCATTGCCAGAGGTTCCATGCTCGTTGCCATGTGGGATTACATGCTCCATTGCCAAGGGGGAATACATGCTTGCGGTAAATGGGGGACCGCCGCCGCCAGGCAGAAGTGATAGCCACTGACAGTGGCAGAGCCTGGCTGTATTCAGAGCACTGCAGGTCCCGGCTATTTGAAATAATACCCCTTTCACACCAGAAAATGCATTCCCAGGTTGGCCCCTTTTACACCAGCCTAGTCCCTGCATTTTCTGGTGTGAGGGGGAGAGAAAACCACCCCTCCCCCCTTTAACCAGTTATCTCATTTAACCGCCTTTATCTTCGGAACCAACTGATCCATTTACATGAGACAAGTATTATATTGAAGAACTTTTGAGTGGGCTTTGAATGATTTTGGTCCAGTGAAACTGGAACGTTTGGTTTCAGAGTAATCTGCCCTCAAAGAACATGAACAGCCATGAAATTACATTTCAAAAATAAAAAAAATCGGTTTACACACAATATCTCTGGAACCGATTGACCGATTTGGACCAGCCTGGTATCATATTGAAGGCCCGGCGATTTGGAATTGAATGAAATTAACCACAAGCTTCTGTGATGTCAGGGCGGGAACTGGCAGCCGTCGGAACCGGGTGGGGGTCGGAATTGATGGGTCCCATATTATCCTATGGGGAAAAAACGTTACAGGTTTGCCATGCGATATCTCCGGTTCCCGGGGGGCTAGAGACACGGGGCTGGGCTCGTTGGAAAGCCCTGGTCCTCAGCTACAAAATAAATGACAAGGGGGGCACGTGCCCGGGTGCCCCCCCCCCCTGAATCCGACACTGGATGCAGGAGAGTGTTTTACATTAATAGAAGCCGCACTAAGCAATATGTTTTGTAGAAATGTGCTTTGCAGAATATTTCCATATTACCAGCCTCTATAAATGCCTCTCGATTATCTTAAAATGCCATTTGCTTTCATCTATAAGGTCCGTGTGCCCAAATAAAAAGGAGACTTTTGCGGTAGCGGCGCTGTATCCGATCGCAGTGGGTTAATGTGTTTGCCGATGGATGGCGTTTTTACCAGTTGCGCAGGTGCAGCGAACGGCTTCACCTCAGTTTATTCATTTCATTGTTTTGCGCGGTCAGATGCATGATGAAGGTCAGTCCTGGTCCCCAAAATTACTAGTTGCGGTCCTGGACCTGCCTATGCGCTGCAGACTTTGGCACAATGCAACACGGAAGGAAGGGGTCCCATTCGGAGCTTGCACACAGGCCCCCTTCTGTCTTAAAGCGCCACTGCCATTGTTATAATGTTTATATCAGGCCTGTCCTAACTATGGCCCTCCAGGTGCTGTGAAACTTCAAGTCCCATCATGCCTTGCCACAGTTTTGCTGTCAGGGAATGTTAAACCTATTGCAAGGCATGCTGGGATGTGTAGTTTCACAACAGCTGGAGGGTTTATAGCATATAAATAAAATCGTGAACGTCACTTTATCCATTTAAAAAAAAAAAAAAAACATTTTGTGGCTTTCAGACAATTTCAGAAAATATAATCAAGGTAAAGTGTTATTTTTGCTTTCAGTCATTCATTCATCGCTGTGTTCCAATGATAGGATTGTGTCTAGACAGTGGTGAAAACAGGAAACGTATATGATTATATTATAAGCTACCGCTGTGAACCGTGGCCAAGGTCTGACTAGATTTACTACATTCAGGAGTCTACACTGTAAATGAAAATGCTGTTTATATGCCAGCATTTACTTACAGTCCCTGCACAAACAATATGGGATACCAGGGCCGCCACTAGAAATGTTGGGGCCCGGGACTGACCTACAGTCCGCACCCCCAGCGCCACATCTCTGGCCGATGCCACCCCCCGCGTGCCATCTCCATTACGGTTACTTACCATCACCCGCGTTGCAGCATCGTCCTCCGGCTCCTTCAGCCTCCACGATCATGGCTGGAGCGCACACTGCACATTGCTGCATGCAGAGCGCCGAGCCCCTCTGTGTCCTAGGCATCTATGCAATTGATGACCTTAGATGGTTTTAATGCTCATGGAGGAAAATAATAATGGAGGAGAACCAGATGGTTTCCCTCCATCGATGTCAAGCATAAACAAAGTGGGACACTGAACATAGCTCCAGCCCCAATATACATGAAGCCCTGCCTCCATGTTTTGATTGGCCCACAGCAACAGCAATGATGGCCACCCCTAATTCGCAATGGGAGCCACACACTCTGAAATGGTCTCATGGAATGGGGGGCGTGGCTTTGCGGGATGCCTCGATCATGAGCCATACATTCCTGTATGATGATACGGATATGATATATGACGAGATGGATATAACGTATGACGAGACGGATATGACATATGACGAGATGGATATAACGTATGATGAGATGGATATAACGTATGATGAGATGGATATAACGTATGATGAGACGGATATGACATATGACGAGATGGATATAACGTATGATGAGGTGGATATGACATATGATAAGATGAATATGATAAGATGGAAATGATGTATGACGAGATGCATATGACATATCAGATGGATATGATGTTTGATTAGTCAGATATGACATGTATATGAGATGTATATGACGTATGACGAGATGGATAGGACACCTTGATCCTTAGCTGTTTTAACGCTGTGGGGGGCATGGTAAGGGCCCCGAGAGCTGCTGCATGATGACTGTTCTGTGAAAATTGAGACAGTTGGGATGTATGGCTCAACTAAACAGCGGCTCTGAGCACACCCAGACTCTGTGGGGCTGTTTCTGAGTCGCACCCATAGCGGCTGTAGTTGTGGGAAGCTGCGGAATCCTGATTTATCACCTTATACTACTGCTAGAAGCTGTGGGGCTAATGTAGCGGGTCCGTGCACCTGCAAGCAGGAAGCCCCAAACCTCCCACTGATTGTACTTCAGCAGCCAGGCCCAGGACTGTCATAATGGGTGCTGGACGGGGTCCTGACAGTCATTTACCCGACAGTCATTTACCCGACAGTCATTTACCCGCTGCGCTTTCCACGCTGCGGGCACGGTGGCTCATTACGCTCGCCACCTATTCTATTCTCCCTCTATGGGGGTCGTTGACCCCCAAGAGGGAGAATAGCCGGTGGCTGTCGGGAACCCGTCTGTCTGTGTTTTTCCCGACTGTTAAAACACCGACAGACTGGTTCCCGATGGCCACCGGCTATTCTCCCTCGTGGGGGTCCACGACCCCCATAGAGGGAGAATAGAATAGGTGGCGAGCATAGCAAGCCACCGTGCCCGCAGCGTGGAAAGCGCAGCGAGCCCGCAAGGGGATTTGTTGCACTCGCCATGCTGTCTGAGTCCGGCCAGTCGGGATCCCGAAGTCGGGATAATGACTGTCGGAATCCCGACTGTCGGAACCCTATACCACACCCGTCGTGATGAGCATTAGCTGCTTGCATGGTTCTGGAATTATGCGTTTCCTCATTGCATAACACGAGGAAACAATAGAACCATAATTATCAGATATACTATATATTATTTCTAGAATGTGATTTTTGGTGACGATCCCTTTTTCTCTTTTTCAACCAAAATTGATAAGTTCCATTTAAAAAATTAAGTTCCCCACTTCTGACGAATTGTTATTTTACCTTTGCGCATTGTATTGTTTGTTTAGTTTTGCTGTAGGGCGCGCGCACGCGACATGAGGCCCAAGTCGGAGTCCAGACGCTGACACCGCGTCCTGTCCAGCAGCAGAGCCCAGGAGCTCTGTGCAGCTGCAGCAGAACAAGTGCACACATACCTCACTACAAGCCGGAGAACTGGCCGCCAGTGCCACACAACAGTTGGGGCATACAAAGGCAGTGGCAAGAAAGGCTGCTTACCTTCCGAAAACAAACAGCACGGTTTTTACTCTCTCTATCTCCGTGTGACGCATGGTATGTGTGATGTATTAAGAGCCTTTTTGGCTCACAGAGAAGAGAGGGGGAAAAAAGCCAGTTGATCCGGCAATTTTGTGCTCTACGAATATTCTGACTGTTACATACAGAGGCTAATTGTGACCCAAAATTAAGGTCTCACTAAAGTAGCCATTAACCAATCACTAGCCATACCAATGGAGAAAAAAGAGCTGTTGTATTTCCCACTGATTTTTAATACTTTTATAAGTATTGATTTTTTTATCATTGTGATTGTTACATATGAATTATATTAATAAACTATAAACTGTGTCACAGGTGTTAGGGACTCGGGAGATCTCGCCAACCCTAACTCCGTTGTCACCTATTGGAGTTGGCGGATGCGTGCTAAGCTAACCTTCACCAATAATAGCCGCGTTCGTGGGAGCCCGTTAGTCAGGCTCCCACCCCGATGCCACCTGGTCTTACTAGTGACAACGCAGCCGCCAAAGCCAGAGGTACACAAGGGGAAAGCTAACTAAGAAACAAGAGGCGAGAACTACCCTGCCCTACGGAGGAAGGTGCCAGTAGATAACCCTCTACGCTGGAACCCCTTAGGCAAATGCAGTAGCCTATAGGTGTAACAATACACAATAGCTGATCCAATAAACCAAACTGACGGGTCTAACAATACACAGGTTGGACCTAATAGGAAAAGCTGACAGGTGTAACAATACACAGTATGCTGACACAATACTATAAATTCTGACGGGTGTAACAATACACAAGATGAACCCAATAAGTTTAAACTGACAGGTGTAACAATACACAGTATGATGGTATAAAAAGGAAATGATAAGCAATGAGACAGGGAGTGGGAAAACTCCCAACTTATCTGAGAACGGAGGAATCTGCAACCAACAAGAAACAAGGATCCAGGAGGCAGGCTGGAGCAAGGCCACTGGAGACAGGGACAAACGCTGTACAGAGACCTGGGACCGGAAACACTCAAAGACACGAAATCCAGAACTATAGCCGGCGTCTGAGTGCGCTGGCTATGCAGTTTAAATAGCGCGCCAGAGTGCTAACCTGACGCTGCGTGTGACGTCATGTACACCCCTTCCTCCGTGCGGCCGCCAGGCGTCCCCCGTCGCCTTGGCAACCGCTGCGGCAGGGGAGGAAGGGGTTGTCTCATTGTTGCCGGGCGCCCGTCTCCGTCCGCCGGAAGTATCCGGCTGATGACGCGACGGCGTCCTGGCAACGCGGCAACCGCCGGGACCTCCGAGGAGACTGCCGGGCGAGCGCAGGTGCCGCCCGTGCAGCTCCTAACAACAGGTGCGCTCTCTAAACAGTCTGTTTAAATTGTGTATATTTGCTTACCTTTCGGACCTCAGGTGCAACCAGCAGTGGGAATCATAGCAGAGGCCTCTATACACAGGCCCTGATACGTCCTTCCCTGTCTCTGCAGGCAGGTCGCCCAAAGACCCGGGCATCCGGGAAACCGGGCCATTTCCTGGTGGGCTGGTCCAGATCTCCACCTGGCTGGGCCGCCGACCGTCCGTCCCCCGCCCCCCCCCCCGGACAGTAGCGCATCACACAGCGGCACCCCTCCCCCGGGCAGAGGCGCATCCCCCAGCACACACCCCCCCCCCCGGGCTGCATCAAGATTGTTCCCGCCTCTTCTATAAAAAGAGGGGAAGGGCTCCTCCTGAGGTAAGGAAAAAGAAATACAATTTGGTGGCCTCCTTAAGAAATACAATTTGGTGGCCTCAACCTTACGGGAGAAGAAGGCGCACGGATGAATCTTCTGATCATGAATGTCCTTCTGGGAAAGGACAGCTCCGGCCCCTACATCCGAGGCGTCAACCTCCACAAGAAAAGGAATTCTGGGGTCTGGGTGATGTAAGACGGGAGCCGAACAAAAGGCTTTCTTTAATTTATGAAAAGATTCGATGGCCTGTGGGGACCAAACTTCCGGATTGGCTCCTTTGCGAGTCAATTCAACAATGGGGGCAACAATGTCAGAAAAAGAACGGATGAATCTCCGATAATAATTAGAGAATCCTAAAAATCTTTGGATCGCTTTGAGGTTGGTAGGACGAGCCCAAGACATGATGGCCTGAACCTTACTGGGGTCCATAGAAAAGCCCTTGGGGGAAATGACATAGCCCAGGAAAGAGACTTGAGAAATTTCGAACTCGCACTTTTCGAGCTTGGCGTATAGTTGATTCTCACGCAACTTCTGAAGAATCATGCGGACATGTTGCCGATGCTCAGGAAGTGACTTGGAAAAAATTAAAATGTCATCTAGGTAAACAACAGCAAATAACCCCAGGTAAGGCCGGAGGACCTCATTTATAAAATCCTGAAAGACCGCAGGAGCATTGGCCAAGCCAAACGGCATTACAAGATATTCATAGTGGCCCGAGTGCGTATTAAAGGCCGTCTTCCACTCATCTACTTTTCTAATCCTAATCAGGTTGTATGCTCCTCTAAGGTCGATTTTGTAAAAAACTCTTGCCTCCCGGATTTGGTCGAATAGAACAGAGATGAGCGGTAATGGGTAGGAATTTTTTATGGTAATCTTGTTCAAGGCCCGAAAATCTATACAGGGACGCAACGATCCGTCCTTTTTTTCTACAAAAAAAAAACCCTGCGCCCACGGGCGACTTAGATGGACGAATGAACCCTTTTTTAAGACTCTCACTAATGTATGAATCCATGGCCTGGGATTCAGGTGCTGAAAGGGCGTATAGACGTCCCTTGGGCAATCTGGCATCGGGGACTAGGTCTATGGCACAATCAAAGGGGCGGTGAGGGGGCAACGTATCAGCTTCCTTTTTGGAAAACACATCGGCAAAATCTCTGTAGGGTACAGGTAGGGAAGAAGAAAAAACGGGAAGAACAAGACGAAGAGGAAGAGAGAGACAATGATCCGAACAGGAGGAGCCCCAACGTGTGATTTCCCCTGTGGTCCAATCAATACTGGGATTATGTTTTCTAAGCCATGGTAACCCCAGGACAAGTGGCATGAGTGGACAGTGGAACAAAAAGAAGGAAATCTCTTCAGAATGAAGAGCCCCCACCGAAAGCTGAAGAGAAGGGGTGCATGCAGTAACACTGCCGTTGGAGAGTGACTGCCCATCAAGGCCACAAACCGACAATGAATTGACCAGGGGAATGGGCTCAAGCCCCAACGAATGAACCAGACCCCTGTCAATAAAATTGCCGGCTGCGCCGCAATCAACAAAGGCAGTGGTACTGATGGTGTGGTTTTTACAGGAGAGAGAAACCTGAATAATTATCGAGTCTAGGGGAGAAAAACAAGATAGGCCCAAGTGAGTTTCCCCAAAAACACTTAGGCCCTGTCTTTTCCCGCCTTCAATGGGCAGACAACCGCACGGTGGCCCTGACCCCCACAATACAGACAGAGACCCTTCAGCCTCCTACGATTCTTTTCTGAGGCTGACAACCGCGTGGCCCCAATCTGCATGGGTTCGTCACACGAAACCTCCGAAGTCTCCCCCAGTGAGGATGAGGGAAATATCCCGGACTCCTTCTCTCTCTGACGCTCCCGAAACCTCCGATCTACCTTGATGGCTAATTCCATAATCTCATCAAGGGAGGTCGGGGTAGGGTAGTGAACCAATGCATCTTTTAGAGTTTCTGACAGACCAATTCTAAACTGACTGCGGAGTGCTGGGTCATTCCAACCCGAATCAATGGCCCACCTCCTAAACTGGGTACAATAAGCCTCAGCATTACCCTGACCCTGCCGTAGTGCCCTCAGATTGGCTTCAGCTGAGGCAGCACGGTCCATCGTACAGCAACCCCATGGCCGAAAAGAACGCATTCACAGAGGTAAGGGCCTCAGAGCCTGTGGGGAGGCCGAAAGCCCAGGTCTGTGGGTCCCCCTGTAATAGGGAGATAACCATTCCCACCCGCTGGGATTCTAAGCCTGAGGAGGCCGGGCGAAGTTTGAAGTAAAGCTTGCATGACTCCCTAAAGTTAAAAAACTGGGAGCGCTCCCCGGAAAACCGGTCCGGGAGACTCAACTTGGGTTCAGGGTTTCTGGATGAGGACAAGACCCCTTGTACCCGTTCCTCTTGTGAGTTAACCCGGAGGGTCAATTTCTGGAGCTCCTGTGTCAGGGTATGCATCTGTCCTGCCAAGGCGTGACTGGCAGCCTGCTGGGCCGGATCCATGACAGCAGAACTAAAGCCAAGGAAGTAGTGGTGAAGTATGGGCCGGCTATAATGTTAGGGACTCGGGAGATCTCGCCAACCCTAACTCCGTTGTCACCTATTGGAGTTGGCGGATGCGTGCTAAGCTAACCTTCACCAATAATAGCCGCGTTCGTGGGAGCCCGTTAGTCAGGCTCCCACCCCGATGCCACCTGGTCTTACTAGTGACAACGCAGCCGCCAAAGCCAGAGGTACACAAGGGGAAAGCTAACTAAGAAACAAGAGGCGAGAACTACCCTTGCCCTACGGAGGAGGGTGTCAGTAGATAACCCTCTACGCTGGAACCCCTTAGGCAAATGCAGTAGCCTATAGGTGTAACAATACACAATAGCTGATCCAATAAACCAAACTGACGGGTGTAACAATAGACAGGATGGACCCAATAGGAAAAGCTGACAGGTGTAACAATACACAGTATGCTGACACAATACTATAAATTCTGACGGGTGTAACAATACACAAGATGAACCCAATAAGTTTAAACTGGTGTAACAATACACAGTATGATGGTATAAAAAGGAAATGATAAGCAATGAGACAGGGAGTGGGAAAACTCCCAACTTATCTGAGAACGGAGGAATCTGCAACCAACAAGAAACAAGGATCCAGGAGGCAGGCTGGAGCAAGGCCACTGGAGACAGGGACAAACGCTGTACAGAGACCTGGGACCGGAAACACTCAAAGACACGAAATCCAGAACTATAGCCGGCGTCTGAGTGCGCTGGCTATGCAGTTTAAATAGCGCGCCAGAGTGCTAACCTGACGCTGCGTGTGACGTCACGTACACCCCTTCATCCGTGCGGCCGCCAGGCTTCCCCCGTCGCCTTGGCAACCGCTGCGGCAGGGGAGGAAGGGGTTGTCTCATTGTTGCCGGGCGCCCGTCTCCGTCCGCCGGAAGTATCCGGCTGATGACGCGACGGCGTCCTGGCAACGCGGCAACCGCCGGGACCTCCGAAGAGACTGCCGGGCGAGCGCAGGTGCCGCCCGTGCAGCTCCTAACAACAGGTGCGCTCTCTAAACAGTCTGTTTAAATTGTGTATATTTGCTTACCTTTCGGACCTCAGGTGCAACCAGCAGTGGGAATCATAGCAGAGGCCTCTATATACAGGCCCTGATACGTCCTTCCCTGTCTCTGCAGGCAGGTCGCCCAAAGTCCCGGGCGCCCGGGAAACCGGGCCATTTCCTGGTGGGCTGGTCCAGATCTCCACCTGGCTGGGCCGCCGACCATCCCCCCCCCCCCCCCCCCGGACAGTAGCGCATCACACAGCGGCACCCCCCCCCCTCCCCCGGGCAGAGGCGCATCCCCCAGCACACACCCCCCCCGGGCTGCATCAAGATTGTTCCCGCCTCTTCTATAAAAAGAGGGGAAGGGCTCCTCCTGAGGTAAGGAAAAAGAAATACAATTTGGTGGCCTCCTTAAGAAATACAATTTGGTGGCCTCAACCTAAATCCAAAATCAAATTGTTCATTTACAATTGCACTTTGTATTTTTTGTTTAAAAATCCAGGTTAAAAATTTACTTTCCCTGGATGCGTTGATACGGATCAGTTTTGTTCGGCTACGAAATGGTTACAAATGAACCATTTCTTCATTCATCCTACTACAAACCACCAATCTTGCTATAAAATTAATCGTATTCTATTTGCGTGCAAAATTTTCGCACAGGCCACCTAATCTTTCTTTAACAGGCAAAACCATGCTGCACTGCAGAAGGAGCATACAGTATGTAACATGCAGAGAGAGTTAGATTTGGGTGAGGTGTGTTCAAACAATCTAAACTGCAGTGCAAGTATAAAGCAGCCAGTATTTACCCTGCACAGAAACAAAATAACACCCTCAAATCTAACTCTCTCTCTGCACGTTACTTCTGCCCCACTTGCAGTGCAGCATATACAGGGGTGTTTTTACAGACTCCCGAATGGGGTTCAGCAGCCATAGGACCACAATCTATCGGCTCACCCTAAGACGGACTTTGAGGTACATTAAGAATGCTGTTAGAATTCTTGAAATTAGTGCCCGACCTCTGTTCATTTCAATATAATTGAATGAGACATGAATGTTGATGCTTATACAGCAAACTATTCCTGTAGGCCGCCTGCATCTGCTGAAAGTGTTCCTGCATCTGCAGATATCTGTATAAATAACAGCTGTGCGAAGTGAGATCTTAGCATCTGGCAGCACTGTATACATTTAAGGCTTGGCCAAGTAACTTCCACGCTCCAGCTATTGGGAAACTATTGCTTATTTATACTCGCAGCCCTGGGGGTACTCTGCAGACTAGTTGGGGGTTCTTGAAAATAATATTGATAATAGTAGAAGAGGAAGTCTCCTGATTGATGGAGAAGTCTCCAATTGCCATGGAGATGAACCACGTTGCGTCACTTATGGTTCCATCTGCTCCTACTAGGAGGGGGGGTCTGACGCCGGCCGTGACTCCACTTTTTATATACTAAGGGGCTGTGGGGGCTACTATTATTAAGATTTGAGACCAGTGAGGTTCTATTGCCAATATGGGTGAGAATTTATTTTCTAATGGATGTGGGGAGGAGGAAGTGCAAAACACCCCATAGATACAGAGGTGTAGAGCCAGCGAGGAGAGGGGGCATGCTGTCGGCCCCCATTCCTCCCTCCTCTGAATAACAGGAGGCAGAAGACAATAGCGGCAACGAGTATGTAACTTCCCCCCTGGCAATGAGCATGTAAGTTCCCCCTGGCAACGACTATGTAACTCCTCCTGGCAACAAGAATGTAACCCCCCCCCACACACACACACACCCTGTCAACCAACATAAAACTGCTGGCAATGAGCAAGAAATCCCTGGCAAGGAGCATGTAATCCCTGGCAACAAGCATGTAGGTAAAAAAAAATCATGTAATATATGGGGTAGAAGCCTTACTGTGGGGCATCATTTGTAAGGGGCATTTTTGTGGGACTTAAAATGGTGTCAGTGGCATAACTGTGCCAGGCATAATATGTACCAGGAATTACGGTTTGTGTGATAATGTGTAATGGACATTTTGGTTTGTGTGGCATAATGTGTAATGGCCATTAGGGTTTTTCTGGCATGTGTAATGGGCATTAAGGTGTGTTTAGCATAATTTGAAATGGGCATTACGATTTGAGTGGCAAATTGTGTAAGGGGCATTACGGTGTGTGACATAATCAGTTTATATGGCATAATGTGCATTACAGTTTGTTTTGCATTTGTAATGGACATTACGGTTTGTGTGGCATAATTTGCAGTAGGCATTACGGTTTGTGTTGCATAATGTGTATGATGCATTACTATAAGAAGGAAAAATGGCTGGGGGGGGGGGGGGGTGTGTGTGTGTCAGTATTTCAAGAAACATACCCTTGCTCCAGGAACCTTGTTACCTACCTACACCTCTGATTAGATATATTTTAAGATTTTACAAAAAAAAAATATTTGTAACTTTATTAAAGAATTAAAAACCCTGAAAGTTTCTGAGTGGTTTTGTCAGTTAAGTGGGTTAAAGCAATTGATATGCACCACTTCAAAGGCAGCATAAGCTGGAGAGCAAACACTGTACACACAACACAACAGCAGAAGTCTAGGCACCACTCACAGCTGGCTCAGCTTAATAAATATCACATATTTGTAGTCTGATGTGAGACAGAATCTTGCATATGAGTCCTGCAAACATATATTTAGCTGGTCAGTCCCACATGGAAATTACTAAAATTCCTTTTTTGCAAACTTCCTTGATAATAAATGTTACTCTTTGTGATTCATGTAATGAATGTAAGTGTAGACTATGCAATCATTATGTAGCATACTCTCCAACATCACCCATTCTAGGTAATTGATAAGAAAGGTGTTTCACCACAGGTGATGGCAATCCTACATTACCAGGGAAGTCCAGGAACAGAGCATTTTCTCCCTGAAGGAGAGGGTCAGGTAGGCAAGTATGTTCACCTATCTGAATTGTGCTGTGGCCCCACCTCTGGATCCGCCACTGGAAATGACTTTTTACCTAACAGAACTGAAACGTTGTTGTACTAAACTCCTTGTTTGAGAGCATTATTCCGAGTGCCGCACGTTCCACCAGCTTTACTATTCTACATTGTGATTACATTGTTGGGAGTGCCGGACCCACAGATACACACACACACACATATATCATTATCCGGAATTCATAACTTTATATGCTACCCAGTGGGACCTCTAACATCTATCCATCTGTCCATTATGACCTCTAGCGCCTGTCTCCACCAAGGTGGTGGCCATTGTTGGAGGGACATTTTCATCAGATTCCATATGGATGGTTAGAGCCATTTGAATCTGCAGAGACCATGCACCCCCACAGCGCCGGCTCCCCCAAGCCACCACTTGGTCTGCAGTGCCACTGTTATGCCAATGGCTATAAACACAATGAACTTAATACTTTATTCTGACCTTCTCAATTCTGATACTCCAGAGTGCCGCGATTCCAAAACGTTTGGGAACCACTGGCCTAAGACACCACCTCCTCCAAACGCTGTATATTGCTTCTTTTCATTCCTGTAGCCTAATAAACATCCTGTACAATCAGCAGCAAAGCCTGTCTAGTGTAAGCAGAAGAAGGCATTATCGAAGAATCTGAAGTCATGATTTATAGCTCACAAGCCTGGCTCACTTCCCAGCGTCCACACCAGTTATCATTCCGGGATACCCAGCACTGTTTATCGACAAAGCAATAACATGGAAAGCGCTTTCAGCAGTAATAAATGACACTGACCGGGGAAGTGCCTGTTCACATGGCAGCTTGGACTGCAGCTCCAGGCCTCCACATACAGATAGGCCCACCATCAGGCGGATTCTCCAGTTATTTTAGAGCGATTGTCACAGGCTCATGTCATGATACATAACTGGCATATAACATAGTGCATACCTCCCAACTCTCCAGCAGGGGCAGGAGAGAAGTCCACATGCCTGGGGATGTGGACTAACAATAGGGGGCGTGGCTTATACACACGGCTCTCCCGTGAGGCCACGCTCCATTTTTGCCGCTGTGGGGCATGAACTGACGCTGTGCGCGTGATGCGTGGGTGACAGTGGGGACTTCCAATTGCCCCCCCCCCCCCTCGGGACACTGCCGGAACACTGACTTACCAGATGCTCTCCCTGGTGCGATGATTGAGTGCTCAGATCCATAGACACGCACAGAGCAGACTTGGTAGCAAATATCTGCTGCCACTGGGCATGTGCTGCACTCTATTCTGCCATTTACAGAGCATGTAGTGGTCGCCAGCCAGCCTGAGGGAAGGGGAGTTTCCAGGCAACTGGAAACCCCTTCCCCCCCCCCCCTGCATTTGCCTATACCCATTGGGGTGGAGAGGGGCGTTGCGGCCTGATCAGGGTCATTACCATATGGGCACGCCCTGCGTTTCACGGGCGTTCCCATGAAAATGCAGGGCGTGCGTATGGAAATGCGGTCGTGAGGTGTGTGAGGGGGGGGGGGGGCGGACAGCCACTGATTGGCTGAGAGCCCATTTATTTGTATGAGTTTTTCTTTTAATTATTTGCCTGCTGCCTGGCTCCCCCTGCCGCCTCTTTGTGTCCCCCCGCCTGGCTCCCCCTGCCGCCTCTTTGAGTCCCCTTGTTTGGCTCCCGGCTGCACACAAGAGTTATCCGATCCAATGCATCGGGCCAGTTGGGATGTCAAACACATGATATTTGGTCCAATTTATTGGCATGATCCATCGGAATCGTGTCAAATCGGACCAAATCTCACTAGTGTATAGGGGCCTTTATTGTTTTGGTGCATGGTGTAGATTGTGGGCTCAGAATGTACATCTGATTGTGTTCCCCTGTATTTAGTTTATGTATGTACAGTACAGTAGTTCAGCCGCAGTCCCATCCTTGTGCCTGTACAGACACAGACCCGTCACATCTGCCAAGAGTCTGGGGCCAGTGTGGGGGAGCGTAACCTAATTTGTACTGATTTTGGCAGGTCGATCCGCTCATTAGCAGCTCAATAACCGCGGAGAGAGCCGGGAAGGGGGAGCCGTGTGTGTGGGTGGGGGGGGGGGGGGTGTACGGTCTTTTTATTGTTTTGCAATGATTGCTTTCTCTCCAAGAACCGAGAGCACAACACAAAGCTGAAATTGATCAACGCCTGGTAGTATCCAAGGGAGGATTGTGCACGGCTGCGATCACATTTTTTTTACAAGATGCCTGAGCAGAGTATAGCTCCTCCCCCTACATCGGGCCCCATGCGGCTCCTGGGAATAAGCATAATGCTTAACACAGTCATTCTCATGGAAAGGGGGGGGGGGGCTGATTCAGAGATGGAAATTAATGCTATCACTGCGGCAATTTAGGTCCTGATTCAGATTGGCTCATATATGCAAAGCCTCCTCCTGCCTGCATACCACCCCCTGCCTGTACACCACCTCCTGCCTGCATACTACCCCCAGCCTGTATACCACCTCCTGCCTGCATACTACCCCCTGCCTAAATACTACCACCTCCTGCCTGCACACCGCCCCCTGCCTGTATACCACCTCCTGCCTGCATACTACCCCCTGCCTGTATACCACCTCCTGCCTGCATACTACCCCCTGCCTAAATACTGCCCCGTGCCTACATAAAAAGGGGATTTTTGGTTCTTACCTGTAAAATCCTTTTTTCAGAGGCCAAGGTGGATGCTGGGGATGTGGGTATTCCGGGCTGGAGGTCCGGGCACCAAGGAGTAGAAACTTCTTGTGGCTAGTGCAGCCCCAGGCTCCGCTCCCTAATACCCCTTCCTGTCCTCAGAGACCAGTTTTTAACTTTAACAAGCCGAGGAACAGGTATAGGAGAGGGGAACCATTCAACTTTTTGAACATTCAGTCAACAGAACACTAAACTGTGAACTATAACTAAGTAACTGCAAGGTTTGGAGCGGTAGGGCGGGCGCCCAGCATCCACCTTGGCCTCTGAAAAAAGGATTTTACAGGTATGAACCAAAAAATAGGATTTTGGGTACCTACCGGTAAATCCTTTTCTCGTAGTCCATATGGGATACTGGGCTTCACTACTATGGGGATTGAGACCTCCGCAGGAGAGACAGGCACATAAAAAAACTTTCAGTGTGGGTGCACTGGCTCCTCCCCTCAATCTCCCTCCACTAGTCAGTTAATGCAAAAACTGTGCCGAAGGAGAGCATGTGAGGAGTATGTGATAATGTATTGTGGTGAGATTCATCCAGCACACCCAAACGAACAAAAAACATATAAGAGAGGTGAATCCTAACAACTTAAGAGGACACCTGTAACTAGAACAATCTATAGACATATTTATCCTATAGAAAACAAGGCAATAAGCCTAACCATAAAGTAGATCTGACAGCAGAAAAAGCCGCACTGAGGCGGGCTCCCAGTATCCCAAATGGACTACGAGAAAAGGATTTACCGGTAGGTACCCAAAATCCTATTTTCTCTACCGTCCAATGGGATACTGGGCTTCACTACTATGGGGAGGTCCCAAAGCTACCAGAACGGGTGGGAACGTGCGGATTCTGCTGTAGAACCGCATTCCCGAACTGGGAATCCTCCCTGGCCAGGGTGTCAAACTTGTAGAACTTCACAAATGTGTGTTGCCCTGACCAAGTTGCGGCCCTGCATAGCTGCATTGCCGACACCCCTCGAGCAGCCGCCCAAGAGGTACCTACAGACCTGGTTGAATGAGCCTTTACTGAAAAAGGAAGCGACAAACCAGCTGATGCATAAGCCTGTTGGATAGTACATCTTATCCACCTGGCAATGGTACGCGTTGAAGCAGGTAAACCCTTCTTCTGCGCATCATAAAGCACAAACAGGCTGTCCGTCTTACGGATCCTAGCTGTGCGCTTGACATACCCCTTAAGGGTGAGGACTACATCCAAGGTATCCGGTATATCTGGGTGTGTCGCGCTAGAAGGAACCACAATAGGTTGGTTTAGGTGGAACCCTGACACCACCTTTGGAAGGAATTGTGGTCTAGTCCTGAGTTCCGCCCTATCGTTGTGGAACACAAGGTAAGGGCTCCGACAAGACAAGGCCCCGAGCTCGGACACCCTCCTGGCCGAAGCTAGCGCCAGCAGAACAACAGTCTTCCAAGTGAGGTGTCGCAGCTCAGACTCTTCCAGTGGAACAAACCGGGCTGATTTTAAGAAAGTAAGAACTACTTCCAAATCCCATGGTGCAGTGGGAGGCACAAAGGGGGGCTGAATCCTGAGCACCCCCTGTAAGAAGGTTTGCACTTCAGGCAAGGCCGCAATCTTTTTCTGAAAAAACACAGATAGTGCGGAGATTTGGACCTTTAAGGAACCCAATCTGAGTCCCTTATCCAGGCCAGCCTGAAGGAAACGTAGCAGACTGTTTAATCGAAAACTGGCCGGAGGCAAGTCATTCTTCTCACACCAGGCAATATATCTGCGCCATATTACATGATAATGAGCAGCCGTCACCGGCTTCCTGGCTTTTATCATTGTAGTGACGACAGAGGGGTGGAGACCCTTGTGGACTAAGATCTGCCGCTCAACCTCCAGGCCGTTAAACGTAGCCGCTGTAAGTCCTGGAAGACGAACGGGCCCTGGAGGAGCAGGTCTTCTCTTAGGGGCAGACGCCACGGGTCTTCCACTAGCATGGCCTGAATGTCCCCGTACCAGGCCCTTCTTGGCCAGTCTGGTGCCACCAGTATGGCCTCCGTCCCCTGATGCCGGAGCCGCTTTAGCACCCGAGCCAACAATGGGAGAGGTGGGAAGAGGTACACCAATTGGAAATTCCAGGTCCAGGTGAGAGCGCCCACGGCTATCGCCCCTGGGTCTCTGGTCCGTGCACAGTACATTGCTACCTTGTGGTTCAATCGTGAAGCCATCAGGTCGATCTGAGGGAGCCCCCACAGATCCACTATGGCATTGAACACTTGAGTGTGAAGGCCCCACTCCCCCGGGTGAAGATCGTGACGACTCAGGAAGTCTGCCTCCCAATTGTCGACTCCCGGGATAAAAATGGCAGACAGGGCCTGGACATTCTGTTCCGCCCAGGACAGAATTTTTGACGCTTCTCTCATGCAGGGCATGCTCTTGGTACCACCCTGCCGATTTATATAGGCCACAGTGGTGGCATTGTCCGACTGGACCTGGATCGCCTTTCCCTGTAACAATGGAGCTGCCTGTAACAGGGCATAGTAGACCGCCCTCAACTCCAGCTTGTTGATATGAAGGCCAGACTCCAGTGGAGACCATCGACCCTGTAGGCGGACTCCCTGTGTCACAGCTCCCCAGCCCCTCAGGCTGGCGTCCGTGGTTACCAGAATCCAGTCCTGGATCTGAAACCGTCTGCCTGCCAACAAATTGGATGAATCTAGCCACCACTGTAGCGAGATCCTGGTTCTTGTTGCAAGACCAATCCTTCTGCGCATATGCAGGGGGGAGCCGGACCATTTTGTCAGAATATCCAATTGAAAGGTCCTGGAATGGAAGCGGCCAAATTGTATTGCTTCGAATGAAGCCACCATCTTGCCTAGAAGCCGGAGGCAAAGATGGATCTGTACCAGAGGTGACTGCAGGACCTCCCTGACCAGCTGTTGTATTGCAGTGACTTTTTCCATCTGCAGAAAAACTTTTTGTTCTGATGTATCCAGGATCATGCCCAAGAAAACCATCCTCTGGGTTGGAACCAGCGATGATTTGGGCATGTTTAGGATCCACCCGTGGTCTCTTAGCACCTGTATGGACAGATTGAGAGCACTGCTTAAAGCCTCCGCCGACCCTGCTTTTATTAGCAGGTCGTCCAGGTAAGGCACTACATTCACCCTTCGGAGCCTGAGTAGTGACATCATTTCCGCCATTACCTTTGTGAAAACCCGCGGGGCTGTCGACAGGCCGAAAGGTAACGCCCGGAATTGGTAATGGTTGTTCCCCAAGGCAAACCTGAGATAGATTTGGTGTGGGGGCCAGATAGGAATGTGTAGATAGGCGTCTTTGACGTCTATAGAGGCCAGGAACTCCCCTCTTTCTAGGCTGGCGATCACAGAGCGCAAGGACTCCATCCTGAACTTGAACACGCGCAGGAAGGGGTTCAGTGACTTTAGATTCAGGATGGGTCTTACTGAGCCGTCTGGCTTCGGTACCAGGAATAAGTTGGAATAATATCCCTGGCCCTGCTCCGTGACTGGCACCGGTACAATTACCTGAGACTGAAGCAGCCTGGTAATGGCCCCCTGAAGGAGCACCTGATCCTCCTGGGATGCTGGAAGTGCCGACCTGAAGTATCGTCTGGGAGGGGGTTTGTCGAATTCCAGCTTGTAACCTAGAGAAATGAGACCTCTGGCCCAGGTATCCAGACCCGAGGCGTCCCACACATGGCTGAAATGCAACAATCGCGCTCCCACCGCGAGAGAGTCTCGTGGCGGGAAAACCCCGTCATGCTGCAGGCTTAGAGGAAGTCGCGGCATTTGGACGGTCCTGGGTGTTGGAGGTGTTAGGCTTCCTAAACTTGCCTCTCGTGCCCCTGCTGGCATTGGAGGCGCCCCTAGCCTTGGGGCGAAACCTGTTCCCACGAAAGGACTGCTGGGAAGCACCTGTGAAGGTACGCTTTGCAACCGTGGGGGCTGATGGGAGAAAGGTAGACTTTCCTGCCGTGGCTTTGGAAATCCAACCGTCTAATTCACTGCCAAACAGCCATTCTCCTGTAAAGGGAATACCCTCCACACTCTTCTTTGAGTCTACATCTGCAGACCACTGCCGCAGCCACAAGGCCCGTCTGGCTGACACCGCCATGGCTGAATTGCGCGCGTTGATTGCGCCCAATTCCTTTTGTGCCTCGCACAGTATTTTTGCGGTGTCCTGAATGTGACGCAGGCTGTCCCCTATCTGGGCCACAGTCATGTCACCCAACAAGCCTTCCTGAATCTGGGTTGACCAGGTATGAATAGCCTTGGCCATCCAGCAGCTGGCTAAAACTGGACGCTGGGATGCTCCACTAGCCGTATATATGGACTTGAGGGTAGCTTCCAGCCTTCTGTCCGCCCCGTCCTTAAGGGTGGATACCCCTGGGACTGGTAACAACACCTTCTTAGAGAGGCGGGAAACAGAGGAGTCCACTACCGGTGGCTCCTCCCATTTCTTTCTGCCCAAAGGTTCAAAGGGATAAGCATTTGTGAACCTTTTTGAAAGAGTAAACCTCTTATCAGGGTTTTGCCATGCAGCCCTGAAAGCAGTTTCTAACTCTGCCTGCTCAGGGAAGTACACTGGCTGTTTCTTCTGGGTCATGAAGAAAGGGTCTCCTTCTGTGGATGCCTCTACAGGGAGATCTAAAACATCCCTAATGGCCCTGATAAGGGGCTCGGGACCATGTACTGCCGTCTCAGGAGCTGGTTCCTGCAGACCCTGCTCCTCACCCTCCTCCAATATGTCCTCATCGTCCTCATCTGTGTCAGGATCCATAGCAGTAGCCTGCCTCTTTTGAGGCTGTGCGGGCGGGGGAGGTACATTTTGGGTATGAAGAATATCCACCCTAGCAGATAACATGGATAATTCCCTCTGAACCCTCTGCGTTTGCTGAGTGTTAGTGGAAAGCTGTGAAGCCACAGAATCCAACAAGGTCTTTATGTTGGAGGCCCACGCAGGCTCCTGCTCGTCTGCCTGCGATTGCCCCGCAAGCTGTGGGGGAACCCCACTGATCTGGGTGTCAGCACTACTGGGCTGTGGTGACATACAAGCCTCACAAGTAACCTGGGACTGTGACTTGGGCACAAACTTGGTGCTACACACCATACAAGTGAACTTTTTCACCATGATGAGATAGTAACAAACACAACCCCCACGCAGTCACACACGTGCACACACTGCTGGATGTGTTTCCTCTGAGTGAAAACAGACTATGTTGTGTCTGTAACTAAACAGTGGGGAAAAAACAGAGCAATTGGGGAGCCAAGTGCACCCTTAACCTGAACTCACAGATCTGGGTGAGCTGGTAATGCTAAACACAGTGATATAAACAACACAGTGTCTGACTAAGCTAGATAGCGCAGCAGCGCTAAATCGCTATAAAAACCTGCTGTCTCTGCCGTGCTGCAAGTACCCGGATCCACCACGCCAGTGAGGAGCCCTGTAATGGAGTCTGGCAGCGTGTGAAGAAGCAGGAAGTGACAGCGCGCGCCCAGCAGAGCTTGGTCCCGCTCTGAGTGAAGCCCCGCCCCCTTACACGGAGCTGGCGCTTACAAAGAATTATACTGACATTATTAAAGGTGTAAAATATATATATCATACATTATACATTATACCCTGAGGGGTGTCCCTGGTGGTCCAGCGGCAGCACCCCTATGCCAGTTATCAGACGCGGTGTTCACGCGGTCCCTGCTGGAGAGCCGCCATTACTAGCCGTCGTCTTGCCGCACCAGAAATGGCTGCGGGGACCCCTTGTGGGACCCCCAGCCTGTACTCACCACCGATGTCTTCAGACCTGTCAGGGGTGTGCGGCGGCTAGGGGACTTGCTCGCTACAGCGCAATGCTGTGCGGTGACAAGTCCCACGCAGGACTGGATTGTCCTGTAGCAGGGTCAGCTCTGCACCTGAAGAGGTCGGGGACTGACCCTTCCCCTGACACCCACGAAGCAGGACAGCTGTGTGGTCACTACAGCGCCCCAAAATAACAAACTTGAAAATAAATGTGGAAAAAACTCTGGAGCATCCAGAAGCACTGCCTCTCCTGAGGCACATTTTTCAAAACTGACTAGTGGAGGGAGATTGAGGGGAGGAGCCAGTGCACCCACACTGAAAGTTTTTTTATGTGCCTGTCTCTCCTGCGGAGGTCTCAATCCCCATAGTAGTGAAGCCCAGTATCCCATTGGACGGTAGAGAAATCCCCTTTTTTCTTACGGCCAGTGGTGGATGCTGGGGATGTGGGACGTCCTAAAGCTGTGTCCCTAAGGGTGGGACCGCTCCCGAGCTGCACTGAGGGCACCCCTGCCAAAGGCCGCATCGGCCGAGGCGAAGGTGTCGAATCGATAGAATTTGATGAACGTGTGAGCCGAAGACCACGTGGCTGCCCTGCAGATGCTCTCCGCCGAGACCCCTGCCCTCAGGGCCCACGATGCCCCCACAGACCTGGTGCAATGCGCCCTTATCGAATGCGGTACTGGTCGCCCCGCCAACAAGTACGCTTGCCTTATGGTAAACCTTAGCCACCTAGCCAATGTGCATTTTGAAGCAGGCCAACCCAGCTTCCGGGCATCAAAGAGAACAAAGACAGAATCAGACTTCCTTATCTGTTCTGTTCTGGTCACATAAATTTTTAGGGCTCGGACAACGTCCAAGGAAACATCGTTATCCTGCGAGTCCGTGGTTGTATTGTACACTGGAACTACTATTTCCTGATTTATATGAAATCGGGATACAACCTTTGGGAGGTAGTCCAGTCTAGTTCTGAGAACTGCTCTATCTTCATGAAAGATAAGCAATGGGGCCTTACAGGAGAGAGCCCCTAAATCTGATACTCTGCGCGCCGAAGCAATGTCTAGCAAGAAAATGGTCTTCAGAGTGAGCCATGAAAGAGAAACTGATTCCAAGGGTTCGAATGGAGCCTTCATCAAACTTTTTAGCACCAAAGTAAGATCCCATGGGTTTGCTGGTGGATGTATGGGAGGTTGTAGGTGAAGAGCTCCCTGTAGAAATGTATGGATTGTGGATGACGTAGCGATCTTCCTCTGGAAAAGGACAGAGAGAGCCGACACTTGAACTTTCAAGGATGAATGGCTCAACCCCATGTCCAGGCCTGATTGTAAAAATCCTAGGACCCTATCCAGCCTGTATATCCTTGGGTTGAACCTCCTGGGCTCACACCAAAGAAAATACCTTTGCCAGACTCTGTGGTACACCCTAGCTGACGATGGTTTTCTTGCCGCCAGCAGTGTCTTAATGACTGTAGGGGGAAAACCTCTCCTGCTCAGGATCGACTCTTCAATAGCCACCCCGTCAAAGCCAGTCTGGCCAAGTCGGGGTGTAGGCACGGTCCTTGTGACAGGAGGTCTGGCCGGAGGGGCAATGGAAACGGTGGTGCCCTGGCCATTTGTAATAGGTCTGGATACCATGATCGTCTCGGCCAATTCGGGGCCACTAGGATCATGGTCACCCTCTCTCTCTTGAGGCGTCGCAGTAGCCGGGAGATTAGAGGAATTGGTGGAAATGCGAACACCCTTTGAAACGGCCAAGGGGCTGATAGTGCGTCTACCAGACACGCCTGTGGGTCCCTTGTTCTGGCTCCGTACAGGGGGAGTTTTTTGTTGTGTTTTGAGGCCATAAGGTCGACCTGTGGCATTCCCCACTGGCTTGTCAGGATTGTGAACGCTTCTGGATGGAGGGACCATTCCCCTGAGTGGATCGTCTGCCGACTCAGGAAGTCCGCCTCCCAGTTCAACACTCCTGGAATGTATACTGCCGACAGGGTGAGTAGGAATTTCTCTGCCCATAGGAGGATCTGGGTCACTTCCCGCATGGCTGCTCGGCTCCGGGTTCCCCCTTGATGGTTCACGTACGCGACCGCCGTCGCGTTGTCTGATTGTATTCTGACTGGTCTTCCGTGAAGAAGGGTTCCTGATTGGTCGAACGTCCGGGAGATGGCCCTTAGTTCCAATACATTTATTGGTAACTTTGCTTCCTTTTGTGACCACCGGCCTTGGAATGACTGGTCCAGGGTCACAGCTCCCCAGCCTATCAGGCTGGCATCTGTTGTCACAATGATGTAATTGTGGCTTGCAAAGGATTTTCCCTTCCTCAGATTGTCCGACAGCAGCCACCACTGTAGAGACTGTCTGACTATGTTTGATATGGTGAGGAACTGTCTCTTCAAATCCGTATGTGATCGGTTCCAGCGAGACAACAGGGCCAGCTGGAGTGTTCGGGAGTGGAACTGTCCAAATTCTAGCATCGGAAAAGTGGATACCAGTTTCCCCATTAGTGTCATACAGAGATGTACTGACACTCTGCGTTGTGTCAGAAACGCCTGGATTTGTGAGTGAATGTCCTGTATTTTCTTCTGGGGAAGAAACACTCTTTGGGCATCTGTATCTATTAGTGCTCCCAGATGTATCATGGTGGATGAGGGAGTCAAGCTGGATTTCTTCCAGTTGATTATCCACCCGTGGGATTGGAGCATGTCCAGAGCAATCTGGAGGTGGGTCTGGATTTCTTCCTGTGACTGCGCTACTATCAGTAAATCGTCTAGGTAAGGAAGAATTCGAATGCCTAGAAGGTGCAGGCGAGCCGCCATTACCGCCATGACTTTCGTAAACACCCGGGGGGCTGTTGAGAGCCCGAACGGGAGAGCACGAAACTGAAAGTGGCGATCCAATATTGCAAATCTGAGAAATCTCTGATGCTCCTGTTTGATTGGAATATGCAAATATGCATCTTGTATGTCCAGTGAGGTCATCAGATCTCCTGGTTCTAGAGTGCTTAGAATGGAGCTCAAGGACTCCATCCTGAACTTGGGTACCCGCAGGAACACATTCAGTCTCTTGAGATTCAATATCGGACGGAAGGACCCATCTGGTTTGCTGACCAGGAACAGATTCGAATAGAATCCTGTCCCCCTTTGGGAATGTGGAACAGGTATGATCACTTTCTGTTCCAACAGGGTTGAGACTTCAGTCTCGAGGGCTACCGCCTTGAGCGGGTCCAGTGGGAGGCCTGTTGTAAAGAATTGTGTTGGGGGTCTGGAGCAAAAGGTCAGAGCATACCCGTGCGATATTAGATCCAACACCCAGGAGTCCGATGTGGAACCTGACCAGGTCTCCGCAAACTCCAGAAGACGGCCCCCCACCCATGGCACTTTCTTGGTGTGCCCGGCGTCAGGCCGCTGGCTTTTCAGCCTGTTTTGGGGCCTGGCGACGAGTTGCCCAACCCTGTTTGGGCTTGGACTTCTGCGTCTTTTGGGAGGACTGTTGTGACCTAGTTGGCCAGGATCCTGTATAATGTGATCTGCCCCTGGAGGGACGAAAAAACCAAAAGGCCTGTTGCCTTGGTTTGGAGGTTCCTGTGGGCAAAAAAGCAGACTTTGAGGCTGCAATGGAAGTGACAATCTTGTCCAATTCCGTTCCAAAAAGAATGCCCCCCGTAAATGGTAAAGCCTCCAAAGCTTTCTTGGAATCATTATCGGCCTTCCAAGATCTAAGCCAGAGGGCTCTGCGTGCGGCCACTGATACTGCAGAAATTTTTGATGCAAAGATTCCCGCATCCAATACTCCCTCACTTAGGTAGGAACTAGCCTCTCTAATATTGTCCACAAAAGACAGCAACTCAGATCTTTTAGTCCCTGCTTGAAGGCCCTCCAAGAGCGCATCTGCCCAGTGTGCTATAGCTCTGGTTGTCCAGGCAGCCGAATAGCTAGGTCTAACTGCTGCCCCTGCATTAGCGTATATGGACTTGAGAAACTGATCCAGTTTTTTATCTACTGGATCTTTCAAGGATGTTACATCAGGTATGGGCAGGGCCGTTGCCTTAATTAACCTGGTGACATAGGCGTCCACCTGAGGCGGATCATCCCATTTCTTGTGGCTGTCTGGTAGAGGATAAAAGGAAGGAATCCGCTTAGACACAAGAAATTTCCTATTTGGATGCTTCCAGGCTTCTTCAAACAGATTATCCAACTGCTTTGACTGAGGGAAAAAAGCACTATCCTTCTTTTTGCGTTTGAACACTGGTTCGGTATCTATGCCCTCTGCAGCAGCCTGTGTATCTGGCTCCTTTATGTTGAAAGTGAGCCGTATCAATTTGATTAGGCTATCTACTCTGGCCTGGGACATATGATCCTCAGTATCAGCGCCCACATCATCTGCTACATCAATAGCGCCCCCGTTCTGTTCGTCTCCAGTTGTATTATCATCATCATCTGTGTCCTGTAAAAGAGGCTGAGCCGCCTCACGTCTGGACGGTCTATTTGCACTAGACCCTGTCAGAACATTTTGTAGTGAGGATGAAACCTGCACCAAACCCTGGACTGACTGAGATAAACCTGCTACCCAAGCAGGTTCTGGCTGGGGCTGGACTTGGGGGGCTGGTGCGGCAGCGGGGTTACGTGACGCTGCCAGCTGGGAAGCTAATTCCCTCATCGCAGAGGACAGGCAGGGGTGCCGAGAGAGGGGGGAGCAGGTACAATTTACCCGGGCCCGGGCCTGTCAGGGGGGCCTTGGTCTGGACACACAGGTTTTTTTTTATTTGGTGGCAACTTAAGTACCCCCAACATGACCCATTCCATTAGGTACAAAATGCTCTGTTCCTGGACTTCCCTGCCAGTGGTAGTTACAGAGGTTGGACTCCAGCACAGTCCAAAATTCAAAGAGGGGCAGTCACATCAACTGCCAGTGAGTCCAGGACAGTGATGCTTGGTGTGGCAGTATATACTGTATGACCCCCCTTTTTGAATATTGGACTGTGCTGCAGGCTCACATCTGTAACTGCCACTGGCAGGGAAGTCCAGGAACAGAGCATTTTGTAACTAATGGAATGGGCCATGTTGGGGGGTATGTGTAAATCCTTTGCAAAGAGCATGTAACCCCTGGCAGAGCATGTTAACCCCTGGCAGAGCATGTAAATCAGGGCAGACAGGTTAATCCCTGGCAGAGAATGTTAACCCCTGGCAGAGCATGTTAACCCCTTAATATGCAATGAGCATTACGGTGTGTGGCATAGCGTGTAATGAGCATTATGGCATAATATGTAATGGGTGTGTGACGTGTAATAGGCATTACAGTGTAAATTTTTGTACGTGTATCCACCTTGGAAGCAGTGGCGTAACAACGGGTCCGCAGAGTGTGCGGGAGCTCCGTCCGTGGGGGCCCCAGGAAGTTGTTGTACCGGGGCCCAGGATTTCTCTTGGCGGCCCTGAGGACAGGTCTGCAGCCCAGTCCGGTCTGCAGGGAACATCCGCATTGGGTTGCGAACTAGGTCCCGGCTGAGAGCAACGGTCACAGAGGCCTGTGTGGTTCTGCTCTGCACTAGCAAAATTTTCTTTGCACACTGTGCAAGTATATGCGTGCAACACTGGAGCGGGACCAGGCCTACGGGATTTCCCCTTTGCTGACATGATGTGTGTATGTATCCTAGTAAATTAGTAACCTGAGTTAACTAAGTACACCAGTAATATTGTATGTGGGAATTGTCAGTCACTAAATAAAAGAATAAGTGAACTAATACTGCGCTCTCTGTCAATACTACAGAGAGAGATGTGGTATATGAATACTCACATCAACATAACAAACTGTGGAAAATAACAAAGACAGATAAAATACACTGCAGTATATTCCAGGGTTGCCGACCCTCCCGAAATTTCCGGGAGTCTCCCGAAAATCGGGGCTCCCTCCCGGCCCCCCGGAAGGGTGGGCAACCCTCCCGGATTCAGGGGGGACCCCCCCTGTCCCCCGGATCGCGGCATTAAAATGCCGCAATCCTCGGGTCTCAGAGGAGGGGGCGGAGCTAAAATGACACAATCGCGTCATTTTAGCCCCGCCCCCTCCACGGAGATCACTGAATTTGCTGGTTTAACAGCATGGGGGCGGGGCTTAGTGATGTCACTCTTAAGCCCCGCCCCCTGAGTGGCTACTGAATCTCTCCTCTCCGGGCTTCTCCCGGAGAGGAGAAAAAAAAAGTCGTCAACCCTGGTATATTCAATCCCCACACTACACACACACACACAGGAATTCGGCACTTTGTTTCCTACACCTTCACCATATAAGTGAGGTGAGGATAATACAACCTGTCACTGATAACAGTGGAGGCAAAGGGGGGCGATTTCTTAAGCTCCTCTCCGTTTAGCAGGCAGGCAGCAAGTGAGCTAAAATGGCCCCCGCTGTGACACAGAGGGGAGGAGAGGAGCGCTCGCGGCGGGAACCCAGGACAGGCCATTGCCGCGAGCATGATAACTCCGTCCCCTCCTGGAACCACCAGCGTAACTCGTTCTCCACAGAGAGAGATGCTTATGCAGAAAACCCTGGTGGTCTAGCGGTTTCTCAGCATGAGCTGAGTACTGCTGCCAAGCCTCCGGCGGCGCCCCCTCCGCCGGCGGTGTGAGCCGCGATATCCAGCTCCCCTCAAAGGGGAAGCCGCTTACCTGTGCTTCTCCCGGCCGCAGCTCCCTCCAAGTGCCTGAGGTGTCTGGTGTGAGCGGCCGACAGGTCCGTCCACCAGACGCCGGGAGAGGTCTCTGCCGTCAGCCGCAGCAGCGCTGCGAGTCTGACGGCTGTGTAAAAAAAAAATATATATATATTTTAAAATAAAATGAAGTTAACTAGGGCAAAAATTGCCCTCTCCTTAGCGTGGTGCCTGTTCCTCAGAGCACCAAGGGAAAAAAAACGGTCTCTGAGGACAGGAAGGGGTATTAGGGGGGCGGAGCCTGGGGCTGCACTAGCCACAAGAAGTTTCTACTCCTTGGTGCCCGGACCTCCAGCCCGGAATACCCACATCCCCAGCATCCACCACTGGCCGTAAGAAAAATCTCCTTCCTGCATACATACCACCCTGTGCCTGCACACCGGCCCCTGCCTGTATACCACCTCCTGCCTGCATACTACCCCCTGCCTGCATACTACCACCTCCTGCCTGCACACCGCCCCCTGCCTGTATACCACCTCCTGCCTGCATACTACCCCCTGCCTAAATACTGCCCCATGCCTACAATAAAATCTCCTTCCTGCATACATACCACCCTGTGCCTGCACACCGGCCCCTGCCTACATACCGCCTCCTGCCTGCATACTACCCTCTGCCTGCACACCACCTCCCTCCTACACACCACCCCCTGCCTGAATACTACCCCCCTGCCTGCAAACTACCTCCTGCCTGAACACCACCTCTTGCCTGCACACCGCCCCCTCCTACACACCACCTCCTGCCTGCATACCACCCCCTGCCTACATAAAATCTCTTGCCTGCATACTGCCCCATGCCTGCATACTACCCTCTGCCTGCATACCACCTCCCTCCTACACACCACCCCCTGTCTACATACCGCCCCCTGCCTGCATACCGCCCCCTGCCTGCATACCGCCCCCTGCCGGCATACCGCCCCCTGCCGGCACACCGCCCCCCTGCCTGCATACTGCCCCCTGCCTGCAAACCACCTCCTGTCTGCATACCACGCCCTGCCTGCATACCACCTCCCCTCTACACACCACCTCCTGCCTGCACACCACCCCCTGCCTGCACACCACCCCCTGCCTATATACTGCGCTGTGCCTGCATTCCACCCCATGCCTGCATACCACCCGACTGCACACAAACCCTGCCTGCGTACCACCCCCTGCATGCATAGAATCACCCACTGCCTGCATACCATCCCCTGCCTTCACACTGCCCTCTGCCTACATATTGCCCTGTGCCTACATAAAATCTCCTGTCTGCATACCCCCTTATGCCTGCACACCACCTCCTGCCTGCATATCATCCCCTGCCTACATACGACCCCCTGCCTATATACTGCCCCGTGCCTATATAAAATCTCCTTCCTTCTTACCACCCACATGCCTGCATACCACCTACTGCCTGCACACCATCCCCTGCCTACATACTCGCCCTTGACTGTACACCGCACCCTTCCTGCATACCGCCCCGTGCCTGCACACCACCCCCTGCCTACATACTGCCCCATGCCTGTATAATACCCCCAGTCTGCACACTGCCCCCTGCCTGCACATCGCCCCCTGCCTACATACCACCCCATGCCTGCACACCGCCCCTGCCTGCCCACCACCCCCTGCCTACATACTGCCCCCTGCCTGCAAACCACCCCCTGCCTGCACACCACCCCCTGCCTACATATTGCCCTGTGCCTACATAAAATCTCCTGTCTGCATACCACCCCCTGCCTGCATACCCCCTTCTAACTGCATACCACCCCGTCTAAATGCTGCCCCGTGCCTGCATACCACCCCCTGCCTGCATACTACCACCTGCCTAAATACTGCCCTGTGCCTACATTAAATCTCCTGCCTGCCCACCACCTCATGCCTGCATACTGCCTTCTGCTTGCACACCACCACCCCCTGCCAGCACACCACTTCCTGCCTGTATACCGCCCACTGCCTACATTTGCGATTGCTAAAACTGCAATGTGAGAGTTGCAATGTTTATCTGCAGCTGCAGCCTGAGTAAATCTGACTGTACTCACACTTGAAGTCACAGGGGGCATTGCAAAGCCAAGTAAACTGCATACACGATGCAGTCACTGGCCTCACCACACTGGAGAAACTGGCGTGTTTTTCCTGAACGCTGGTCGCCTCTCCCTGTGAACACCTTTGCCTGTCAGGCATTTCTGCACATGTGCAGAGTGGGTCCTGCGCGTGTGCCATTTGCCAACAGTCCAGTGTGAATTAGCCCCTTTGTACAAAGCAATTGTGCAAATATATGTCAATGTCGCACCGGGCAGGATTTGCACTGAGACGCCCACTGAGCAGATCAACAATAGTCACTCAACTGCATAAATGGCGACACTGTGTACATCTCCGCATCAGGCCCGTGGTAGACAGCATTCGCTTTGAAAAGCCACAAGTTGCCTGCAACACTCAGAGGGCTCACTGTATATTATCAAGTTTGGCTCCTCAGGACCCGGCCGTGATCATCTCCCAAAGTCCCCAGCAGATTAGCCTTCATTACAGGGTGGGAAAGTTCCCACGACCTCTTCACCGTTGGTGACTAATCTGCAGAATTATATATGAGTAAGACGACGGGTCCAAATTCCTGTTTACACAGCAGGGACCGCTGCTGGCCGTGAGGGCTCTAGCAGACTAATATATCGCCGTCAGCATCATTTCACAATCACAATGTTCTATTTCAAGCAATACTAGAGAGATCTCTAAATCAGTTTACAACACAGACACATTAAAACATCGCTTCCAACATTTCTTAACATCAGGAGGAAAAACGCATCTCTTTTGTTGGGGGAGGAGCCTGCTACTGCACAGACTACAGGCTTTCTTTTCTCCAGGGATGCTTCATGCCCTATCCAAAGATGGCCACCAAGCATGTGCAGCGCCATCTTGGCTTTTATTGTTGGAGCATGTCTTCCATTTAGCTCCAGAGAGACCTGCGATTACCTGAAATTCTCGTGTTCCCTCATCCGTGCACCGCTAACTGATTGCAGTATATACTCAATGGCCAGTGAGATGTAAGAAACCACTTCCACTCAAGTTCTAGTGTAACAGTGAGTACAGCTGTACCTGCTATCCAACAATAAATCAACACCACTGCTTTTGTAACTGGGCTGTTCATAGCTTGAGTCATCACCTATATAACGCTGCAATACCGCAAACCAAAAAGTTAATGAAGAGATCAAACCTGTTGTTGCCCTCAATTACGTTGTGGTTTGCAGCAAACCACCGGTTCCCACCCATAGTATTCCATGGGCTCTACTTGACTGATAGCGCTCCTTGATTGGTTGGCGGGTCACCAAATCACAGATGTCATGTGGAGACCGCCATTCAGGAAAGGGAACCCTACATCCGGCGAGTTGGAATGGTCGGGAACGGCTGGAACATGAATCCAGTAAACAGTAAGAAGGAATATTCCGATGGTATTATCTAGATGATATTCCGATATTGCCAAATATCTGAAGTGTCTTCAGCTCTAGTTACAGCCCAGGCCAGGCCAGGTCTGCATACACATGGCTGCCTCATGTAAAGATACCACTCAAAAGATATTCCAAGGAATATATATACACACACAGGAGGTTATTCTGGTTGGTGCGCTCCCATGCGAATTCACACAGGAGAGCAATGTTTTTGTTCTGCGCATTTCTGCACATGCGTGTTTGGTGAGCGCTCGCAACAGTGCGGATGGGAGATGCGCCCACGGGAACGTCCATTGTTTCATTGGCTTCCAATGTTAATGCCACAATGACGAGGGTGGTCAGCTGACATCACCAGATGTCAGCTGCCATCCCACAGGACACACGCAAATCTAAGACACCTGAGAGTCGGCGACCATCGAATGACGAGGGTGTCTCCCCTTGGGCTGAGAATGGATGTTTATGCAAAATATCAGTCTTGCGGGCAAATTCGCCCTGCGAATGGGGCGGGCGGCAATGCGAGGCCTAAAAAGACACGCAGCGCTGAAAACTCCGCAGCGCGTCCTGTCCTCCAGAATAACCCCCACAGTTCAAGGGAAAGGGTTTCATACGCCAGAGAGAGAACAGGTAGTAAAACAGAAGACCACTGACGACAGCCGCCAGGCCTCAGAGCCTTGGCCCTTATGGGGCCCGCAAACATGTAGAAGGATCCAGAGGATCAAATTCATCTAATACCTTTAAGAAATGAAGTGAGAAAAGACCCACAGTGGTGGCCAACAAGCTAACGCAGATCCTGAGGACACAACTGATACGATAGATGCCATCAAACAAGACCGGGCGCCATATGTGAACACCCAGTAACACAAGGCAGCCCCTAAAAGGTCAACAAGCAATAGCTTGACAGGGTCAAAAGGTCAACATGCAATTCGACACGGAACAGGTAGACATGATTTTTTTTTCCATTTGTTATTGTGAACAGGTTTGTTCTTACTTCCGTCCATCCGCATAGAGCAGCGGTTCCCAACCTTGGGTACTAGTACCCCCACGGGGGGTACTTTGAAGACCGGTTGCGGGTACTTGAAAATAATATTGATAATTGCGGAAGAAGTCTCCCATTGCCATGGAGACTAACCCTGTTGCGTCACCTCCGCCTGCAGCGTCATCAGCGTCTCCTCGTGCTTTTGCCCGACCAGCAATCCACTGCGAGCTACCCGCGCTACCCTCAGATATCAGGGCCCTCAGATGCCCTGTGCTGACACGGGTGGAGGAATCGCAGGGTGTTAGCGGGAATTCTGGATACAGTATAATTTATTTAATTTATTAACAGTTTATTAGGTACTTGTGAGTTATCTGGGCGTCCGATTTGGGTACTTACGATTTGCATGCGATTTGCATGCGATATCGCATACGATATCGCATGCGATATCGCATGCGATTTACGATTTGCATGCGATTTAGCATGCGATTTGCATAAGATTTGCTATTCATTTCATTACCCCACTATCCCCAAAGTGTGTCTATCAACGTGAACCCGAAGCGTGGCGAGCGCAGCGAGCCCGCGAGGGGCGGCGGTACGTGTCCTCCGACCTTTTCATGCCCTACTATCCACTAGGGCGTGGAGTGAGAATAGAATAGTGTGGCGAGCGCAGCGAGCCACCGAGCCCGAAGCGTGGCAAACGCAGCGAGCCCCGCGAGGGGACGCGGACACCTGTGAAGCCCGCAAGGGCACGCGGATACCTGTGAAGGTGTCCGCGTCCCCTCGCCACGCTTCGGGCTCGGTGGCTCGCTGCGCTCGCCACACTATTCTATTCTCACTCCACGCCCTAGTGGATAGTAGGGCATGAAAAGGTCGGAGGACACGTACCGCCGCCCCTCGCGGGCTCGCTGCGCTCGCCACGCTTCGGGTTCACGTTGATAGACACACTTTGGGGATAGTGGGGTAATGAAATTAATAGCAAATCTTATTCAAATCGCATGCTAAATCGCATGCAAATCGCATGCGATATCGCATGCAAATCGCAAATCGCATGCGATATCGCATGCGATATCGTATGCGATCTAGTACCAAAATCGGACGCCCAGATAACTCACAAGTACCGTTTATTATATAACGCAGCAAATTCCGTTGTACTTTACAATTGTAAACAGTGATACAACAAGATGGGTATTTACAGACCGTTAGAAAGGTAGGAGGGCCCTGCTCGCAAGCTTACAATCTATAGCCAACGGCCAGACACAAGGGACCCGATTCCTGACCGCACACAACTCCTCCGCTACTCCTTAATATCAGGACACTCATACCACTTGCTACCACGCCACTCATACAGTACTGTCAATATTTCAAACTGAGATGAGGGGTACTCATAAATGAACAGCCTAATCAAGGGGTACAAGACAGAAAAAAGGTTGGGAACCACTGGCATAGAGGGAGAATATATATTAGTGTGCTAAGCATAGCTAGGCACTGGTGAGCCATGCGGGGGTACGTGTTATACTAATTGGGGGTTCATGTCAACAGTTGTGCACATGGACACCAAAAAATTTAAAAAAACTCATGTGGACCCTGTCGACATTTCACCCCGGTCGACTAATTGCATGCCGAGCTTTAGGGGTAGACCTATATTCCACACCCAGTTTCTCCATGTTTCCATTCCTTAAAAGAACTTTACAATTGTACGCAGTATAAGCTGCTGCTGTTCCAATTCACCGTCACATTTCCGCAGATCCTCAACACACTTATTTTTTTATGTTCCTTGTATAAAGCTGCAGACATAACTTGCAGAATCCTCTATGAATCCATTTAAAAGTATTTTCATTAATCTATGATCTACCAAAAAATGCTTTCAAATCTTAAAACAGGAATCTGAATCAGATGTAACCCCCCCAATTCCCCGAGGAACCATCATATTAGATGCCAAGGTTCGCCCCGTCCCATCCTGCTCCGATGGACACTTACATTTTATGCCAACAAAGGAAAAATTGGATAATCTTATTAAATATAATTTGATTAAGCCGACAATTATTCAGCACTTAGAGATGCGAAAATAAACAAAGTGCAGACATAGTCTTCCTAAATCACTTATTTATAGGTAAGGGACCGATGCCAATATAATCCTCTGGATGTCTTGGCTTCTACAGTCTATAATGTGGGAGCCATCTCAGCAGTTACACTGGGGACTGGTCTATAGTGTTCTCCTCAAAGTTACATACTGTACAAAGGTTTTATAAGTGACCTGACCTCATCAAGCCAGAACCAGTGGGGGGAGATAATTGCTGATCCACCAGGCACGGGTGGCCAAACCGGTCCTCGAAATCTACCAACGGTCCACATTTTCCAAATCAGCTAGCTGGTGCACAGCTGTAGTCATTACTAACTGTCACATTCCCCAGATCACCTAGCTGGTGCACAGCTGTAGCCATTACTAACTGTCACATTTCCCAGATGACGTAGCTGGTGCACAGCTGTAGTCATTACTAACTGTCACATTTCCCAGGTCACCTAGCTGGTACACAACTGTAGTCATTACCAACTGTCACATTTTCAAACATGCTGCATTCATTCCTACTATAGACCCACAGGTTGCCTGGAAAACATGCACCGATCGTAGATCTCGAGGATAGGTTTGGCCGCCCCTGCACCAGGGGAACTGATAAATCAGAAGTAGTACACAGACCAGTCCGATCGAATTTAGATTTATATCCTTGTGGTTTAAATCCAGCATTCCCTGAAGAACATGACTGATGAGTGCGGAGCTGTTTTCATTCCCTGAATCCTTATTAACACTGCAATAAACCCAGCATTTGTACACTCTATCATTCAGCAAAGGCAACAGGATGGAGGAGGGAAAGGGAGCGAATAAATCACACACATACAAAGGGCAAACAATTAAAATACAAACATTTAATATTCTTCCAATTTGACGGCACAACACAGAAATACTATGTAGAACATATTACATTTTTATTGCCAAATGGACAAAGACTGTGCATTAAAAGCAACAAAATCCACTTCTTTTCAGTTCAGTCGATCATGTACCTGGAAGGGACAGACATACAGTCTGCGAATGTTGAGCTTGGTTCTGTTTTATTTGCTTATCCTGTAGGGAAATTCCATGTATCCATCGCTACAATGTGTTTCTGTCTATCAGAGGGGAGACCAGGAATTTCTGCTGGTGATAGAGATATCGGATACTCGTATCTTGCTCCGTGCGGCTCCTGGGAACATTTACAATGCGATGGATGAATTATGCAAGGTGGAAACTTCTCTGGACAATAGTAAGTTTATTAATGAGAAGTCCGGGAAGTCAGACGGGCGTGCTGAAACGCTCCGTAAGCTCTGCTAGTGTGTACACTGTGCCGCAGCCCACGCGTGGGTCCATACTGATGAAGTCGTTCAGGTTCATAGAGGATTCTGCAACGTAAATAAATAAAAACTAAAACAAGCTTTTAAAATATTCATATCAGAGGAACATTGTACAACACCAGCATTGTCTATGTTATGGGACTATAAATACCAGCATGCCCTGGCTACAGTAACAACATTCATTTTAGTACACCTGTATCAAAGTCTGCATTGTTGATATGTTCGTATAGTTTAGATAAGGAATTGTGTGTAAGGAATCCTGCTGCCTCCATTCCCCTCCTCACATCATGTCACTGCCCCTGTCACATGCAGCCCTGTCCTCACTGACACATCACTTATCTCCTGATACACTCTGTGCTGCTGGTGATCCTGCTCCTCCCACTATATAACTCTCAGTCTGTGGCTTCCTGCTGCCTCCATTCCCCTGCTCACATCATGTCACTGCCCCTGTCACATGCAGCCCTGTCCTCACTGACACATCCCTCATCTCCTGATATACCCTGTACTGCTGGGGACCCTGCTCCTCCCACTATATAACTCTCAGTCTGTGGCTTCCTGCTGCCCCTCTTCCCATCAGGTCACTGCCCCTGTCACATGCAGCCCTGTCCTCACTGACACATCACTCATCTCCTGATACACTCTGTGCTGCTGGGGACCCTGCTCCTCCCACTATATAACTCTCAGTCTGTGGCTTCCTGCTGCCCCTCTTCCCATCAGGTCACTGCCCCTGTCACATGCAGCCCTGTCCTCACTGACACATCACTCATCTCCTGATACACTCTGTGCTGCTGGGGAACCCTGCACCTCCCACTATATAACTCTCAGTCTGTGGCTTCCTGCTGCCCCCATTCCCATCCTCACATCAGGTCACTGCCCCTGTCACATGCAGCCCTGTCCTCCCTGACACATCCCTCATCTCCTGATATACTCTGTGCTGCTTGGGACCCTGCTCCTCCCACTATATAACTCTCAGTCTGTGGCTTTCCGCTGGCTCCGCTCCCCTCCTCACATCATGTCACTGCCCCTGTCACATGCAGCCCTGTCCTCACTGACACATCCCTCATCTCCTGATATACCCTGTACTGCTGGGGACCCTGCTCCTCCCACTATATAACTCTCAGTCTGTGGCTTCCTGCTGCCCCTCTTCCCATCAGGTCACTGCCCCTGTCACATGCAGCCCTGTCCTCACTGACACATCACTCATCTCCTGATACACTCTGTGCTGCTGGGGAACCCTGCACCTCCCACTATATAACTCTCAGTCTGTGGCTTCCTGCTGCCCCCATTCCCATCCTCACATCAGGTCACTGCCCCTGTCACATGCAGCCCTGTCCTCCCTGACACATCCCTCATCTCCTGATATACTCTGTGCTGCTTGGGACCCTGCTCCTCCCACTATATAACTCTCAGTCTGTGGCTTTCCGCTGGCTCCGCTCCCCTCCTCACATCATGTCACTGCCCCTGTCACATGCAGACCTGTCCCCACTGTCAATATGAAATAATGTATTAATACCGATATTAGTGAACACTTATAGAAAGTGCCCGTCACAGGTAAGCGCAGAAAACACCTGCAGAGCGCAATATCTGCTTGGGACTTGCCGATCACAGCCTGACGTTTGTACTGCAGCCTTTGAACATTTTTCAATACCTTATATAATTTGGACCCAGTTAGTGTGTTAGCCAGAGCTTCCTTCTCTCATGCCGACAGGATAGTGTGTAAGAGACTGAAAGCAGTTTGTGTGAGCCTGTGGCCAGGCGTATATCACATCAGCTGAGGTTACCCAGCACCCTGACCGTCCTGCTCCCTGTGGAAACTTTCAGACATTCATTATTCAGTGCATGAAATGACGCTGCCGGGAGCTGTGTAACTGCTGCTATCTGCAGAGGGAATGCTACATAAAGACCTTCCCCATATCCATACTGTGCTGGGGTCTCTCTACTGGGAAGCCACCATTGGCTCTTTTTCACAGTGTTCTGCCGCTGACATATAGCTGGGATCTTTGACGCGCAATAATTGTAGGAAAGTCCAATATGGCAGCTCTGAGGCTTAAGGGGCGATGCATGAGGCGAGCCGGCTTTTTTGCCAAGTGACGTGCTTGAGCGCTCTCACGGTGCTTAACACGAACGCCTACTTAATATAATGACCGCTCACTTCCACTCCACTCGTAAGTACTGTGGATATTTCAAACTGAGAGGAGGGGGTACTCATAAATGAAAAGCCTGATCAGAGGGTACGGGAGAGAGATAAGGCTGTCAGCCATTAAGACACCAGGATATTAAAATACAGACCTATTACTATTAGGAGTGTCGGCTAATAATACCTGTAAATTCTTACATTGATACACAGTCAAAAACCGTGTGGAGTCAGAGAGCCGCCGTTTTTTAAACACATTTATGTCTTGTTTGTGTTTTTTTATATTTCGCTCTCTTAAAATTTTTAATAAAAGTTAATTTTTATTAGTTTGAAGTCTTTAAAAGGTGCACCACACCAGGACATTCTTCTTCCTCTTTGTCAATAAGGCTGGGAACCGCTGACATAGTGCAAGTGGTCTGCAGCTTACACTATTGCTCTACGGCAGACGTTTGGAGCACGAGAGGACAAGGCGAGGTCACACACAGCTTTATGGACAGGAACAGAAACGGGACATGTACAGCGAGAAGCCGGCCACTCACCTGGCGTTCTGATACACGGATATGCTGGTGGAGGTTTTTTCCACTTATTGCCGGCGTCCTTCATGTGGGAGCGGTCAGATGCGAATGTCCTCAGAAACTCGTCTGCTCTAATCAGTCGGAGCTTCCTAGGGTAACAAAAAGGGGGCAACTAATTAATTCAGATAAATGACAGCTAACAAAACACTATACTACCTGGCAAGGCTAAGGACAGCACTGTAAGCTTTTCAGATGTACGGACGTATGTCTTATGTCAACCTCAAATACTATGTTATTATGTTTGATAACCAATGTGTTTGACTATGAATATATATTCTCCACTTTAGTGCTAAGGAGGAGTAGGACTTGTCCTCAGCATGTTCCTCAAAAATGCAAAGGATGATGGGAGTTTGAGAAGCGTTGGCTCTTGAATTAAATCATTTGTGCCTTTTTGCATTGACATCACGGAGTATGACTTCACTATAGAAACTGAAGCCCCATACACACGGGGTGACCCGGCTTTTGGCTGAGCGACGTGCTGCAGCACGAACGCTCAGCACACATTGCGGTGCCACCTCTCAGCACACTGCGATGCTTTTTGTGCTGAGCGGGGCTTTGCCTATATTAAGAATAGGTAAAGCCCCGTGATCTAGGGAAATCAGCAAGCACTGGCTTTCCCTGTCTGCGATACCACGCATTGGCATCCCTGCAGGGCACACACATGGAACATTCCGTGCTCCTTTTCTAAGTGATCTCGCCTGATTGCTTAGAAAAGGGTCTGAAATCGCCTCGGGGGCTTACAGACCTTAGATCTTGAATGTAGAACCTTAGATCTTGAAAGTAGAGAGCCCACCGCTTTCCAGCTATGTGATCCCATATTAGGGAGACAATCTTGGGATTGAGCATTTTTCAATTCTGGATCCTCCGATTGGAATAAAATGCCCTGGGGATTTGCATCCCTAGTGTGGACTGTACAGTGGGGATGTTATTGGATAGGAACGTTTGTGAAGGTTACGTGTGCGGCTCTGGAATGATTTACTCTCAAGTTTCTTATATTACGCAGCGAAATCCGTTGCGCTTTACAATTGGAAACAGTGATAAGACTGGGTAACAGAAGGTGGGTGCGATTATTGATGATGTACGATGAATGGTACCCGCACATATCAGCCAGTTATGGTACCAGTACTCAAAGTGACCCTGCCCAGTTCTACCTGGTTTAGGAAGTGGACTGACAGAGAAGCAAAGACTCCAAAATAGTTATTAGGGGCAAAAAGCAAAACTACATATTTTGCTTTAGTTGACCTTCTGGTCATGTCAATAATACAATTTATCTCCACATTTTGGGACACATTACTGATAATAGCCGGAAAGGTTCCTAAATAGCGGTCAAAGGGTTCATTTTGCTCCACTGTTTCAAGAGGATAGTAATAAAATAATAATGATGATATAAACAACAGCAGCAGTGACAATGGTATCTACTGTACAAAATCTGACATGGCGGCCTGGCAGAACAGAGCCGGGGAGGGCATTAATCTATCACACAGAACTGAAATACACAGAATTCACCTTTAACACTAAACACCTATAATCTGTTCTGTTATACTCAAGTACTAAACGGCCTTCATACGACCAACTCTGCTAACATGAAGGTCAGGACAATGCCTTAAGTGAATGCATCCTTGCATTACACGGGTTTTTAGGGCAGTGGTTCCCAAACTGTGCGCCTAAGCTCCCTGGGGTGCCTCGGAGCACTTGCAGGGGTGCCTCGGTTTGGTGGTCCAGAACTGATTCAAATTATTTATGGTCGATATAATAGGCAAAACTAGAGCTTGTGGCTTCCAGTTTTAAAATATGTGGATAAACGGAAGTGAATTCTGTCCCTCACCACATAACTGGACGTAAGGATGACATATAAGCACAACTTATTTAATTTAATATTGTTTTCTGAAATTCTCGGTAGCAAACTTTGCACCTAGGGGTGCCGTGACAAATATTCTGATAATCTAGGGTGCCGTGATGCTAAAAAGTTTGGGAACCACTGTTTTAGGGAATGAGGGTAGATGTATGAAGCAGTGATAAGGGAGGAAAGTGATAAAGTGCCAGGTACTTTATCACCGGCCAATCAGCTCCTGACTGTTAAGTTATAGGCTGGGTTTAAAAGGGACAGTACACAGCTGATTGGCCGGTTATCACCGCTTCATACATCTACCCCTAAGTAACAAGGTAAAAGCTGCTACACAGTGTTAACATACACTGCTGCCTGCAGATCCTTGGTTGCATGTCCTGAGTTTGTACACACGTTCTCAGTAGGTATAGGCTCAATTTGGCGCACATATAATTTCTTCTTTCCTTACCAAAAGTGCATTTTTTTTTGGTGAGGCTCATTATTTATTGTGACACCTGTATTGGTGACTAATCAGATTGTTATATACCATGGACAGCTAAGACAGCCCCTCCTTTGCTTTATTTAGGTAGCACATGTGAGAATTCCCAGCAGTCAGTTATACAGGAAAGCCAAAGGTTTACTGCACGCACTTTAGTGAAGACTGCCACCTGCTGCACATCTGAGGAACTACACACTCCTAGACAAATATTTTGAGGGGACGCGGAATAGGAGCCCGAAGCTTGGCGAGCGCCGCAAGGGGACACGGATTACTTTACATGTATTCCGCGTACCGCCCGCCACGCTTCGGGCTTGTATTCCGCGTCCGCTCGCCGCACTTCGGGCTCGGTGGCTCGCTGTGCTCGCCTCACTATCTAAAATCAACTCCACACCGACGTGGAAAGTGGGGGTATGAAAAGGTCGGAGGACGCGTACCACTGCGCTCGCCACACTTTGGGATGGCGTGGATACTGGGGGTTACATCTTATTGTAAGCACCCATAACATCTCATGGCATGGGTGCTGGCATGCGATATTTAATTGTACAAGCATCGCACACCACTAAATAAGGTACACGATGGCATGCGATGGGCGCCGTGCTAGGAAACAAGTACCGTGCCAGTTACCCACCATGTCCCCAGTAGCGCCAGTTACCCATCACGTCCCCAGTAGTGCCAGCTACAGATCATGTCCCCAGTAGTGCCAGCTACCCATCATGTCCCCAGTAGTGCCAGTTACAGATGTCCCCAGTAGTGCCAGTTACAGATGTCCCCAGTAGTGCCAGCTACAGATCATGTTTCCAGTAGTGCCAGTTACAGATGTCCCCAAGTAGTGCCAGTTACAGATGTCCCAAGTAGTACTTTTAGCAAAAAAAAAAAAAAATTACATTCTAGAAACGATGATTTCTAAATAATTTGGATAATAGGGATGAGGAATAACCAACTTGTACTACAATATGGTAAGCAATAGGTTCTGAGAAGGCAGAATTGCATATTGTTCAGCCAGATTTATATCAGTTATTAGTTAAATTTTTATGACAAAAGCAACAGGTTTTTTCCAGTTAAAACAAATCCCTGCTTTAATTTCTGCAGCAGAGAGAGGAAAAACAAAATGCTCTGGATCATACATACATACATACATCTATAAACTGGGATACGGTCACTAGGCCGACAAGCATTAGGCCGACACGACTGCAGGTCAACAGGGTCATTAGATTGACACAAGCTTGGCAAAGGCCTACAGTCAAATGGTCGACATGGGGTTTACTTTTTTTGAGCCGACCATCCAGTAGGGCGTGGTGGGAGAATAAAATAGTGTGCCCAAAGCATAACGAGCTACGTTTAGGTCTATCCAATAATCCATACCCTCCAAACCCTACCTTCTTAAATCCTTAGGGATACTGTGATCTGAACGCAGAGCTTCCTTTATATACAGGTCACAGGGACACGGGAACGGCAGTACGGTATCCAGGTCATAGATGAACCGTTGGCCCCCACTGCAGACGTGAAGCAAAATAACATGGTAATCCTGCAGAGACACAAAGAGACTTCTGTCCAAACTAAGGTGCATCACAGAGTCCTGTACAGGGAGGGTTCCACTAAACGAGTCAAGTGAAAGCAGAATATACACCAAATAAAGTAATACAAACTCTAGGTTTTACAAATTCAAACATTTTTTTAACCCCTTCCCGCCGCAGCCAGTTTTTGCCTTCCTGACAGAGCCCTTTTTTTCAAATCTGACAGGTATCACTTAAGTGGGGATAACTTTTTTTTGCTTTTACTTATCCCAGTGATTTTGAGATTGTTTTCTCGTGACACATTGTACTTCAAGTTAGTGGTAAATTTTCGTCGATACAGTCTGTGTTTTTTTGTGAAAAATACCAAAATGTCGTAAAAAAATGGAAAATTTTGCAATTTTCAAAATGTTAAATTTTCTGCTTGTGAGACAAATAATCATACCACTCAAAATAGTTAATAACTAACATAGACCATATGTCTACTTTATGTTGCCATCATTATTTCAACCTCCTTTTAATTTTTTTGGACACTAGGAGGCTTAAAATATGAATAGCAAATTCTCAAATTTTCAAGAAAATTTCAAACACTGATTTTTTTAGGGACCAGTTCAGTTCTGATGTGACTTTGAGGGACTTGTATGTGAGACACCCCCATAAATAATGCCATTTCAAAAACTGCACCCCTCACAGTATTCAAAACAGCATTTTGGAAGTTTGTTAACCCTTTAGGTGTTTCACAGGAATTAAAACAAAGTGTAGGTGAAATTTCAAAATTTCATTTTTTTTGCAGATTTGCAATTTTAATACATTTTTCTAAGGAACACAGTAGATTTTACTAGAGAAATGTGACTAAAAATTGATTCCCCCAATTCTTTTGTTTTCATAAATATCCTATATGTGGCCCTAGTGTGCACGTTGACCAAACCACAGGCTTCATAATAGAAGGAGCACCTACTTGATTTTGGAGCCTCCTTTTTATGAGATTATTTTTTAGGCACCATGTAGGTTTCTAGGCACCATAAGATGCTAAAAGTTAGGAACCCCCCCACAAGTGACCCCATTTTGCAAACTACACCCCTCAGGGAATTCATCTAGGGGTATAATGTACATTTCAAACCCCCAGGGGTTTCACCAATTGTGGTGCAACTGGGCAGTGAAAATGAAAAATTACATTTTTTACACAAAAATGCAGTTCTGGCTCAAAATTTTTCATTTTCACAAGGAATGAAGGAGACAAAGCACCCCAAAATCTGTGCCCCAATTTCTCCCGAGTACGGCAATGCCTCACATGTGACCAAAAAATACCATTTGGGTGCATGGCAGGACTCAGAAGGGAAGGAGTGATTTTTGTATTTTGCAGCTCAGATTCTGGTGGAATTTTGGTGGGTGCTATGTCGCATTAGCAAGACCCCCAAAGCACCAATACAGTGGAAGCCCCCCACAAGTGACCCCATTTTGCAAACTACACCCCTCAGGGAATTCATCTAGGGGTATAGTGTACATTTCAAACCCCCAGGGGTTTCACCAATTTTGATACAACTGGGCTGTGCAAATGAAAAATTACATTTTTTTACACAAAAATGCAGTTCTGGCTCAAAATTTTGCATTTTCACAAGGAATGAAGGAGACAAAGCACCCCAAAATCTGTGCCCCAATTTCTCCCGAGTATGGCAATGCCTCACATGTGACCAAAAAATACCATTTGGGTGCATGGCAGGACTCAGAAGGGAAGGAGTGATTTTTGTATTTTGCAGCTCAGATTCTGGTGGAATTTTGGTGGGTGCTATGTCGCATTAGCAAGACCCCCGAAGCACCAATACAGTGGAAGCCCCCCACAAGTGACCCCATTTTGCAAACTACACCCCTCAGGGAATTCATCTAGGGGTATAATGTACATTTCAAACCCCCCGGGGTTTCACCAATTGTGGTACAACTGGGCAGTGAAAATGAAAAATTAAATTTTTTACACAAAAATGCAGTTCTGGCTCAAAATTTTTCATTTTCACAAGGAATGAAGGAGACAAAGCACCCCAAAATCTGTGCCCCAATTTCTCCCGAGTACGGCAATGCCTCACATGTGACCAAAAAATACCATTTGGGTGCATGGCAGGACTCAGAAGGGAAGGAGTGATTTTTGTATTTTGCAGCTCAGATTCTGGTGGAATTTTGGTGGGTGCTATGTCGCATTAGCAAGACCCCCAAAGCACCAATACAGTGGAAGCCCCCCACAAGTGACCCCATTTTGCAAACTACACCCCTCAGGGAATTCATCTAGGGGTATAGTGTACATTTCAAACCCCCAGGGGTTTCACCAATTTTGATACAACTGGGCAGTGAAAATGAAAAATGACATTTTTTTACACAAAAATGCAGTTCTGGCTCAAAATTTTTCATTTTCACAAGGAATGAAGGAGACAAAGCACCCCAAAATCTGTGCCCCAATTTCTCCCAAGTACGGCAATGCCTCACATGTGACCAAAAAATACCATTTGGGTGCATGGCAGGACTCAGAAGGGAAGGAGTGATTTTTGTATTTTGCAGCTCAGATTCTGGTGGAATTTTGGTGGGTGCTATGTCGCATTAGCAAGACCCCCAAAGCACCAATACAGCGGAACCCCCCCACAAGTGACCCCATTTTGCAAACTACACCCCTCAGGGAATTCATCTAGGGGTATAGTGTACATTTCAAACCCCCAGGGGTTTCACCAATTTTGATACAACTGGGCTGTGCAAATGAAAAATTACATTTTTTTACACAAAAATGCAGTTCTGGCTCAAAATTTTTCATTTTCATAAGGTATGAAGGAGAAAAAGCACCCCAAAATCTGTGCCCCAATTTCTCCCGAGTACGGCAATGCCTCACGTGACCAAAAAATACCAGTTGGGTGCATGGCAGGACTCAGAAGGGAAGGAGTGATTTTTGGATTTTGCGGCTCAGATTCTGGTGGAATGAATGGTGGGTGCTATGTGGCATTAGCAAGACCCCCGAAGCACGGTGAAATGATGAACCTAATAATCCATAGATGTGTGGTATATTTTAAAACACTCCTTTATACATAGGCCGGGTTTGTCGGGGCAAGTGTCACACTGGAAAATAGTTTGCTTTCTTATTCCCTTTTTATAACAAACTTTGCACCTTTTTTGTGTCCTGCCCTTTTTTCCAGTGGAGGGGATTTCATCAGGAAAATGCTGCCCTGGTACAATACGGGGGCCAGTACTAGAAGTACTGGGGCCCTCTGCCTGCTGGTTCCCAAATATTAGGCTCTTTATGACTTCCTCTTGAAAGTGCATAAATGTCCCCCTCTGGCTGGTAGAACGGAATAGCACGTAAGCGTTATACAGTGCCATCTGGATGATATACACGGCCAGCTTCTTGTACCAGATTTTTGTTTTCCGCAGGGCACTGTACGGCTTCAGTACCTGATCTGAAAGATCCACTCCGCCCATGTACTTATTGTAATCCAGGATACAATTAGGTTTTGAGGTGTGGGTACTGGTACCTCGTACAGGGACGGAGGTGGTACTGTCTCCGTGAATTGTCGTCAGTATAAGGACATCCCTCTTGTCCTTATATTTGACCAACAACATATTTTCGGTGGATTGTGCCCTGCTTTCACCCCTTCTCATTACTTGGGCAATGTGCGTTTTTGGGAGGCCTCTTTGGTTCTTGCGCACAGTACCGCAAGCTGCTGTACCTCTTGAACCAAGGGCCTTAAACAGGGGGATGCTAGTGTAAAAGTTATCCACATAGAGGTGATAACCTTTATCCAGGAAGGGGTGCACTAAATCCCAGACAATTTTTCCACTAACACCTACGAGGGAGGGGGGGCATTCTGGCGGTTCAATTCTTGAATCCTTCCCTTCATATACCCTAAACCTGTGAGTGTACCCTGAGGTGCTTTCACACAGCTTATACATTTTTATGCCATACCTTGCCCTCTTACTGGGAAGGTACTGGCGGAATTTAACCCTTCCTTTAAAATGTATAAGGGACTCGTCTATGCAAATGAATTTATCTGGGATGTACATCTCTGGAAATTTGGCACTGAAATGATCAATGACCGGCCTGACTTTGAATAGCCGGTCAAAGGTGGGATCATCTCTGGGTGGGCACTGTGCATTATCGTTGTAATGCAAAAATTTAAGGATTAACTCAAAACGAGTCCGGGTCATGGCCATACGGTAAAGTGGGGTGCTGTACAGAACATCTGTACTCCAATATTGCCTAATTTCTGGCTTTTTTACTATGCCCATATGAAACACCAGACCCCAAAACGTCATCATCTCTACTGCATCTACAGGGGTCCACCTAGCAAATGATGACGTGGGGTTTTGAGCAATAAACTGGTGGGCATATAAATTAGTTTGGTCCACCATTAAATTTATAAAATCATCAGAGAAAAATAATTTGAAAAAGTCAATTTCTCTGAGACCTGTGGAATCAAATTGGATTCCTGGGATGGCCAAAAACTCAGGAACCTGGGGCTCAAAATTGTCTGGTGGTGGGGTCCATACGAGATCAATTATTGGGGGGGGGTCTCAGCTGCTCTACGGGGGCGTCTTTGAGGGGGTCCCTCATCACTAGAGGAGGAAGAGGAGCTTAAGATGAATCCTTCAAATTCCCCGCTTGCCTCACTGGCTGTGTCAGAGTCAAGCATGGCATATGCCTCCTCCGCTGAATACATTCTTCTGGATGACTGGGATGACATTTGGGATGACATTTAGGATGCCATTTTTATTTTTGTGTTTCTGGTAGTGAAATGTTTCAACACGTGTATAGTGTAGGGGGGGTACAAACTTTATTTCAACACGGGGGGGTATGTAGTGTGTAGTGTGTGTGTAGTGCAGAAAAAAAAATACTTTATACAGGAATTTGATCCCAATAAAAAAAAAAAAAAGGTCCTGCGCCAAAAATTTAGCACAGATGTTAGTCAGTAACGTCCGTCACTGAACAGCGCTCAAAGGCAACAGGAATTTGATAAAAAAAAAAAAAAATAGATCAACCCTGTGCCGAAAAAAATTGATCAGTGATGTACGTCACTGATCAGCGCACAGTGGCCACAGGACACCCACAAAATCACAGTGTGTGTAAAAAAAAAAATTAAAAAAAGACCCCACAGCACCCTCAAAAAAAAAAAAAAAAAAGGTGATCAGTGATGCGACACTGATTACCAGTGAGGGGCAGCAGGTGCACAACCTTTGGTGCAACTGACAGTGCAACTGGCAGCAACGGACAGGTATATATATAAAAAAAAAAAACCCTGCACCCCCCAAAAGTTGCTGATCAGCACAGATATACTGATCAGCACAAAAGGGGGGGTAGCAGACACAAAATATAGCACTCTCTGTCACTATCTCTCACTATCTCTCACTCTATGACACTGCAGCAGCAGCACTGACAGTTATATATATAAAAAAAACCTGCACCCCCAAAAAGGGGGGGTAGCAGACACAAAATATAGCACTCTCTATCACTCTCTGTCACTATCTCTCTCTATCTCTCTATCTCTCACTATCTATCACTCTATGACACTGCAGCAGCAGCACTGACAGTTATATATATATAAAAAAAACCTGCACCCCCAAAAAGGGGGGGTAGCAGACACAAAATATAGCACACTCTGTCACTATCTCTCTCTATCTCTCTCTATCTATAACTCTATCACACTGCAGCAGCAGCAGCAGGAAGTCACAAGAAGTCAGATCCAGGAAGCATCCAGCACGCTACAAGCAGTGATCAGGTGATCAGGTAAGTATTTTGCAAGGATCAGGTCAGTATATCACGGCAGATAGGTACGGTGACCGCACTGCACGCAATTCCAGACCGGAATGGCGTCTGCAGTGCAGTCACCGTTAGTTTAAATCACCCTCCATGGCTGTGATTGGTCCGTCGGTCCGGCGAACCAATCACGGCCTTTGGGGGCGGGTTGGGTGAGGTGGGGTGACACCAGTGTCACTCTTACACCCCGTGGTGATTGGTGCTGTACTTTACAGCACCAATCACCACCGATCCCTGTGTCACCGGCGAACGTTATTCGCCGGTACACAGAAAACGCTGTAATTGGCTGTTCACATTTGAACAGCCAATCACAGCGATCGCCGACGGGGGGGGAGGCATCGCCACCCCCCCTGGGCATGCAGGGACATGTCTGCTGTCAGGGACAGCAGACATGTTTAAACTGTCACCGCGTCTATAGACGCGGTGACAGTTAAATGGCATGACGTACATTTATGCCATGTGTCGGGAAGTACATCCCGGCCATGACGTAAATGTACGTCAAATGTCGGGAAGGGGTTAAACTTCTGAAATTAACATCATTTTTTTTAAATGTACGGGAAAAGAATGTGTTTTTGCAAGTACCAGTTGCTCTGCAGCAATGAAAAAGAGGCTTGTCTAGGGCTTGAAGAACCCAACAGTGGGCTAATCCAGACTGGAAGATAATCTTTTGGACTAACCAATGAACATGTGAAATCTTTTCTCCATCACTAAGAAATCCCCAGTATATGAAGCTTTCTCCTGTCTGCTTTCTTAGTGGTGAGTTTAAGCCCAAAATGTAATAGGCCAAAGTTATTAATCGCAAAACATCTGATGCCAGATTGCTTGTAATAAAACTCACGTGGAGGAGGAAGTGTGACTGCGCGGGGCTTGTCCGAGTCAGTGAATTACGCAGAGTACCCTGAACCAAGAGGGCTAACACAGCATGCTGCAGCGCCGTGCAATACCCTCTGCTCTAATGCTGGGTACACACCAGAACAATTTGGCCTCAATTCCCCTCATTTCAATACAATCTCAACCAAATGTATGTAAGTGGGTATGTTTAAGAGCCGATTCTGATGCGATCCTCGTCCCCGCTGGTCGTTGGTAGTTTTGCAGATTTGAAAACGACCCTTTAAACTGGGTACAGATCCGAATCAGATCGGATGCAGATCGTGTGCTCCAGCAGATCATGCGACCATCGTATGGTCATCTCACGATCATGATCGTTCTGGTGTGTTCCCTACATAAGTCTAAGCGGTCAAAGATTCATCCTACAGTGAGATAAGGACCATAATCATACATGTAAGCCAAGGGGAGGATTCAGACAGGGGTGCCAGACACACCGAGTACGTGCCGCCATGGTATCAGGGTTACTCAGAATTCTGATTATCGTCCAATGTGAGCCGTCATACACACATGGCATTGTGAGATGCCAGTGGGTGCCACAGAAGCTGTGGAATTTGCACAAGTACTAATGGAGGTGTACAACTAGCGATGAATTCAAAGCGGAGCGAAAATAACCAGAATCATCAGTTAGTGGCTCAGCAGCGAATGATTGTTCTGCTGGGCACCAGTCACAAGCTATCAGTAGCCAGGGACTTATTCGGCAGCTGAGAGGAATACAGGCATATCCGGCCTGGAGAGGACGTCACACACCCTCCCATAATACTGTCACCCCTAGCATTTTCACTGACACAATCCCAATGGTAGCAGGCTTCATTGGCTAGGAGGTGGCCCAAGGGCATGCCCAGTTCATCAATAATCGGCCGCGGTGCGAATTTGCACAGCAGTGATCAGGTCTGAATTAGGCCCAATGCATGCTGTTTTAGAAAGGAATAGGTCTCAGCACAGGAAATAACTGGAAGCACTGAGCGCAAAGACAGGATCTGGAGAACTCCGGAACACCGTGAGGGCACATCCGGTTCTACTGGAGAAACCCAGAGAGCGCTTATCAATCCATTATAGCCAATTCATATTCAGGCGAAAGCCAACGCTCAGAGACTAAATGTATTGTCCTGACCAGGGGACGCAAACCTTCTGATAAATTGACCATGCTGAGGGCAGGGGCACCTCTGGCCCCTGGAATCAGGAACCTTGTGCATGGTGACTGATCCGGTAGCCCCTGGAGGTACATACTTCTAGGTTCACGATCGAACAGTTAATTCTACAGAAATGCCAGGGCTCTAATCTGCGGGGAAATAATGGGCAAATTAAGCTGAATGCTCACCCAAAGCACAGGATCATCCCGTTTTCCAGCTTGCTGCTTCCAAATAGGTATCTGCAGGAACACAGTATGAAACACAATCACAAACTGAGACAGGAACAGCAGAAAACAGAGACAGCACAACGAAACCAGCAATAATTACAGAACTTGTCTGTTATAGGGAGCACAACAGCTTCTTCGAGCAATACAGTGCACCTGCCGCCACCCGACAGCTTCTTCCTGCATTACAGTGCACCTGCCGCCACCCGACAGCTTCTTCCTGCATTACAGTGCACCTGCCGCCACCCGACAGCTTCTTCCTGCATTACAGTGCACCTACCACTAGCACACATCTACTGCTTCTTCTTGTGTTACAGTGCACCTACCGCCACCCAACAGCTTCTTCCTGCATTACAGTGCACCTGCCGCAACCCAACAGCTTCTTCCTGCATTACAGTGCACCTGCCGCCACCGGACATCTTCCTGCATTACAGTGCACCTGCCGCCACCAGACAGCTTCTTCCTGCAGTACAGTGCACCTGCCGCCACCCGACAGCTTCTTTCGCATTACAGTGCACTTTCCGCCACCCGACAGCTTCTTCCTGCATTACAGTGCACTTTCCGCCACCCGACAGCTTCTTCCTGCATTACAGTGCACCTGCCGCCACCCGACAGCTCCTTCCTGCATTGCAGTGCACCTGCCGCCACCTGACAGCTTCTTCCTGCATTACAGTGCACCTGCCGCCACCGGAAATCTTCCTGCATTACAGTGCACCTGCCGCCACCCGACAGCTTCTTCCTGCATTACAGTGCACCTGCCGCCACCAGACAGCTTCCTCCTGCATTACAGTACACCTGCCGACACCAGACATCTTCCTGCATTACAGTGCACCTGCCGCCACCGGAAATCTTCCTGCATTACAGTGCACCTGCCACCACCAGACAGCTTCTTCCTCCATTACAGAGCACCTACTTCCCCCGGACAGCTTCTTCCTACATTACACACATCTACAGCTTCTTCCTGCATTACAGTGCACCTACCACTAGCACACAGCTACAGCTTTTTCCTGCATTACAGTGCACCTTCCACCAGCACACAGCTACAGCTTCTTCTTGTGTTACAGTGTACATGCCGCCACCAGACAGGTTCTTCCTGCATTACAGTGCACCTACCACTAGCACACAGCTGCAGCTTCTTCCAGCATTACAGTGCACCTACCACTAGCACACAGCTACAGCTTCTTCCTGCATTACAGTGCACCTTCCACCAGCACACAGCTACAGCTTCTTCCTGCATTACAGTGCACCTTCCACCAGCACACAGCTACAGCTTCTTCTTGTGTTACAGTGTACATGCCGCCACCAGACAGGTTCTTCCTGCATTACAGTGCACCTACCACTAGCACACAGCTGCAGCTTCTTCCTGCATTACAGTGCACCTACCACTAGCACACAGCTACAGCTTCTTCCTGCATTACAGTGCACCTTCCACCAGCACACAGCTACAGCTTCTTCTTGTGTTACAGTGTACATGCCGCCACCAGACAGGTTCTTCCTGCATTACAGTGCACCTACCACTAGCACACAGCTGCAGCTTCTTCCTGCATTACAGTGCACCTACCACTAGCACACAGCTACAGCTTCTTCCTGCATTACAGTGCACCTACCACTAGCACACAGCCGCAGCTTCTTCCTGCATGACAGTGCACCTACCACTAGCACACAGCTACAGCTTCTTCCTGCATTACAGTGCACCTGCCACTAGCACACAGTTTCTTCCTGCATTACAGTGCACCTGCCACCATCTTCCTGCATTACAGTACACCTCCCACCAGCACACAGCTACAGCTTCTTCCTGCATTACGGTGCACCTGCCGCCACCAGACCTAGCTTCTTCCTGCATTACGGTGCACCTGCCACCACCAGACAGCTTCTTCTTGCGTTACATTGTACATGCCGCCACCCGACAGCAACTTCCTACATTACAGTGCACTTGCCGCCACCAGACCGCTTCTTACTGCATTACAGTGCACACATTTGTTTGGAGCGGAGTCTGACCTACCGATGATAAATCTTGATCATTCCCCTATTTTATAAGGAGCTGAATTTATTACATTGTTGTCATTGTTTTTATATGTATTTGATTTTTATATCTAGTAAAATATTTTCTATTAACTAAAAATTTCTCAGGTGTGTGGCGCTCTCTATTTTTTCACCTGTATATATATATATATATATATATATATATATATATATATACATACATGAATATAGTTTTATCTCATTCATTTAATTACTGTGAAATATTCTCTCTCCTTTTGCTACTATAGTCAATCTCCAGATTTGCATTTGGGAGCAGCCATACTGTTATTCGACCCTTTAGAAAAATCTTTTGAATACTGTACCTTCATGTGTATATATAGATCAACTATCTGCGCCTGATTGTCTCTGTTGTTTTATATTGTATTATATCTGGTATAATCTTTGGGCAGCATTTATTTATACCCCTATAGTTGCTTCATTATTTCATTATTTATTTTTATTTAACTTAATTTAATTCATTTTATTTCAGTTATTTTTCACAAATTTTTTAGAGTAATAAGGAATGGCATCCCTTGATTTAAACTCTAGAAACATGAGACGTAATCAATTGTTAGGTGGTACCACTAACAAAGAGAATTCTTTAAATAACCCCACCCCACCTGATATGTCACATTTGTTCAATCGATTAGAAACCCTATTAAAAAGTGAAACAAGACACTGGCTTGACAAAATGCTGCTGACTAAATATTTAGACAGCAAGATAATCCCCAGAGGATTACGCATCTTCAAATCCTGTTCTTTTCAGGACAATGAAGAACTAACCACCAAATGGAATGAAACCTTAGATCAGTGTTCTTTTAATCTTATAAAATTACTTATTTCCTTTAGGGAAACAAAAGTCGCGGAGGCTACAACTGAGATCAATCTGATTCAGAACCAACTTAAATCGTTCAAATCATGTCCAGACTTAGATCTAAAACTTACCCAAAAATTTAGGAATATGAACGTTTTTTGATTAACTCAAAAAATAACAAACTCTCCCGCGATTTAGCAGACTATCAAAATAATCAAGTCAGAACCTATAATAGAAAGTTTAGGAATTCTAATTATGTGTCTAATAGAACAGAATACCACAATTCCCCTGCTCAGAGGGGCAGACTTCAAAGTAGGGATAATAGCAATTCTAGGTATTCCAGTAGAGATCATAGCTTTAATAAATTCTCACGAGGTAGAAAAAACTCCTCAAACAGGTTTCCCAACAACACTAATAACAGATTCGAAACAAATAGGGACACCCAAGCTATCCCCCGTTTGTCCTTTGATCATAGACACGGGGGAGCAATATCTAAACAGTATTCTAATAGAAATCCATCCAGTCAGATTAGTTTTTTAGGGAAGGACCTATACCTACTCTGGAGGTCCCAAAACCCATACGAGTACCTGAATTCAGAAGTTCCAAAAAGGAAAAGTTTAGAACTAGAGGAACCAGAGGAGGGTACAAGAAATCAACCCAAAATCATAAGAAAAGACTGAGAAACAAAGGTCTTTATAATCTTTCCTCTAAAATTCTAACTGAGAGCGAAAAGGCTATTATTTCTAAAGGCCTTAAATTTGCGCCAGCCAAACCTCCCAAACTTTTTGATTTGTTTGTCGAATTAAATCGCTATACCCGCGATTTATGCAGACAAAGACATTTTATTTCTAAACAAGCTAGAGAGACTAACTGTGATCCTATCCCAATTGTGCTAGATGGAGATGATAGAAGAATGTTATCTATATTAGAGGAATTACTACTAGAGAATACAAGTAACGATCATCCCATCACCCCCATTTATGATATCACCAACAAAAACCTCAATAAATTGAGGAAAAAATCAGAATTCTACCCAATACAACAAAAAGATGGCTGCATTGAAGCCTTTTATTCCTCAACCCTGCAAGATCTTAGAGTAATGTGTGAAAAAGCAAACGATAAAACAGCCAAATCCAGAAACGATAATCTCCATCCCAACGAGAGAGCAGCTTTAAAGAGTCTGATGGAAGACGACTCTATAATAATCAAAACAGCGGACAAAGGGGGTGGAATAGTTATACAGAATAAGATGGACTATGTAGCTGAAGCTCTAAGACAGCTTAACAATAAGAAATTTTATCAAATTCTTGAACAAGATCCCACCCCCTGCTACTCGAAAAAACTTAAAAATATGTTGGATAGTGCCCTGGCTGGGGGTGCAATATCCAAGAGGGAATTTCTATTTTTACACAATCAGTTTCCGGTCACTCCCACGTATTACCATTTACCAAAAATCCATAAATCCATCACTTCACCCCCTGGGCGACCTATAATTTCTGGTGTTGGGTCCCTCACATCTAATTTATCAGCATTCGTTGACACGCACTTACAGAAATATGTGGTGTCGCTGAGGTCCTATATCAGGGACACTACTCAATTTCTAAATAATATCAGAGATGTAGTCTGGCATCCTGACTATTTGTTTTTGACTTGTGATGTCGAATCGCTATATAGTAACATCCCACACAAGGGAGGGATTGAATCCCTAGAACATTTTTTGACTCTGGATGGTGACCTCAGCGACACCACACGTGAATTTCTGATTGATTCGGTACAATTCATTCTCTCTCACAATCACTTCACATTTAATGGTGTTAATTATTTACAAATCCTTGGTACCGCCATGGGCACCAAGTTCGCCCCCAGTTTTGCCAATCTGTATATGGGCCGCCTTGAGGAGGAGTATGTTTGGAGCGGCCCATTTGGGGCGAACTTGGTGTACTATGGGCGGTACATTGATGATTTATTTTTTGTTTGGGAAGGTGGTTTTTCTTTAGCACAACAATTTGTTTCTTACCTCAACACTAACCACTTTGGACTCACTTTCACCAGCACTATTAATCACAAAGAGATTACCTTCTTGGATATTGCACTCTCAGCCGAAGGGAAGTCAATTCGTACGTTGACTTAAGTAGATAAGGCACACTTTTTCTTCAAACTAATTGGTTTTGACAGGTCCACGCCCCTTTTATACAGGTTGTCCACGCCCCCATTTATACAATTTGATATCAAACTTGATACGATCGTATCGCGTTTGATATCAAAGTAGTATAAAATTAATATTAAACAGTATTAAAATATAATTGGTTTGAGGCTGTAACTTCATACCCTGATATTGACTATGTGAAATAACACATATATAAAGCTCGCTTAATGTTATCTTAACCAGCTGGAAGAATTTCTAAACATAATGCTAAAAAAGTTGTTAGAAAAATATGGTATACAACAGATATATAATTCGTAGAAATGTAGATCTTGTTTTATATCAAATTTGATTTGTGTAGGATGTCGCGCAACGCCGATCATCAAAACAGCCGGCTGAAAGCCAGGTATTATAACGTATTAAAGCCGGGGAGTTTTTGCGGCTTTGATAAATATTATAAAGCTTTGAAAAATAAATTTAAAAGATCCGATGTGAGAAAATGGTTACAAGAGCAAGACGCGTACACATTGCACAAACCGGCTAGAAAAAACTATAAAAGGAATATGATATGCGTATCGGATATAAATCAACAGTGGCAATGTGATTTGGTATCACTCATAGATCTGGCAAAGCACAACGACGGCGTAAAATATATACTAACCGTCATCGATATATTCAGTAAGAGGGCCTGGGCTGAAAGTCTGACTGCTAAGAGCGCGACGACTGTCGCTAAGGCTTTTGAAAAATTATTCCAACAGGGGGACGTACCGCGGAAACTACAAACCGATAATGGTAAAGAGTTTCTAAACAAAGTCCTAAAAAAGTTGTTAGAAAAATACGGTATACAACATTTCACAACCAATAATGATGTGAAAGCAGCCGTTATAGAACGCTTCAATAGGACTTTAAAAACACGAATGTGGCGATATTTCACGGCGAATAATACATACCGATATATAGACGTTTTACAAGCGTTCATTACCAGTTATAATAACACATACCATAGAACGATTAAGCGGGCGCCGAATGAGGTGGATGGCTCTAATGCGCTGGATGTCTTCAAGACGATATATGGCGATTACTTTAGAAGTAAGAAAACAAAGGCTTGTTTAGCGGTCGGGGACCACGTTCGTATCTCAAAATATAAGGATATATTTCAGAAAGGTTACGAACAGAGTTTTTCTGAGGAAATATTTGTAATACGCGGCGTGAACACTAAAGGACTTAAGCCGCTTTACACGTTGGAGGATCTCTACGGGGAGGCTATAACGGGTAGTTTTTACCCCGAAGAACTTCAAAGTATACCGAAAAACTATAATAGGATTTACAAAGTGGAGAAGATTTTAAAAAATAAGACGGTTAGAGGGAGGAAACACGTATTAGTCAAGTGGCGTGGATACCCCACAAAATTTAACAGTTGGGTCGCTGCATCGGAGATAAAAGATATATAAACAAAGAGGAAGATGGATGACAAACCCTTCTACATAACATTGCCGAGTAACGCCTCAGCCGATACATTTCCACAAAATAAGATTTCTGACTATACCACAAAGTTAGCAAGGCCTATAGACTTAAGTGGAGATTGGGAAGTAGCTCTTACAGAAATACAATACCCACACACCTGGAATACAATCGATGTGCGTGATTGTGTGTTGAAAATAACAAAGTGGGATGGGACGAGCGGTACAGCAACGAGGGTTTGCGTTAAACCGGGGTTTTATGAAACCATCGGGGCGTTACTGTTTTCTTTCAACGCTGAAATTGACCGACATAAACTGGATGGTTTAAAACTATTGTACGATCCGCTTGAACGAGAGATAATCATCGACAACAAGGCGATGTACAACATCACAGCCGGTCCTAAATTGTCGAGAATACTGGGGTTATACCCGAAAACTAAGTTTTTAAAACCGTGCGCCGACATCAACGGCGGGCAATATACGCTCTTCGTGTACACAGATATTATCGAACATCAGAGGGTCGGTGATAGTTATGTTCCGTTGTTGCGCACCGTTGAAATAAAGGGCCGTAACAACGAGATGGTCACTATACGGTATGAGAAGCCCGATTATGTTCCGTTGTGCAAGACGCATTTTGACACTATAGCCATAGAGATAAAGAATGATCAGAACGAAAACATGTCATTCAAGTTTGGGAAAGCGAACGTGAAACTACATTTCAGACGCCGCAAATCCGAATTTTATTAAAGACAATGGTGGCCGTTAAAAATTATGGTGACCCGGGGCTCTACGCGCAATATTATAAAACACAGGCCGGTAATGGATTACCCGGTTTTCACGGCAGCGCGTATATGTACGGGTGCGGTTTAGGTGGAATTTTTCGAAGCCTGTTCAGAAAAGCGGTACCGCTTTTCCGAAGAGGGCTGGCGATAGCAAAGCCCCACGTGAAGAATGCAGCACGCAACATCGCGAAAGACGTCATCGGACAAGCCACAGCGGCTGTTGTGAGCAAAATACACGACGCAAATCAAGCGAAGCAAGATGGATCAGGTTTAATCTATGCCAGGAAAGGGGCGGCTAAAAATAAACGGAAGCGGGCAATACGACTTCCGACATGGTGCAGACCCCTTTTAAACAAAAAACGGAGCAGACGCGGCTTAATTAAAAAAAGGAAACCGAAGCGAAGGGTCGGTGATATTTTTTAAGCATGTCTTTCATACACAATGAATCCATGGAATGCGCAAAATCTGAACTTGACCTTTTTGACGTACCACCGACGCAGACCAGCGTAGAGAAAAGCCTCTACGTCGAAGTTCAACCTTTGGCGGCATTATCCGAGACCGCGCCGCTTGAATTCTACATAGCGGCCAGCGGTGAACACTACTACGATCTGAACAACACGTTGCTGTACGTGACCTGCAAGATCGTACGGCCTGATAACACGGCTATACCTCAAGACGCCAAGGTCGCTCTTATTAATTACCCCATAGCAACTTTATTTAGTCAGGTTGATGTCACTTTGGGCGATAGGCTAATATCGCAGTCCAATAATCTTTACGCTTATAGGGCCTACATAGAGACCATACTGAATTATAGCTCAGATGCGCTATCCACAAAACACACAACTGGATTATTCTACAAAGATGTGGCTGGAGAACACAACACAAGAACCCTGGATGGTGTAAACACAGGGTTTATAAAAAGGGCAAGAACAACGGCACAAAGTCGAACGGTTGAATTATTGGGGCCGCTACACTGTGACCTTTTTCATCAACATAAACTAATATTGAACGCCGTGGACTTGAAGATAAAACTCATCAGAAACAAAGATGCTTTCTGCTTAATGTCTGCTGAAGCGGAGGCCTTTAAAATTCAGATTGTTGCAGCGTCCCTGTTTGTGAAAAGGGTTCAGGTCTCACCCGCCGTCCGGATTGGACACGCCCAGGCCTTACTGACCACCAACGCCAAATACGCGATCGATAGAGTGGGCATGAAGATCTATAGCATACCGACGGGGAGTCGCGTATTTAATTTAGAAAATCTGTTTTTAGGACAGGTGCCAAAAACCGTTATAGCCGCTTTTGTAGATAATGAAGCGTTTTCAGGAGCCTATGACAAAAACCCTCTACGGTTTGAACATAAAAATGTAAACTTCGCATCCCTATACCTGGATGGAACACCGCATCCGGCCAAACCATTTCAACCAGACTTTGAACACGGTAACGCGGTTCGCGAGTATATGTCGCTCATTCAGATCACAAATAAGCAGAAATCAGATTCGGGTATACTAATTGACCGTGAAGAGTACCTCAACGGCTACACACTATTTGCTTTTGATCTGTCGCCTGAACAGGAATGCGCGGAGCATCTGTCTCTAATCAGAACCGGAAATCTACGAGCTGAATTCCGGTTTGCAGGAGCACTAGACCGGACAGTCAACATAATAATATACGCATTATTTGATAATATCATCGAGATCAACCAGCGGCGCGATGTGCTGTATGATTATCTATAAATGAAATAAATAATTTTTATATTTATCGTATATTTACCAATATTCATCACCCCATCAGCGATATGAACACATTACAGATAAATTGTATACTGTACGCTAATCCGGTGACGCCCCTGTTTTTTAAAGGGACCTACCCGTGTGATATGCTTCCGAGCGGTAAACTATCGCAATACCCCTGCGCGTTTGTAATCAACACACACACCAGCGCCCAACCGGGGGAGCATTGGTTGGCCGTTTATTTTAACAACCAGCGCGAGTGTTACTTTTTGGACTCTTACGGTTTAGAACCTGACAACCCCCTATTCCCAAAGGCCATAATAAATTTTTTAAACTCAAATTCAAAAAGAATTTACCACCAAAATAAGCAGTTGCAAGGTTTTAACAGTACCGTTTGCGGGCAATATTGTATATACTTTATATTTTTCATGTGTAAAAATTACAAATATACAGATGTGTTGGTCCGTTTTAGTTTTGATACAAAACGTAATGATCGCTATGTATCAAACTTTGTAAGACGTCTCCCTAGAAGTCATTGTTTGAGTCGATATACGGGTAACTGTATACAGTCCTGTGTCACCAGTAACCAACATGTGTTTGATAAAAATAATGTGTAATACAAAATTGTTTGTGTAACTTGTAACTAATGTTGTGATTCAAATGCTGTATGTACATTGCTTATGGTTACTTTCTATTAAAAAATCTTGCTTATTGAACTTTATATCGTGTGATTGCATATTTTTGCAGACAAACTGGTTAGAATCAAAGAACAAAACAGCATTTTATAAATCATAACCATATTTTATTGGTACAGACAAAATGTATTTACAGCAAAATAATCACGAATAACACGATAAACTTTACAGTTAAAACAATACACTAAATACATGATACATTACAAATTAAACGTCATCGTACAAATTAAACGCACAAAAATACATCGTATAAAAACATTATAAATTAGTTATATGTTAAAGGTTCAACCACTGCGAATCCTGAAACAGATTTACGGATCTTTTCCTCGGTAGTAAGTATCCGTGGGGCGTTGTTAACCCGGGGGAATTTAAAGCATTTATACGACTTTTTTTAATGTTGTGTATTGGGGAGGCTATATTTACATTGCCAATTTCATCATCGTAGATTTCAGCTTTTAAGCGATCTAACTGTAATCTGTTTGATGCATTACCAACTACAGTGGACGGGATATTCAACTCAGCCATAGCGCGCATAAATTCAATCCATCCGTTAGGCATTTTATGACTCGTCACGCTGTGATTTTGCGTGATACCCCTTATCAAGTCTAACACATTGGATCCTGGCACTGTGACGCCTTTATACATAAACACACCCTTGCGGTCCCAATTCGCAATGTCTTTAGAGCGAACCATTTTACTCATTAGTATTTCACAGTTCTTTTTATACCGCGCATTAACACTGTTCAAGACATCGTGGTAAACAGCGTCGGTAGCGTCGTCTTGTGTAGGGTTAGTTGTATCCTCAACAGCATTTGCACCGGGTGATAAAAGCGTTAAAGTTGACATTTCTCTATCAGTTTGTTTACTCAACACCAGGTATCTCTGTAACACAGCTGTGTAGCGTTTTGCCTTTTCATACTCTGATAAAGCATTATTATGTAGTATACTTATGATCTCAGCATCTAGGCCTTGCGTGGCTGTTTTGCGTATATCATCGCTGTTTGGTTTGTTGTTTAAACGGTCTATCTGTTGCTGGGGGACCAGATACATTTTCTCAGCGTATTCCATCACCGATTAGACAGTAGTCCGGTAATTAATGGAATGGCAAATCCTAGCAACGATCCGATAAACCCACCCGACTGTTTCACCAACCTCTTCTTTTTCCCAATGGCGCATTTCTTATTACAAAGCGATTTTATAAGGGACCTCTTCTTTTTAAGGTAGTTCAACTGGCGCTGTGACAGGGGTATTTTACCTTTAAGCGTATTGAGAGCAATCTCACATATGGCTGTCACCAAATCGTTTGAAGCGTTGGATAATATAGCGTTTCTTTGGGCCGGTTTGGCTTTAATGAGGGTTTTTAAAAGGGCCCAATTACGCCTTATCCTGGTCGACATGTTCACAGCTGTTAGAAGCGGTAATGAATGACTATAGGATGCGCGGTTATAGCTATTTAGAACCCCGCTTCTTAACAACATAAGCTACTGGTGTGTCGGGGGGAAATAAACCGCTTCGTAAACGATAATCATCAAGGGCATTGTTTCTTAAATCAACCAGTAAATAACCGTATGGAGGCTCCGTAGCGGACTCATAGGCTTCAAGAAAAAAACGATATTTTGATGGGTACATTTGTCTAGCCAGAATGCTAACCTGCATTTTATCCCTGGGGTTTTTAAACAGGACCATATATTTTGTGTTTAAATGTATAGTCCTGCTCTTTCTACCTTGACAAAATATGTTTTGCACAAGGTACATGACACTGAGATTACGATGGTGCACATACTTTGTGAACGCTTTCTCAACCTCAGAATTATTACTCGCTGCATCCATCAAGTCATCTATCACCGTTAAATTAATCTTATCAGGGGGAAAAAGCTGGTCGTCGCTAAATGACTCGGGCAAACCCTCTATAAAACGCATACCAGGGTGAGCACTCAGAAGTTGGTCATATATCGGTTGCCAACAGGTGTAAAACCAAACAATATTATCAGGTACATGCGTCATATGTGTGGATGCGTGTTGTATTAGTGTTTTCACAAAATAACTTTTCCCCGAATTGGAGGGTCCGGCTAAAATACAGGAGAAGGGGTGTTGAAAACGGATATCCATCTTAATAACCAAATGGTAGGGTTGTAAAATTATCCGTGAGGTTACGTTTAGTGTAAACGCACTTTTGCGTTTTCTGCAGCATACGGGTTTCAATCTGCCAGTACTTTTTCACACGTACTATACCGGGCTGCCTGGTCACAATTTTTTTCTGATCCTCGCCTTTGGGGTTTAAAGGATAATCTAAGACCAGTTCTTTCAGACTGTCAAAGTTAACGTGCTGCTCATTACAAACATTCAACGTTATACCTTTGACCTTGAGGCTCGTCTTGCCGTTGCTTAGTCTATAGCCGTATGACTTGGGGCCGGCTGAAACAAACTCTGTTATATGCGTACCAGATGGTAGTTCGCTGGTCAACTCCCCTAGATAATCGCCTAATGGCGGATTCCAGTCACCGGGCCTGCTGACAAAAATTACAGAATCTGTATCGTGATACAGACATCTATCTTGTAATCTATCCAATAGGTTGTACAACTCGACGCGGGCGTGCGCTGTGGTAAATGCTGCTATAAATATATTTGTTGTTGAAGACCTGGTATAATGGTCTTTGGCGTATTTCCAGTTGACCATAACAGTTTCTGAGTCTATGAAGTCTAAAGCAGACACCTCATAGTGTGGTTGAAAGGCATATTCAAAAAGCTTATCAGGATCTGTCACTAGACAAGTATTGGGCATGTTGCTACGTTGACCAAATTTACCCCATAATGAGTTTAAAAACAATTTAGAAATTTGTCTTTTGGCGGGGTTGACATTTATGTGTTCGTGTCTTAAAGCTATGCCCTCATTTTTTTGATACGCGTCTATGTACTCTTGTTGTTTCACAGAGTCTGTACACCAATCGGGGTAACCAGAAGCCTCCTGTTTATCTCTGAGGTGTGTTTTAATGTAACCTGAAAACAGATCATCAGATCTCTCATCAAAATGCCACACCTCATAGATTTTACACACTTTGTACCCCTTTTCTATAGCAAGATTTATCTCCACTGTGCACCATGTACCGGTTAGGGCGCGGTTTTCTGAGTCATGAACACACGGCTCACACTGTCCAGATTCGGCGCATGTGCGGCACAGCGGAAACATTAACTTACCATTCATTTTAACCGGTAAAACTGGAAAGAAAAGGCCTCGTGGAGGATTAATTTTTAATTTAACAAAACCAAAATACTTTGTGACATCATCAAAGTCCTTATAAATGATGCGTGGGTGACGTATAGGATATGTTTTGGTCTTGTTGACAAATGGGTATAGGCTAGTAAAGTCAAAATAGTGTATTTTTTCATCGCACTCTGTCTTGTGATAAAGTTTTATGGCGTTAGTGCGGCCGCCATAAAGACCATCACGAGGATCCAAGGGGTCAGGGATTTCCAAACCTTTCAGAAAAACCTGAAGCTCCTCATCAGTCTCCCTCATTTTCTTCCACTCACACCCCCACATCTCCCTTATCTGAAATCCACACCGTTTAAGGTATTGTATCCTTAACTGTGTCTTGTGCCGCAGTTGACCGTAGGTTGTTTTAGTCAGATTGTTTTCATCATCGGTTTTGTAACAGTTGTCACAACCGTGATAAAAACACCCCTGGAATTCAAAAGCTGTTGGCACGCCGTTAATCACGGCGTAACCATCCAGACTGTATCTACCGACTTTCTTCTCACCACCTTGTAAAGCGTGTCTTATACTCACACCTTCTTTGTGTTCTATGTACATTAACCACTGTATGGCTGGTGTTGAGTAACGCTTCTGGGTCTTGTGATAGTTATCACCCGGTACAAGAGCCAATGTGTTTGCCTGTAAATATTTACAACGATACATAGCCATACAAACCGACGCTAAAGTCGTCAGTTGGAATGGATCAACGTGACGTTTAACGGCTACATCTTTTTTCTCTGCCGCTATTACAAACTCCTGTTCTGTCATGGCTATAACGGCTGATCTGAAAGCTGCGCACCCTTTTTGCAATATTCTGACATCCTCTTTACAATATCGTATTAATTCTTTTTGAAAATTAAACGCCTTGTGTTTGTTTTTTTCGTACCACTCTGTAACATCAGCGGCCTCCTCAGGCATCATGTGTTGTAGGCCAAAATATTCTATTGAGGGCATGACCCCTATGTAATTTTGGTTATCGGCTGTGTTAAAAAAATGCGGGAAATGACCTTTAACGCCATCAAATCCCATGGCCTTTGGAAATCTGCTCAATTTCATGGGGAGAAAATTGAGAGAGTCTATAAACCTAATCTTCAGATCTTTTATTGTGATACACATTATGTTTCCGCCATTAGAGATGAGGGATACTGTATACCGTTCTTTGATGATCTTGTTCAATACAAAATACGAATCATACCGCCCAGCGTTATGGGCTATAAATGTGTAATGCGCAAATTTTGGTTTCATGAACGTCTTTACAAAATCATCGATACAAGCTTTGCCCTTAAACTCCCAGGATTTCTCACCCATTAATGTGAGAGCGTAACAGTAGTTTGGTATATGTATACCTGTCTCCTGCATGCATTCGAAATCAAAAAAGATGTATTTGGTGGTGGGTTCTTCCGCTTTGATGGGCTGTATGTAACACAAATGATCCGCAAACCCATCAACATATGCCTTGCAAGTAGAACACTTTAGCCCCTGACACTCATGAGACCTGCGACGGTAGAGACAACACCTGTCGCAATAAACATGTTCAAGACAGGATATTTTGCGATCTAAAGCTAAGGATTTGTGCTCCTCTAAACATTCACGCGATCTGCAAAACACCCTACAAACCGAACATCTTAATGCGGAAGCCCCATCATCAGCGCACGCTTGTCTGTGACAAGCCTTACAAAAGAAAAGACAATCGTGGCTATTTTTGCGCTCATAAGTTCGATTACATAAGGAACAGAAATATCTCGATCCGAGAAATGCGCAGATATTAATCAGACCATAATAGTGTGAATCGTGATATAATACATACAGGGTATCACCGTAGCGCGATTCTGAAGAATAGTAATGCCAAGAACGATTATTATGATATAATATTGTAATTTTGTTTTTAAGTGTTTTTCAAAAACAACAACGTCGCTAAAGCTGACTGCTTTATCGATCGGTAGGTTCAAATCCTTATGAATTTGAAGCGCCCGATCGTGTATTTCAGCGTCTGTGGCATTACCTTTATCCAGAAGTTTGCAGATCGATGCCGCAAAGCACAAATAATTGTGCGTATTGTTGAAATCATACAGGTGTCTTCTGCGCCTTTCTATAATTAAGCTGTATGGAATGCGTCTAAGGCCGCGACCAGTTAGGGCCCCACCCGCTCTATTTCTAAAAACAGTGATCACAAACCTTAAACCCGTGCCTAATAAGAATTCAGCGTTACTTTGAAGAGTGTTTGTAATTTGATTCAAGAAACTGACAGCGTCTAATGATTCTTGCGGCTTTCGGTGTGAGTAGATGGCGTTGTGTAAACCACCCCCCTCCAATCTTAACTGTACACGATCATTAGGGTCAACACCAACCATGAATTCATCAATCATAACCTGTATAGCGTTGTGTACGGCTTCAACACCCTCTGCAAATGATGTAACTCTTTCCAAATTAACAAATTGAAAATGATTATGATACTCAATAGCTCTGAAATTAGGATGGTGTCGCTCATACCTGTTAACAGCTTCTAAGTACACATCTCGCCGACCTTCACCATTACCGGGTGGCGCACCCCCATCTATGTCATTATGCATGGGCGTTGCGGGGTGTTCAACATTGTCAGGTGACGCAGCGTCACCCGGTAATGGTTGGTCCGGTGATTTGTCAGCCTGTGCACCTGGGGTTGGGGTTGTGCATCGCCCCCTGTGTTGTTTACGCTTTCTCAGCCTGTATATGCATTTTAAAGCCTGTTTTATTTTCGAACGGCGAAATAAGTGTGAGATTTTGCACGGTACATTTGCTTTAATTCTTGGGGCTTTTTTACACACATGTAAATTACGTTTCAACCCATAACCCACCATGCCTAGTCACGGATCCGTTTCAATTATCTCGGCAAAATGATACATGTTCGCTTTAATAAAATCCCTAGTCCTCACGGTCTCTGATATATGATTTGATGTTACATTCATGTACATTTCTACAAGTTCTTTAATGATCTCTGGCTTCTTTTTTGAACCATAAAGCTCATCTTTTATACGGTTCAACATGGTATTGACATTTCTACGCATGTACCCTATATGCTCACGCATCCTCCCCATGACCGCGTAGTATTGTATTTCCGCATCTTGTCCTAATTGTTCCACATTCTGAACCCCATCAACTATGTCTGTCGATACCACGGTCGGCGGGGCATCCGCACCGCCCGATGCGGTTGCCTCGCCGACCGTGGTAAAAACACTGGGTAGTTTTGTGTAATCATCACCCATTACTTTATCAGGGATTCCGGCTACAGATGTTACAGCCTCATCATCATTCTGTGGTGTATCTGAGACTGACTCTTCACTAGGGGTGATAAAAAATGTTTGCCCATTTAAGTCCTCATCATTAGCGGATAATGTAGCTGCAGGCGTGTTACTGACCACGCTTTGCGTTTCTGCAGTATGATGTTCCTGCGTGTCTGAAATTACGATGACATCATCATCCGTCAGCGGCGTGTATCTCTCTCTTGACAGTCGTAAAGTTTTACGAGTCTTCACAGTCTTTGTATTACCGGCAATGTCAATGTCGGATTCAGTAGGTGTTGCAGGTGTTGTAAATGCGTGCGGGTAATCCACATTACTCACGGTTGGCACTGTTTGTAATGCAATTCTTTTTCTCACGGGCCTACCTTCCGAATATTTCAATCTTCTTTTAAGGTCTGATAAATCGGCCTTGTTTTCTTGACCGACTCGACTTTTTGTAATTCTCTGCTTGCTTGGCTTGAAATCGTCGCGCTCGGTGGCCATGATCTCGGCCCTTGATACATCTTCTTGAAGTTGTGGGTCGATCACCGTTTTAGCTGATTCACCCCCATCCATTTCAGCATTGAGTGGTTGAGCAACCCCGGCCGCTGCTATCATTTTTGCGAATCGTCGCGGATCCGCTGTAAATAAAAAATAACAACGTTTTAGTTACACATTCGCGGACACTAAGACAACCGCTTTATAACACCTTCAGACCCGCCTCCCAAAACACCCACCCCATCCATGTCGGTTTGCATCTACACAGTCTGTTTAACACCTGTGGTTTCCATTTGTAAAGAACAATGATGAACGCGGTCCTATATAAGAAACTAAATAAATAAACATTACATTACACACCTGAATATTTGCCAGATCTTTCCATCGGCGTGGTTCCTACTGTAATAAAAATCACACCGTTTTAGTTACACATACGCGGCCACAAAGACAGTCGCTTTATAACAACTTCAGACCTCCCAACCCCCACCTTCCTTGTCGGTTTTCATCTACACAGTCTGTTTAATACCTGTGGTTTCCATTTGTAAAGAACAGTGGTAAATGTTGTGCTATATAAGAAACCAAATAAATAAACATACACGGGTATTTGTCAAAGGTTTGCGCCGGCATGGTTCCTTTAAACAATGACCAGAAAGCTTGATCGCTGATCTGGGTTCTTTTTGCTCCTTTAGCCAATGCGCTGTTGGGTTGTTTGGCGTTTGATCCAACACTCGATGTCGGTTCTCTGTATCCGGATGGTCCCGCTTCACACGTATCGGCCCTAGGTACCGTAGGTTCATACCGGCTAGCTATGTCATCTGTAATACATATATTATCAATTAACGACACATTCGCCGACTTGAGAAAAAAAAAAAAAAAAAAAAAAACCGTCATTTAAGTCATGATAACAACAACTCCTGTGGACACTATTCATGATTTTGCGACGATATGTAACATTTAACACAAAAACACATTATAAAAACATCACCAGCCAATCGTCAAAATTCACCTTGTATAGCCGGGGTCTGGTATAGCTGTTTATAGTGTTTTGCCGATGGTAAATTCCAGAGATCATCCATTATGTGTTCTGCATCAGATTTCGACATAATCGGCGATACTAACAGAGAACAAATAACACATTAATATCACAGGCTGTATAAAAATGAATATAACAGGATATATATATATATATATATATATATATATATATATATATATATATATGAGTGAGAACGTGAGAGTTCGCGCGAGATAGCGTGAGAGAGAGAGAGAGAGAGAGACATATTTTTGGAAATAATAATATATCACATTTTTTTAACATACATCACATTTTTTTTTGACGGCTTATGATTACCTACATTTTTGCGATTCGGACAAATAAGAGTATGCTGCGTATGGGTTTTCGAATGTCGTCAGATCCGGACCGACTGTGAAATCCGAACCATATGATCCAACTTCAGATGCGTCATTTGTGACATCTGAAACTGATTTATGGGATTAACAATTTAATAAAAAATAATATATACATAAAAAATAAAAATTAACACAACAATTTTGTAGAACGAAAAATACAATCAACACGTGTAACATTAATACCAATAGGGCGCTTGATAATTAACACCAACAGAGTAACATTTATAACCACCAACAACAATGTGTCTTTGATCTGTAAACTTACACGTATTTGTCTGCTCATTTGACTGCTGTTGAAAGCTGGGTAAATCTTGAAAGTCTCTGAGACTTATTTTATTTGCATTAATGGTTTTGTATTCCTTTCTCTGTAATAAATAATAATAATAAGTTGAAATAACAATACAATAAGCTATTGTTAAACTATTGTAAATATCATATACACACCTGCATGTTGGTGTTTTGTTGATAGCTTAAGTTCAAAGGTGTTTTCTGCAACAACCACTAGATGGCACTGTTGATAATAAAAGATAACACGATAAGTTTCCATAACGAAATTTGCGTGCACAAAATCACATAAAACTATTAACGCTCTCACAAAAACCTGATCTATGAATACCTCCTGACATTGTATTCTATAGATCGGCCTATAAAAATTAATTACAGGGGATCCAACAATGCTAATGACTAATCCCACCATATCACATGTTTAGCCAGCAGACAGCCATACATGGCAGCATAGCGTGCGGCTTTACACATGAAAATGTAATAACTAGCTCATTATTTAAAACCATTATGTATAATACAATGATACAATATTAAAATGAAGCTATTTATAAGTATCAAAGCCGTAATACCAAAAAAAAAAAAAACTCATCTATGAAACAATCAATAAAAATTAATTACAGGTGATCCAACAATGCTAATGCAGAATCCCTCCATATCACAAGTTTAGTCAGCAGACAACCATACATGACATCATAACGTGCTGCTTTACACATGAAAATGATACAATATTAAAATGAAGCTATTTAGAAATATTGTATATACATATATATATATTGTTACTCCATATCACATGTGTAGTCAGCAGACTGCTCATACCTGGCCGCATTGTGGATAACCAGCTTATAAAATTACACTATAATAACAAAATCACTTTATACAGCCGTTACACATCCGTTATACCGTAATCTGCGATGACTAACACCCCCCCACCCTACCACTAAATAAAACATCTTGCTATGTATATTATAAAATATTAAAACTATGCTATTTAGAAATATTGTATATACATATATATATTGTTACTCCATATCACATGTGTAGTCAGCAGCCTGCTCATACCTGGCCGCATTGTGGATAACCAACTTATAAAATTACACTATAATAACAAAATCACTTTATACAGCCGTTACACATCCGTTATACCGTAATCTGCGATGACTAACATTAACGAACTGTAAATTGTAATAACACAATATACTGTATTTTTAAAAGCAATATGTATAATGTACAGACCACAAAACATCTTGCTATGTATATTATAAAATATTAAAACTATGCTATTTAGAAATATTGTATATATATATATATATATTTATTTAGAAAATTAATATAGACTCACCCTCTGGGAACAAAATCTTCAAGTTTTCTCTGAATATTTCTGGAACAAAATCTTCAAGTCAAAACTTCAAGTTCTCTGTCTTGAATAGTGTGTGTGTGCGAAGACCTTCAACCTCAATGTGTGGCAGCTGCCTGGTAGTTGTCTGACCCCATGGAGAACATATTTATACGTTTCAGTCAGTTAACACATCTGTGTTGCATTTGTCTCATTTGAATATTCATGAGTTGTGTTCCAAAGTCATAGACAGGCATATCAAATATATATATATATATTTGATTTAAATAACATAGCATATTGTGCAAAACACAGCTGTGTTCAGAATATTTAGCTCGATAAAATGCCACTAAATTGCCCCCTGAATAAAAACCCTTATTCTTATTAAATAAATGTCAGATATGGCATACCATCAACAACAGCATACATAAGACCTATATATATATATATGGGCTTTTGTCATCATTTTGGAAGATTCCCGAATAAATCTTTTTACAAATACCATCTGGACTTCTATATGATTGATCAACAGATTTGTTGTATATGTATGTGTATGCTTTTTAATTTAAAATATATACCTTATCCACTACACCTGTGTAATTTGATTGAGATATATATATATATATATATATATATATATCTGATTTAAATAATATAACATATTATCCATATTTTATTCATCACATAATATAATGCTAAAATCACATTACACACATATATATATATATATATATATATATATACTGTATATATATATATATATATATATATATATATATATATATATATATATACTTTATATAGATCCTTTATTTATCAGCATTGATAATGTTCAGGGTTAATGTTCAGTTAAATATAATATATAAGTTAATTCTGTAGTCTCTAGCTCCGTCTGGAACTTGCTTGCAACTGCAATACATGGCCACTAGATGCCACTCATGCTCTGTTGCAAAGATTTCATGGCCTTTCTTTGTTCTGTCTAAACTAATTAAACGGTTAGCCGTGTGAAAATGTTTTTTTCAGAGGTATGTGCTTTCTAATGAATATAATTGTTACCAGCCCTGCTGTGCTGTCTACGCTAATTGTGTCATACGTAAATGTCAACGTCTTCAAAGACTATGGAATCCGGTGTTTAAAATTACTTTTGAAAATTACAATCATCCGTCATATCTGATGTCTTTCTAAAAGTAACACTATACTTCTCACGCTGTGTGTCTTTAAATTTAAATGCCTACAACATGTCAGGCCCAGACTGAATGGCTCTGTATCTTTAAATGCATAACATATGTATACCCAGACCTCTTTGTTATGTACGCGGATATTTCATTTATTTTAAAAGCAAGAAGGTCCTTAGATGCTGTGGAAGTTATCGTGTGGAATATAACTCAAATATTTTTATTTTATTTATTTTTGATACACGCTTGGTCAGGCACTTCGTTGTAGTGCTTTTTGGATCGTTCTAAGGTAAGTGTTATTATAGTTGGTAATGATCTGCCTGTATTATTCACTGTGAAAGATCTATGAGCTATACCAAATCACATTGCCCTTGTTGATTTATATCCGATACGCATATCATATTCCTAGAAAAATATGGTATACAACAAGATCTACTTTTTTAGCATTATGTTTAGAAATTCTTCCAGCTGGTTAAGATAACATTAAGCGAGCTTTATATATGTGTTATTTCACATAGTCAATATCAGTGTATGAAGTTACAGCCTCAAACCAATTATATTTTAATACTGTTTAATATTATTTATACCACTTTGATATCAAACGTGATACGATCGTATCAAGTTTGATATCAAATTGTATAAATGGGGGCGTGGACAACCTGTATAAAAGGGGCGTGGACCTGTCAAAACCAATTAGTTTGAAGAAAAAGTGTGCCTTATCTACTGACTTACAAAAAGGAAGTTGATTGTAACAATTTTTTAAACTATAGGAGCAGCCACCACCGTCCATGGGTCAACAACATCCCCAAGAGCCAATATCTCAGAGTCAGACGGAATTGTTCCAATGATTCTGATTTCATTAGACAGGCTGAGGAACTAACAGTGGCTTTCATTGAATCTGGTTACCCCCCACAACTTCTTTGGGAGGCTAAAAGAGAAGCGTTAGCAAGTTCGCAAATTTCGATCTTAACTAAAACTAATAACAAAAATCCTCAGTCTAATCTAGCTTATTCAGAAGACCTCATACCTATTTTTGTTTCCAAATACAATACTCACTCCAGACAACTTAAAAACATCATAAACAAAAATCATAGAATTCTTAAAAGTGATAAATTTTTGGCGGATGCTTTGGATGAACATCCTAGATTGGTTTTAAAAAAAACACCTCTTTGAAAAATTGTTTGGCACCTAGCCATTTTCTGACAGATAATCATAAAAATGACTCTACACATAACATTAAAAACCAAGGATGTTTTAAGTGTATGAGATCCCGATGCATCACCTGCAAATTTCTAAAAACTGGCAGTCAATTTTGTTCCTCCTCTACTGGTAACCAATATACTATCAATAACCACATCGATTGTTCTTCAACCTATATCATCTATTTGGTCACATGCACATGTGGAGCACAATATGTGGGACGCACCACCCGCACTTTAAATACTAGATTTCTAGAACATAGAAGAAATATTTTGAAAGGGGTTCAAGCACACAGTCTGTCTAGACATATTAAATCTAGACATCATGGTAATATAGAGAATTTAAAAGTTCAGGGTATTGAGAGGATTGATATCACATCCAGGGGAGGTGATAGGTTCAACCATCTTTGTAGGAAAGAAGCCTACTGGATTTTTGCATTAAATACATTATATCCAGCAGGCCTAAACGAATCAATTGAGTTAAATAATGTTTGATGGATAGCTATTCTAAGGTGATCCCCCCTTTTTTTCTTCCCCTTTCCTCCCATTCCTTGTTCCTTCATCTGCTCTACCGTTAGGTATTAAATTACACTTCTTCTTTTTTGTAGTATTATTTATGTATCTTTTTCGTTGCTATTTTTTCTGTATATATATATATATATATATATATATATATATATATATATATATATATATATATATATATATATATATATATTTTTTTTTTTAAATAATTTTTTCATTCTTTGATCTGAGTCTATAATATAACCAGCAATTATAGCTCTTGAGTATAAATGTTGAAAATGTTGAAGATGTCCCCATTGAAGATATTGTGATTACTAATTTTGTGTTCATATATATACGTAATTGATTTACGAATCTATGTATTCCTACCATGGACCAACCCTTCATCGAACATATATGTTGATCTGTTTGATTCCTATTAAAATTGACCTGATGGAGATTTAATGGATTGTATCTATAATTATATGCTATTAATATTATTGTTATTTACTGGTAAATATCTAGACTATATTGTTCCCCCCTCTCTATTTTGACTGGAGACATGAAATACCTGAATTGAATTGATTGGTTTTATTTCATATATATAAGAAATCCTTCATATCATATATGAATAGAGACAGTTAAATTTTCATTCAAATCATCTCACAAAAAATTCCTATTGAATGGAATATTTGTAGAGCCATATTAAATTGAACCTAAAAAATATGTGAGATCAATCAATCTAATTCAATTCATCATTAATGAAGAGTTAAAAATAATAAAAAATTAAAAACGAATAAAAAATAAATAATAAAAAATAAAAATCAAAGAGGATTTCTGTGGGATTCGAACCCACACAGTTACTTGTTACCTACATTGAAAGCGTGACACCTTACCACCTGAGCCATGGCTCTAGTGAACAAATTTTAGTAACTAGATCTAATTATCTCTCCATCACGTTCTATATATTCAAGCGATGCCATTCCTTTTTTATTTGATTTAATAAAGATTTTTGTTTATATCTTTATTATTGTATATTTATATATATGTTTATATTTAAATGCAACTATTTATTTATTAGTTTAGTTAAATACAAATGCTCCTTCTATAAGGTTGTATAATTAATTGTTCCACCGCACCACCGTTTATTCTCCATAACTCCGAATGAGTTAAAACACACCTGGACTGTTCTAACAGGTCTGATTAGTCCTGTCTGATTGGACACTTTGTCAGTTAAATACCGGAGGGCTTATGCACCCAAATTATCCCCTTCTGATGAAACCGCTATTGTTCCACAGCGGAGAAACGCGTCAAGGATTATTTGCAAGGCATTGACCACCTCGCCAGCTCTCTGCCCAGACTGCCTGTCACTACGAGCAGTCGCTCTGAAATAACTCCATCGCGATCCAGCGAAAGTGGACCTCGTACCAGCTAAACTTTGGAAGCCTTAACGGAGCACCTGGAAATCCGTATCAGGTCAGTGCGGGCTCACTCCCTGCTCAATCCATCGGCGGCCCGCCGTTCACGGCTGACCGTCCTAGCGGGTTGTAGTTTGAGCCGCACGGAAGAACCAACATCTCCTGGCGACCGCAGGCGTATGAGAGGCAATCCATCTTAAACTACAGAGGTAGTATGAGCAAAAATTCTTTTGAGGGTCCCTCATCATACTAAATATCGGAAAAACCCTATGTCATTGGACACCTAGTGGCACGTTAATCTTTGTCATTCTACTACAAATGAACTAACACCTATTTGAAAGAACTCATTTAACGGGATAACACCCCATAGAGCTCTGTCTCTTCAGTAAATCAGACATTTGTTTGGAGCGGAGTCTGACCTACCGATGATAAATCTTGATCATTCCCCTATTTTATAAGGAGCTGAATTTATTACATTGTTGTCATTGTTTTTATATGTATTTGATTTTTATATCTAGTAAAATATTTTCTATTAACTAAAAATTTCTCAGGTGTGTGGCGCTCTCTATTTTTTCACCTGTATATATATATATATATATATATATATATATATATATATATATATATATATATATATATATATATATATATATATATATATATATATATATATATACATGAATATAGTTTTATCTCATTCATTTAATTACTGTGAAATATTCTCTCTCCTTTTGCTACTATAGTCAATCTCCAGATTTGCATTTGGGAGCAGCCATACTGTTATTCGACCCTTTAGAAAAATCTTTTGAATACTGTACCTTCATGTGTATATATAGATCAAAAGGTGGAGCAATTTTCTAACTATCTGCGCCTGATTGTCTCTGTTGTTTTACAGTGCACCTGCTGCCTGCGGAAAGCTTCTTCCTGCATTACAGTGCACCTGCCACCACCGGATAGCTTCAAGCATTACAGTGCACCCACCGCTAGCACACAGCTACAGCTTCTTCCTGCATTACGGTGCACCTACCGCTAGCACTCAGATTTGCTTAAATCAGGCATATCCAAACTGTGGCCCTCCAGCTGTTGTGAAACAACACATCCCAGCATGCCTTGCCATAGTTTTAGCATTCCCTAATAACAATCACAACAGCTGGAGGGCCACAGTTTGGCCATGCCAGACTTAAATTAATTATTACACTACAGCCTGTCACTTCCATAGTGTCTAACAATAACACTGGGAAATAAGAACCAAATCCTTCCAAAAACTGGCTCAAAATGGTAAGTAGTCTGCTTGCTGCCACTCACAAATATTGCCACCAGCAGGGACGTGCAGTCAGGGGAGGCAGGTGAGGCAGTGCCTCCCCTGTCATTAATGATTAATATAATAAAATAATACAAAAAATAAGTATATGCTTTGTATTATTATTATAATAATCATTTTTACTCCATTTTTCTTTATTTTTATTAGTTTAGGAGGCACCAAGTGCGGTGCCTCCCGCTGTCTGTAGTATAGTATTAGAGACAGGGAGAGGGCAGTGGGAGGGGCTGAGCACCCGGCTGCAAAAGCCCATTAAAAAAAGGTGCATATACGGCACCTATAGCGGTGCCTCAGTGAAAAGGATGTGCTTTCTGCCTACATGAAAGCACGCCCCTGTCACTGCGGCAGATGTGATTGGGGACAGTGGCACCTCCTCAGTGACAGGGGCGTGCTTTCATACAGGCAGAAAGCACGTCCCTCACTATCGCCGAGGCTCTTCTATAGGTGCCGCTTGTAACGATAAAGGGTGCAGGGGGTGCACTTGCTATGGGTCCAGGCCACCCTGTCATTTGGGGGGGGGGGGGGGCCGTGGGCACAGCAAGGATCCCCCTGCACCAAGCGGAGCCGTGCCATAGCAGAGGCAGGGCACTGCCCTGTCTGCGGTGCGGCTGCTGCTCCCTCCCATCCCCGTCTCCCCGTCGGCCGGTACTGTCAGCCTGACTGACAGTACCCCTCCCTGTCAGTCCGGCATGGGCACACTGTAATTCGGGTCCCTCAGGATGCTGGGCAGTGGGGACGCTCCGGGGACCATCTCACATGTACACGGTGCTGGTGGTGCAGCAGGGTCATTTTGCGGTCCATTCGGGGTCCATACGGCGTCGGGGCAGTCCCTGCAGCTGATGGGAACTAATAGAACTAATATGCGCATATCTAATGAGTACCGTGCATATCAATGAGCCGCTAATTACATATGCGCATATGTAATTAGCGGCTCATTGATATGCACGGCGCTCAGTAGACATGCGCATAGTGGGAACTATTAGTTCCCATCAGCTGCAGGGACTGCCCCAACGCCTTATGGACCCCGAATGGACCGCGAAATGACCCTGCTGCACCACCAGCACCCACAGCACCGTGTACATGTGGGATGGTCCCCGGAGCGTCCCCACTGCCCAGCATCCTGAGGGACCCCAAGTACTGTGCCCATGCCGGACCAGATGCTTTCCCAGAAGTGCGTGAACCCCGCTGCCCGGATCCTCCACGCAGGTAAGTATCAGGGGAGGGTGGGCACAGGGGAGGGGGGGTATATTACTGGTTAATTACCGTTTTGTAGCTTTCACAAGGGGTTCAGTGTGAAAGGTACAAAACCGGTAATTAACCAGTAATATACCGTTTACTACATGCAGTGGGAAAGGGGTTAAACCTGCTTTGACCCGTTTAAAGAACCGTTTAAAAAAACGGGTCAAAGCAGGTTTGGCAGTGGGAAAGCAGCATAACAGACGTGTGATTTTGTGTACAGTGACAGAGGTTTGTGTAAAGTGATAGAGGTGTGTGTATGTGTAAAGGTGATAGGTGTGCCTGTATCTGTGTGTTTCTGTAAAATAAGTGTGCTTTTATTGAAAGTTTCTAACTAAATTAAAGTATATGGGCCAAATGTACTAGCCGGAGTTCAGTGGCTGTTTGAGATGCCGGCTGAACTCAGAGGTTGTTTTCAAGAGGCAGACATTTACAAGGAAAAACCATGATTGCCTTTTAAAAAAAACCTCAGACTTCAGCCGGCATCCCACACAGCCCACACAGCCACTGAACTCTGGCTAGTACATTTGGCCACAAGTGTTCTTTTAAGGAAAAGAGGTATGTGGGCAGACAAATGGGCAGACCCTGTGGTGCCTTGGTGGAGTGAGCAACGGCGGGGTCTGTGGCAAGCACTGCGTCCGGGTTGCTTCTGCGCTGTCAAGCAGGAGCTGCTCTGCCGGTCTCTGCAGACAGGCAGCTCCTGCACCTGCCTGTCAGCGCAGAAGCAACCCGGACCCAACGCTCCCCACAGACCCCGTTGTCGCTCGCTCCACCAAGCCAGTGCCTCACCAACCACTAACCTCACCGCACGTCACTGGCCACCAGCAATATGTAGACCCCGGGATGCAAACAATGTTAAGGCCCATACACACTGGGCGACTTTGAGCTGAAAGTCAATCAAAACAGCAGGTTTGAGCGGCTTTCAGCTCAAAGCCGCCCAGTGCGTATGGCCCGGTGATGAGCGTTGCTGCGCAACATCACCGGGAAAGCCGTTCATCTGCTGGTTATACCAGCAGATAAGCAGCTTTCAAGACAGCTTTGCTTAGCGCTCCGCTAGGCAACGCTGTCCTCCCTCCCCTCTGTCGGCGCCGGGCAGGGGGAAAGTCGCCCAGTGTGTATGGCCCTTTAGGTCGGCAAGTGTAAAATTAAACTTACAGTGGTGTATGCATGCGAGGAGTACAACTGTAAGCATCACGTAGCAACTCATGTAGTGTTACTGTCGGCTCTTTGAACATGCTGTACAGTAAGTAGCGTTATACACTTACCAACCTAAAGGTACCCACATGCTGGGGTCCACAGGACATGTGCATCCCCTGCCTGGATGTGTCCGGTACATTACACGGTTCTAAAGCTTATTTCACATGTTAAAATTTTAATTTATCAAAGTTGAACTGTTGAAAAAAAAAATCTAATTGGTTGCTGGCAGTTTCTGTGCATGTTTTATACTGTATGTATTTGCAGAATAAAGCCTTCATACTTATGAAACACAGTGATCGCAGATACATGCAATAGCGAGTATTTTACTCTCAGACCGTGAACTCTGCTTTACAAAGTGACCCGGGTCCCTGATGATGCGCTCTGTGGAGTTGTCTAGAGTGGCAGAGCACCGGGGAGAGCAACAGCACAGGCATCCAGGGAGCGGCACATGCTGGCACGGAGGAGAGGTACAGCACAGGCGTCCATGGAAGCCTCCGGTAGGGAGAGGAACAGCAAGGGCGTCTGGGGAGGAAAGAATGGAAGGAGCAGCAAAGGTGGGGAGAGGAACATGCATCCGGGAAACAGCAGATGCTGGCAGCAGAGAGCAGCAGCAGCAGCTGTTGAACAGGAGCCTCGCTGAAGCTGGTGAGATCTGCATCCTCTACCCCCCCCCCCCCCCCTACACCACCACTTTCGGTCACATGGCCCTGTCAATTTCCACTTTCTCTCTCTCCTGTCCCCTCTTCTCTCTCTCTCACTGCCCCTTTCTTTGTCTCTTCCCTGCTGTCTCACCTTTCTATTTATCTCTCAGCACCCAGTCTTTCTCTAACACCCCCCCCCCCCCCCCCCACACACACACACACCTGTCTGGTTGCTATTTCACTTGCTCTATGACACCCTCTCTCCCACTCTTCTAACCCCTTTCTCTCTCTGACACACACTCTCACTTTCCCTGACACGCTCACTCTCCCTACGTGACATTCTCTCTAACCTCTCCCTCTCTTGCCCCCAACCCCCTTCTCTGGTACCCTCTCTCTAGTTTGATAATCGCTAATTTGTCAATTAGTGATCAACCATGTGGCCATGTGTTTTTGAACGCTTTGGTTCTGGCTTTTCTCAATCCCAAATAAAAGGATTTGTATTTGTGAGCCAGGGGTCTTTAGTAAGCCTTATAGAGATAAAATATTAACCAATCCGCTCCAAATGGTCATTTTTCTAACACAACCTGTAACATGACAGTTAGGAGCTGATTGGCTGGTCCACCTCATCTCTCTGCAAGGCTTAAGCTGGTCATACATCAACAGATTTATTGTCTGATCCGGCTTGTTGGAACAAAAACCTGGTAATGGATGAGAGCAAATGACAATGAGGACTAGAGGTGTTTCTGGGGAAGAGGGGAAAGATTAGATTGAAAAGGTCCAAAAGAGGACACGTCCTAGTATTATAAACACGGTTTTCCTGTTGTAATTGTATAGACATGATATAATATTGTCTCACCATCCTCTTGTCATTGGACAGGAACACAGCATAAAATTCTTCCAGAGGACGCGGACTCTGATCTCGGATGTACTCGCAGAGCTTCCATACATTCTCCTCACTGTTCAAACAATTACAGTGCATGAGTTACAGATGCTTCTACCAAGAACATCCCACACACAAAGAAAATAGTCCCGGATTCTGAGTCACATGATGCTGCGACAGGTGTGAAGCTGTATGTCTGACTGGTATCAGTACTTCCCCTGGTGTACAGCTGTATGTCTGTCTGTGCACTATTGCTAGTATCAGCCCTACCCCCGGTGTACAGCCATGGGTCTGAGTGTGCTCTATTGCCGGTATCAGCCTCTCCCCCGGTGTACAGCCATGCGTCTGTGCGCTAATGCCGGTATCAGCCCTTCCTCCGGTGTACAGCCGTGCGTCTGTGACTGTGTGCTAATGCCATAATCAGCATACGGCGCCACTTCCCCCATAGAGCACCGTATATTCCGCCACTTCCGCATATGCAGCGAGTCTCACGACAGAGATATCAAAGGTCAATTTAGGTAAAAAAAACAGAAAAAAAGTTGAGATTTGCATTTAGCCAAACTTCTGCAACAGTGAAAAATGTCATACGCTGTGTGTGTGTGTGTGTGTGTGTGTGTGTGTGTGTGACAGTAGAGAGCGGAGGATGCTGTTAGGGGGTGACAGTAGGGATCAGAGGATGCTGGGAGAGTGGTGAGCAGGAAAAGCTGGGAGAAGAGTGACAGTAGGGAGCAGAGGATGCTGGGAGAAGGGTGACAGTAGGGAGCAGAGGATGCTGGGAGAAGGGTGACAGTAGGGAGCAGAGAATGCTGGGAGAGGGGTGACAGTAGGGAGCAGAGGATGCTGGGAGAAGGGTGACAGTAGGGAGCAGAGGATGCTGGGAGAAGGGTGACAGTAGGGAGCAGAGGATGCTGGGAGAAGGGTGACAGTAGGGAGCAGAGGATGCTGGGAGAGGGGTGACAGTAGGGAGCAGAGGATGCTGGGAGAGGGGTGACAGTAGGGAGCAGGGCACTTACCAGTAGCAGCTGGTGTAGCAGCAATCACTGCGCCCTGGTAGCACTGGGGGTGCAGAGGCTGCTGCTTGCATGGCCCGCAACCAGTAGGGATCACTAGGGAGAGCTGTAGGAATCAGTGCATTTCCTATGAGCCATAGCTGTGGAGACAGAGAAGATGCTGGTGTTACATCTAAACCCTTCCCCCTGGTCATAACAACAAGGAAGCGAGGCCAGTCACGTGATACACCATGCTGTCCGTGTAACCCTTTCCTTGCCGGTTCCTCGTTCAGCGACAGAGCAGGGATATGACATGCATTCCCTGCGCGGGTCACATCACACAGTCACAACACAGACTGGACCTACCTAACCTGCTACTACTGGAGACTTGGCGAGAGGCGGAGCCTCATGACATACGACCAATGAAATGCCTTCTCCACTTCCCGCGCTAAAACTCAACTTCAAGAAAACACGAAAACAAGGTATCCATCCGCGGAGCGCGCCTCACCACGACAAATAGTCCCCCATCTTATTGCCTCCGACAGCTTCTTTCCGCCCCGGTATGTTCCATACGGTGCCTCAAGCCGGGCTATAGGCGGGGAGCGGTACTCTGGAGGCCTACTCCGACTGTCCCTGGCTGGATGGTTCCTGTGATCGGCCCGCAGGCGGAGTGTTCGGTGGCTGTGTGCTCAGGCTGTGTCCGGGGAGGAGGGGGAGATTGTGGCGCCAGAATTTGGAAGTGTTCGCGGTAAGATCGCAGCTGTGAGGCGGCCGCGGGTATGGTGCAGTTACGGACTCGGAGCTCGGCCGGAGCCAGGAGCGTCCCCGAGACGAATAGTCTGCTGGACTCCAGCGCGGAGATCCCCAGCAGCCCGCGGGACAAGCTCACCCGGAGACTCCGCTCAGGAGACCACGGGGAGGAGAGCGAGTGGCGCCCTGGGGTGAGTATCCCCGGCCTGGGAGGGAAGTGGGAGAAGTCGGGGCATATCTGCTTATACAGGATACACTGCTGCTCTGTATGTGCTACGTGTATATCTAACTACCCCTGCACCTGTGGCCCCCCATCTCCCCCTGTGTACTGTACCTGTGGCCCCCCATCTCCCCCTGTGTACTGTACCTGTGGCCCCCCATCTCCCCCTGTGTACTGTACCTGTGGCCCCCCATCTCCCCCTGTGTACTGTACCTGTGGCCCCCCATCTCCCCCTGTGTACTGTACCTGTGGCCCCCATCCCCCCTGTGTACTGTACCTGTGGCCCCCATCCCCCCTGTGTACTGTACCTCTGCCCCCTGCCCCCCGTGTACTGTACCTGTGCCCCCTGCCCCCCGTGTACTGTACCTGTGCCCCCCTGCCTGTATACTGTACCTGTGCGCCACTTTCCTGCCTGTATACTGTACCTGTGCGTCCCCCCCTTACTGCCTGTGTACTGTAGCTGTGCGCCCCCCCTTACTGCCTGTGTACTGTACCTGTGCGCCCCCCCTTACTGCCTGTGTACTGTACCTGTGCGCCCCCCCTTACTGCCTGTGTACTGTACCTGTGCGCCGTCCCCCCTTTCTGCCTGTGTACTCTACCTGTGCGCCGCCCCCCCTTTCTGCCTGTGTACTGTACCTGTGCGCCGCCCCCCCTTTCTGCCTGTGTACTGTACCTGTGCGCCGCCCCCCCTTTCTGCCTGTGTACTGTACCTGTGCGCCGCCCCCCCTTTCTGCCTGTGTACTGTACCTGTGCGCCGCGCCCCCCCCCCTTTCTGCCTGTGGGCCGCCGCCCCCCCTTTCTGCCTGTGTACTGTACCTGTGCGCCGCCCCCCCCCCTTCTGCCTGTGTACTGTACCTGTGCGCCGCCCCCCCCTTCTGACTGTACTGTACCTGTGCGCCGCCCCCCCCCCTTTCTGCCTGTGTACTGTACCTGTGCGCCGCCCCCCCCTTTCTGCCTGTGTACTGTACCTGTGCGCCGCCCCCCCCCCCCTTTCTGCCTGTGTACTGTACCTGTGCGCTGCCCCCCCTTTCTGCCTGTGTACTGTACCTGTGCGCCGCCCCCCCTTTCTGCCTGTGTACTGTACCTGTGCGCCGCCCCCCCTTTCTGCCTGTGTACTGTACCTGTGCGCCGCCCCCCCTTTCTGCCTGTGTACTGTACCTGTGCGCCGCCCCCCTTTCTGCCTGTGTACTGTACCTGTGCGCCGCCCCCCTTTCTGCCTGTGTACTGTACCTGTGCGCCGCCCCCCCCTCTGCCTGTGTACTGTACCTGTGCGCCGCCCCCCCTTTCTGCCTGTGTACTGTACCTGTGCGCCGCCCCCCCCCCCCTTTCTGCCTGTGTACTCTACCTGTGCGCCGCCCCCCCCCCTTTCTGCCTGTGTACTCTACCTGTGCGCCGCCCCCCCCCCTTTCTGCCTGTGTACTCTACCTGTGCGCCGCCCCCCCTTCTGCCTGTGTACTCTATCTGTGCGCCGCCCCCCCCCTTCTGCCTGTGTACTCTACCTGTGCGCCGCCGCCCCCCCCTTTCTGCCTGTGTACTGTACCTGTGCGCCGCCCACCCCCCTTTCTGCCTGTGTACTGTACCTGTGCGCCGCCCCCCCCCTTTCTGCCTGTGTACTGTACCTGTGCGCCGCCCCCCCCCCTTTCTGCCTGTGTACTGTACCTGTGCTCCGCCCCCCCTTTCTGCCTTTGTACTGTACCTGTGCGCCGCCCCCCCCTTTCTGCCTGTGTACTGTGCCTGTGCGCCGCCCCCCCTTTCTGCCTGTGTACTGTACCTGTGCGCCGCCCCCCTTTCTGCCTTTGTACTGTACCTGTGCGCCGCCCCCCCTTTCTGCCTGTGTACTGTACCTGTGCGCCGCCCCCCCCTTTCTGCCTGTGTGTGCACCCCCCCTCCTGCCTGCCTGTGCGCCCCCCCCCGCCTGTGTGCGCCCCCCCGTCTGCCTGTGTGCGGACCCCCCCCCTTCCTGCCTGTGTACTGTACCTGTGTGCGCCCCCCCCCTTCCTGTCTACTGTACCTGTGCGCCCCCCTTCCTGTCTGCCTGTGTACTGTGCCTCTGTGCCCCCTTCCTGTGTACTGTGCCTCTGCGCCCCCCCCCCTTCCTGCCTGCCTGTGTGCGCCCCCCCCTTCCTGTGTACTGTACCTGTGTGCGCCCCCCCCCTTCCTGTGTACTGTACCTGTGTGCGCCCCCCCTTCCTGTCTGCCTGTGTACTGTACCTGTGTGCCCCCCCCTTTCTGTCTACTGTACCTGTGCGTCCCCCTTCCTGTCTGTGTACCGTGCCTCTGTGCTCCCTTCCTGTCTGCCTGTGTACTGTGCCTCTGTGCTCCCTTCCTGTCTGCCTGTGTACTGTGCCTCTGCGCCCCCCCCTTCCTGTGTACTGTGCCTCTGCGCCCCCCCCCTTCCTGTGTACTGTGCCTCTGCACCCCCCCCTTCCTGTGTACTGTGCCTCTGCGCCCCCCCCCCCCTTCCTGTGTACTGTGCCTCTGCGCCCCCCCCCCCCCCCTTCCTGTGTACTGTGCCTCTGCGCCCCCCCCCCTTCCTGTGTACTGTGCCTCTGCGCCCCCCCTTCCTGTGTACTGTGCCTCTGCGCCCCCCCTTCCTGTGTACTGTGCCTCTGCGCCCCCCCTTCCTGTGTACTGTGCCTCTGCCCCCCCCCCCTTCCTGTCTTCCTGTTGTGTACTGTGCCTCTGCCCCCCCCCCCCCTTCCTGTCTTCCTGTTGTGTACTGTGCCTCTGCGCGCCCCCCCCCCCCCCTTCCTGTCTGCCTGTGTACTGTGCCTCTGCGCCCCCCCCCCCTTCCTGTCTGCCTGTGTACTGTGCCTCTGCGCCGCCCCCCCCCCCCCTTCCTGTGTACTGTGCCTCTGCGCCCCCCCTTCCTGTCTGCCTGTGTACTGTGCCTCTGCGCCCCCCCTTCCTGTCTGCCTGTGTACTGTGCCTCTGCGCCCCCCTTCCTGTCTGCCTGTGTACTGTGCCTCTGCCCCCCCCCCCCCCCCTTCCTGTCTGCTTGTGTACTGTGCCTCTGCGCCCCCCCCCCCCTTCCTGTCTGCTTGTGTACTGTGCCTCTGCGCCCCCCCCCCCTTCCTGTCTGCTTGTGTACTGTGCCTCTGCGCGCCCCCCCCCCCTTCCTGTCTGCCTGTGTACTGTGCCTGTGCGCCCCCCCCTTTCTGTCTGCCTGTGTACTGTGCCTGTGCGCCCCCCCCTTTCTGTCTGCCTGTGTACTGTACCTCTGGCCCTCCTCCTCCCTGTCTGCATGCTGCTCCTGCAGCCGAGTTAGTCTGGCACAGAGTGCTGTAGTACTGTTCAGTAAGAAGGCTGCGTAGAACCTATGTCCTCTATGGGACCTGCAAAATGCACTGTAGGGATATTGATTTGCTTTCTCTTGCCTGCCAGGGATCTTCAAAGAAAGACTCTAGTGACCATGCTCTGCGCTCCTCAACCAGGCAGAGCGCACAGAATGGCCTTAACTACTCAGATTCAAGTCTGGACAAGAGTCACGAAGCTCAGACCCAGAGTAATACAGAAGAGAAGAGGTTTACTCGGTGAGTGATTGTAGTGTACCCTCCTACCGCTAGCCTGGCTACCCTGTGTCTTTACAGCTACAAGTCCCAGCATACCCTCCAACCGATCAACTAATTCTATTGTAAATAATATGAGGTGTGTGTGTGTGTGTGTGTGTGTGTATATATATATAATCTTGGAGTATAACCTGTACATTTGAAACTTTGTATCCATAGGCGGCTAGCAAGACTGCAGTCAGATGCCACGGCGAATGGCATTTGCCAGGAAGGTAAGCCCAATACCTTAACAGTATTGTTACGTTACTATGAATACAGGATCCACATTGTTTCAATGAATCGTAATACAGGATCAGATCAATGTGTCCAGTTCTCTGCACGTGTCCAGGCCTTGATATTTATTGAAAGCAAAACAACTTACAACTCTTATTATTATATTTAGGTGAGCAGCCAGCTACAGAGAACAGGCCGCTGAAGAGGACAAGAAGTGCAGAGAAAGCTACTGTCCACACTGAAAATGGCGATGTTGAAGTTCGTCGAAGTGGCAGGATCAGGAGAAGCCGATACAGCACCACAAATCAGTCTGTCCTGTTTGACAAGTTGATCACAAAGTGTGTAAAAATAATTTACTTGGTTGTGATTCTTCAGTTGATCTGTAACATTGTAACTGTATAAGACACAGTCTTAAGGTGCATACACTGTGCAGCATGGTTCTCATCAACTATCTGCTCCCTCATTTGTACATGCACTGATAACAGAGAGGGTTGTTAATACCCCTTTCACACTCGCAGAGCCGGGTCATACCCGGGAATGTGTTCCCGGGACGCTACCCAGAAATGTACCCTTTCACACTGCACTCAGACCGACCCGGGACAGGCCCATTCACACTGATCCCGGGAAATCCCTGCTAATATATATGCATGTCATTAGAAATGGACTCCAGGGCTCTGAAAGATGACATTAGCATTTGTGAGTCCAAGAAAGCTCCAATCAGATTTTTTTTAAAGTCCCGTGTACCCAATCCCGGGTACGGGACCATTCACAATGACCGCATTCCGGGTCGATTCCGGAATCGGATGTTCATCCCGGGATATTCTTTCAAAAATCATTCACACTGAGCTAAATCCCGGGTTGATGCGCGTTCATGTGCAAAAACCCGGGCTATTTTTGCAAGTGTGAAAGGGGTATAACCCGAGGGTATAGCACCATTGGGTAATGCTAGGCGATGCAATGCACAAAATTGCTGTTGAGTGCTAAAATGAGCTCGATTGCTAATTATATCACCTAGGCTTAGTCAAGGTTATAAGCCGACTGAGTCATGTTTGCTGTTGAGTCTTGATTACCCTCCTGCTCCACTTCTGCAAAGTCCCTTCAAGAGATCTGCGCTTGATCCCATTCCCTGACAGAACACTCTTCACACGCCTCGCATACAAGGGCGTCTCTGAAGCTAGGTGCACACTAATAGCTATATCTCCACACCAATCGCTATGCAGATGTATCTACAGAGGGATCGGGCAGTGTGTTCCCAATATACACTGCCCGATCCATCAGGACTGACATCCCAAATTTGGTGGACATGCATTGGATCGCCCGTACACACAGCGAGATGTTCCAATAAATCTGGCACTGGCTGTGTTGCACAGCCGACAGATATATCTGCGGTCATGGCAGTTCAGATATATCGATGGTACACTCTGGCCGATAGTACATTGATATATTGGCCAGTGTGTACGCACCTTAACTCCGCTGCTCTCTACATCTCCAACCTCTGTCCCTACATACTCCCTCTCCAGTTGACCAATGACCATTGCCTCTCCTTATTTTGTATCTCTTGTTACTGAAATCAGACCTCTAAAAGTGTGTACACATTAGATTTTTGTGCAATAAGATATTAGCTATTTCTGTGCATATAGTGTGCACACTGTATTGTTGACGATGCACGCTAACGAGAGCCAAACTGTGAATGGACTTACTGATGCCGGGTCCTGGTGCTCCTTACATCGCAGGGTACACCTTGTGTAATGGGTACCCAGCACTACAGCCATTTAGCCACCGTAAGACACTGATGGTCCTTATGGTCCTTGGCATAAATACTTTGACTGCAAAACCAATACACAACTGTGTCAGTGTGGCAGCTAAAACCTTTGCCGTAGTTGTATGGCTGCTATGAACTCGTGTAAGTCTGCTTAATGTTGCAGAACAGTGTTGCGCAAGATATGAGATTACTGTCTTGCAATCGCTGACTACTTAGTATTTCCGCAACTAAAATGGGTCTTTGTTTCAGCACCGCTGAAGCTGTTCTGCAAAAAATGGATGACATGAAGAAGATGCGCCGTCGCCGCTTGCGGGAGCTCGATGACATTGCGGTCTTTAATGACACTGAAGAAGTAAATCTTTTATCATCCTGGTTATGTATACAGCATTATCTGTGTAAAATGACACATTTGAATATGTACATAGGCAGCAATATATCGTTCATATAGCCGCATCTGCTGTGCTGCGGGGCCGATATGTCTTTCATTATTGGTTGTACACACGATATATTGTTCATAAATATATCCTATATCGACCAGGGTGTATCTGGCATAACAGCACAAGCTTTAAGGAGATCTACTTTTGAGCACAGGTGGTTTAATTGGCACTTAATTTGATTTATACCATGATTCTACCATCTGTTCTCAAGCATGGATATTCTTAAACCCTGGGCAGTTTGCGTGCCTTGAGGACAGCGTTTTGGGAACACTGTCCTAATCAAGTAGTCTTCCCATCCCCCTCCCTACATCGACCCTATTGTTGATACCTGCAGTACGTGATGAACTAGAAATAGTTTCTTTAAGTGATAACTCTTACAGGATGTAACCTCTGTGGGTTTCTTCCCTTTACCAATATCTGAAAGTCCCATTTGGAATGGGAAGTTAGGTGGTCATTTTTTTTCTGAGCGTAGTAACGTACTGGTACCTCTTGTTCTCTGGGGTACCATTCATCCCCTTTTCTTCCAATATGATTTTAATACTAGTTAGTGGCACCAGTTTGGTATCTTGGTCCCTGTGATTGGTTTGTGATCATGCAACTAAGTTGTATTTTTTTTTTTCCCAAGGAGAACCTCGATATGTATTCCCGTGTGAAGCAAAAACGTAAAGTTCCACAACTTGATGAAGAAACCACAGACAACCAAGAGGAAAGTGGAGGTGAGCCAGGAGCCCGTCATTATTTCTGTATATTGATACTCCACTCCCATCTGTGACACTACATGTGTATTAAATACAGTAATAAGAATGTTGTATCTCATTGATACGTCACTTGTGAACACTTCCAACGGAGATCTGCCTGTGTATGTCTTCTTAACCCACACACACCCCCTTAAAAAAAGCCATACCATCTCCTCCAGCTATTCGATATCCATAATGCCTGTTAGCGGCCTGAAAACAACCTGGTGGTCTAGTGGATACTCCAGAAACGACTGAGCGCGGCTACCCGGTGCGCTGGTGCTGCCTCAAGCACCGGCGGTGGGAGCTGCATTACCGAGTCTTCAGCCGCGGCTCCCTCTACATGCTGGGAGGAGGTCTGAGAGAGCTGCCGACAGGTCTGGCTGCTGGGAGAGGATGAGGGAGCTGTCGGGAGCCATGCAGCATACTGGGGCACTGGCAGCCCAAGTTGTTTAAAGAAAAATAAAACTTAGTAGTATAAAAAGAGATTTTCATTTATCTCCTTGGTGCCCGAGTCCTCCAAACCAACATCACCATAGGCTGAAAGGAATAAACACCTTTTTCATCTCCCATCTGTAAGTAAAGTAATACTTTACCTCCCCATAGCTTCTCATCCTGCAGATCCTTGTTATGGAAAATGACTTTCCTGTCTTAGTGATGTTTTCTTATTTAAAGTCCTCTTAATACTGTATTGGGAGGGGTGACCCAGATATACAGTACGGAACTTTAGGTTCTCAGCTTTCAGGCTTAGTGTCTCTTTAATTTTCTGGGAATGTTTTCTGATCGGTCTGTATTTGTAACGAAGTATCGTGTCCACTTTGCTAGAGTCCTCAGAGGAAGAAGATAATGAAGAAGAGGATGAAGATGATGAAGACGAAGATGAGGATGAAGACGGTGAAGAAGACAATCAAAAACGTTACGAACTGAGACAGAGAAAAACTGTCGTACCATATCAAGTCCCATTACAAGGTACGAAAAGAGTACACTGATATCCAGTATCTGATATCATTTAATTGTGTCATCAGAATTATTTTATTTTGTACCAATGTGAGATAATGGTGTACAGGAAACGGCAAGAGCTTTAACTTGTCGTCCGTCCTCTATGCTTTGGCCTGGCCAACCTGTGGCTCTCAAGCTGTTATGAAACTACAAGTACCAGCATGCCTTGCCACAGTTTTGCTATTAGGGAATGCTTAACCTGTGGCAATGCATGCTGGGATGTGTAGTTTCGCAACCCTTCTACATCCAAGTCTGTCGGTTACCCAGTTTGTTTTATCACTGTACAATTGTAAAGAGAATCTGCTGCGCTATATAAGAAGCTTTAAATAAACAGCCGGAGAACCACAGCTTGGCAAGGTCGGGCCTAGTTGCTCTTCTGATGACCTTGAAGGTGGTGTTGGTGTTCTCCTCTGGTTACATTCGCTTGTGTTGCGCAAGTTCGGTGCTGTCATGAGGACAAAGTGGTCATTTCAGTGGTGTCCCAGGCTTGCTGTCAGTCAGATACAGGGATCTGCTGGGCACTGGCCAAGCTTTAATACTTTATGCAAGCCGAACTGTGGAGTGGTATCCCATTGGGTGACTTTTTTTTCTGCTAGCTACACAACTGACTGGCAAAACTCAAAGCAGATCATTGCCTGGCAGATTGTCTTGCATGGGTGCTGGTTAACCAGATGATATAGGCCTTGTGATGGGCAAGGCATGGCCCCTCTGCTGGACAACTGTGCTCTTGGCATTATGTGCAAGTTTTTTGAAAAGTTACTGTATATGTGTGTGTGTGTGTGTGTGTGTGTATGTATATGTATATATCTATCTATCTATATATATATATATATATATATATATATATATATATATATATATATATATATATATATATATATCTTTACATCATTGGTTCCAGACAATGTAATATGGTGCACACTGCACAGGGGTGTTCCCCTCCCTTCATGGACAGCTTTGGGAATGTCCTGCATAGGGTAATGCGGTAACTGGATAGATTGAAATTATCGCTCAAAATAGATCGAAATTGATAGATCTGTTTAGATCGAAATTGAGACATCTTGAAATTGTTGACATACCTCACGTCAACATTGACAAAACGGTGACTCGCTTGTGGGCGACATGAGGTTTTTTGTTTTTTTTTCTTTCATACGTTACTATCAAAGTGTTAATATTACTGTGCCAAGCACAGCGAGGCACTGTGCACCAAGCATGGTGAGCCATGTGAGGGGACGTGGTACACTGATACGGAGTCCATGTCTGATCTTTGTTTCTAATAGGGTGATCTTATGGACCAAGCCAGCCATCTTTCCTTTCTAAAGCAATTTTGAAAGTTTTATTTGAACCAAGACACTTATGTCCTTTTTTTTAAAAGCATGGTTTCTTTCTGACTAGACCTCTGGGATGTAGTAGTATTTCTTCTGCCGCCGCCTGACTAGGCCTCTGGGATGTAGTAGTATTTCTTCTACCTCCGCCTGACTAGGCCTCTGGGATGTAGTAGTATTTCTTCTACCTCTGCCTGACTAGGCCTCTGGGATGTGGTAGTAGTAGTTCTTCTACCTCCGCCTGACTAGGCCTCTGGGATATGGTAGTATTTCTTCTGCTGCCACCTGACTAGGCCTCTGGGATGTAGTAATGTAATATAATCCTATTGAATTCCATTTCTGTTTTTTTTTTGGTACTCTTTACCTAGAACGGCGCCCATCGCGGTGATCGCGACATCGCGGGCAGCACATAAACGGCCGCGACGCGATGCCCGCGATCACCGCGATTTTCCCATAGGGAACAATGTTAAAAAGCCTAATTGACCGCGATTTTGCATTCAATGCCTCAATGCCCGCGATTTTCCCATAGGAATCAATGTTAAATGGGCTACAGAGCCCAAATAGCCCCAATTAACCCTTAAATGTCCCCCCAATTTTTGTACGCCACCCCACGATCCACGCCAACCCGAAGCGTGGCGAGCGGCGGCCGTACGCGTCCTCCGACCTTTTCATGCCCTACTATCCACGTCGGCGTGGAGTTGAGAATAGAATAGTGTGGCGAGCGCAGCGAGCCACCGAGCCCGAAGCGTGGCGAGCGCAGCGAGCCCCGCGCGGGGACGCGGATACCTTCACAGTTATACGCGTCCCCTCGCGGACTTCACAGGTGTCCGTGGCGACGCGTTTACCTGTGAAGGTATCCGCGTCCCCTCGCGGGGCTCGCTGCGCTCGCCACGCTTCGGGCTCGGTGGCTCGCTGCGCTCGCCACACTATTCTATTCTCAACTCCACGCCGACGTGGATAGTAGGGCATGAAAAGGTCGGAGGACGCGTACCGCCGCCCCTCGCGGGCTCGCTGCGCTCGCCACGCTTCGGGTTGGCGTGGATCGTGGGGTGGCGTACAAAAATTGGGGGGACATTTAAGGGTTAATTGGGGCTATTTGGGCTCTGTAGCCCATTTAACATTGATTCCTATGGGAAAATCGCGGGCATTGAGGCATTTTACAGTAAAATCGCGGTCAATCAGGCTTTTTAACATTGTTCCCTATGGGAAAATCGCGGTAATCGCGGGTACCCGATTTTGATGTACCCGCGATTTACCCGCGATGCCCGCGATTACCGCGCTTTTTTACCCCCGACGCCCGCGATTCTGATCGCGGGCGCCGTTCTAGGTAAAGAGTACCTTTTTTTTTTTTTGTTCGTTTTTAGCTAGCCAGCCTCAGTTAATTGCTCGGAAAATGAATGCCACCATACGCCAGGCATAGCGATGTTCCAACATCCTGGCCTTACCTCCGGACTCGGGCGGTACCAGGGCTGTGGAGTCGGTAGATAAATGGTCCGACTCCAACTCCTCGTACGGCTGCCCCCGACTCCGCCTCCTTTGTATTAATATGCGAATGTATTTGATACATTCCTTGAAGGAAAGAAAGGCAACATACGTATTATTACTACAGAAACTAGAGGCTGGGAAGCCAACAGTCTACTGTATTGAATAGTTTAAGCAAAGGACAAACACAATGTTTGTCCGCTGGTTTGCTTGCTCGTCACCGTTCAATTCACGGACACAAGGAACGATTTCTTTACCGAATCGTTACTGGCGACGAAAAATGGTGCCTGTACATCAATATGAACCAGCGTAAGGAATGGCTTAGCCAAGGTAAACAAACGACCCTGCGCATGAAACAAGATCTTCATCCGCGTAAAAAGATGTTGTGCGTATGGTGGGAGAGCTTGGTTGAATGAATTTTTCGAGGTATTGAAAACCTTATTGAACGTTTGAAATAAGTTTTAAACTACAAGGGAGAATACATTTATAAGTATTGGTGCTCCGAATTGTGCGTTGCGTGCCATATAGTGAAGCACATGAAAAGCATGCTTTTTCACGGTCACTTAACGTGTTCGTTTTGCGGTTACGTGAGGCACTGCATGCATTGGTCTTTATTCTTACAGTAGAGAAGTCATTAATTATAATTTTCGGAGTTCGAGTCGGTGCATTGTTTGCCGACTCCGACCCCAGGTACTCGAAATTTGCTCCGACTCCACAGCCCTGGGCGGTACACCGTGGTGCCTGGTAACAGTTGACACTGAGGCAACCTGGTAATCTGTACATACCTTCACCAAGGTTTACAGCTTGCAATCTGTGCATCTCAAAACAGGTTTCATCCATAAAATTCAGAGCATACCCTCCTGTAGAAACCATCCCTATGGTTTGTGTCTACCAGTTGGATGAATGAGAAGATGGGGGTTGATATCCTTTTCTCTATATCAATTGGGGGCCCATCCTTTATGCCCTTATTTATAAATGCTGCCTGACTTGTGGCATGAGAGGACATTGTCGCCCTTTTGTGTTTCATCCCCCTTCTGTCCAGCGGTGCTTGGTTAATAACGTACAGTCTGGCTTAAGGGGTTTTGACAGAAAGGAGTTCAGACTGCTCGAACTCCTGGATGTCTTTGGTCTCCGTGTCCTTCAATGGTCCGATGTATTTTTACGCGCGGGTTACCTACGGCCTTATAAATGTGTTTTGATCGGGTTATGTCTGGCTCTGGTTTTCTGACTGTTGCAACCCTTTTTGCAGAACCCAGAAACCATAAGAAGAACGGCATGTTCTACACCAGCTCGCCATCTCCTACACGACGACGTAGATATAGATTTGGATCCGCTGGGCCGAGGAGTCCTTACTGCAAAAGGCGCATTAACAGGTAAGAAAGGCACATGACTGTCTACAACACTGGTTTATGGTTCAGCGGATAGTAGCCGGGGGTTATAGATGTTCCACTGACAAGTAAAAAAACTGGGCTTCTGTTTTGAAATGCCCTAACCTGGAATATATGCACAGCTTGGTAATATACGCTTAATTCAGGAGCAAATCTACCAAGACTTGTAACCTAGTGGGCCGTTTCTGGGGTAGGGGCTGCGCACAGGCGGCTGGATGTACTAAGCTTGAAAAGTGATAACCCACCAACCAATCGGCTCCTAACTGTCATGTCACAGGCTGGATTTTAAAAATGACAGGTAACAGCTGATTGGTGGTTTATCGCTTTTCAAGCTTAGTACATCTCGCCCAGAGACGTCCAGTGTTTCACGCATCTGTCCTTTTAGGAGAAGACATGCTATACACAGCAGTGACTCCACATCCTCTTCCTCTGATGATGAACAACACTTTGAAAAGCGTGTGAACCGGAGCCGTAACAAAGCGATCAGCAGGTACAGATCAGATTTATAGGGCGCGGTTTAAGCCACCTTTCGTAGCTTCGTCCTCCTGACTGTAGTACAAGTATAGCTGCTGTCATGAATGACCATCAGTTTGTGCCCTTGTAGCAATACTCATGCTGTTGCTGGATTCTGTGTGTGATTCTCTTCTCTGTCCCTAATAAAGGTGTCTGCCGATGAACTTACATAGAGACGACTTAAAGGGAATCCATAAAGACCGCATGAAAATTGGCGCTAGCCTGGCAGATGTGGATCCAATGCAGATAGATACAACTGTAAGTCGGAGAAGCGTCTCTGTACTGTGTTTGTGTGGTGTAGGTATTTATCTAGATTTTCTGTAACGTAAGGGATGTGTTGGTTAGCATTTAAGTTTTTTGCTAGAGAAACCTTTTGGGTATCGCTAATTGTTTTGTTTGGGGGGGGGGGGGTTGTTTGGCTTTAACAAATTTGTGTTGAACGTGTGGCCTTTGTTATTTCCCAGGTGCGGTTCAGTAGCGTTGGTGGCCTCTCCAAACACATCGCTTCTCTAAAAGAGATGGTGGTTTTCCCTTTACTCTACCCAGAAGTCTTTGAAAAGTTTAAAATTCAGCCTCCAAGGTAGGTTTGTCCATGCAGTGGAGTAGATGCATGAAGCAGTGGTAAGGGAAAAGTGGGCCATGGCAACCAATCAGCTGCTCAGTATAGTTTTTTTTTATATTATGCAAATTATAGCAGTTACTTCAGTGCTGATTGGTTGCCATAGGGCTCTTCTCCTCTGGCTCACTTCTACCTCGGGTCTTGCAACCTCGATGACCGGATTGTGAGACTAGTATAGCTATTTGTTGTCCCAAACTTCCCCGGACTTAAATCTATTTTGTGGTTATTTTGATGACAGAGGCTGTTTGTTCTATGGCCCTCCCGGCACCGGCAAGACCTTGGTTGCCCGAGCCCTGGCTAATGAGTGCAGTGTGGGTGATCGAAGAGTCGCTTTCTTCATGAGGAAAGGAGCGGACTGCCTGAGTAAATGGGTTGGAGAGTCTGAGCGGCAGCTGAGGCTGCTTTTCGATCAGGTAATTACTTTCTGTACGCAAAATTTGTTGTACATGTGACCTTTTTTATGTTCCCAATAAATAAATGAAATCTCATTTCGGTAGGCTTATCAAATGCGACCATCAATTATATTTTTCGATGAGATTGATGGCTTGGCACCCGTCCGATCCAGCAGGCAAGACCAAATCCACAGGTAATCTACAGTGTTCTCACCCTGTCCAGCCCTCTCCAGCATTAACTCATGGGCCAAGACTAGTGTCGGGGGGGGGGGGGGCATTAATTCTGTACTGTACAGAACTAATCGCTTGAATTGAAGCATTTATACTGCAATCCCCAAATCCTTTGTCATTTACGACTTACATTCTGCTGACCTAAGTCCTACTTTTCTTTTGGCGGTTGCTTTGGGAGGGGGTTGTTCGATTATTCCTACTTAAATACATTGAATGTTCTTTCTGTAATCTCAGCTCCATAGTTTCCACACTGCTAGCTCTTATGGATGGTTTGGACGCACGAGGGGAGATTGTTGTCATAGGAGCAACCAATAGACTGGACTCCATTGATCCAGCGCTCAGGCGGCCGGGGAGGTTCGACAGAGAATTTCTTTTCAGTTTGCCAGACAGAGACGTAAGTACAGTTCTTAACCATTACTGCTAGCATTAGATTACCAGGATCAACATACAGTCCCAGATGAGCTCTCTGTTATATAGTGTAGAGAGGTAAAACCATATTTGCTCCCCAATGCCCTCTGTGCCATAGCTACTATACCATTGTGTCTAACCATTACACTCGGCTGGAGGGGGGGTCCTCAAGCACAGTGTTCCATTCCATGCTGTATAAATGGGGGCTTGCAAATGCACTAGAGTAATGCTGGCCATAGTGCGATTTTGGCTGATTTTTTTTCACCCGATTCCAACAGATCGCGCCTAGCAATTTGTTGTAAAGTGGTCAAATCTAATGTTAGACATTAGATCTGCTCCGATACGTGGTCCCGTCTCTTTCGACTTGGACAGCCGCCTGGCAGCAGGGAAACGGATTGCATTCGATATCGCATGCGATCCTGCTACCGGGAAGGTCCTTGGCACCGCAAGAAGCATCGGCTTCAACTTCTCCCCTCTGAGAAGTCGCAGTAATGTATGGGGGGTCCTTAAGGGTGGAAGGCCTCCTGGAAGGCCTCCTGAATCTTAACACAAATCTCCTACCTTTTTATACTGTCCGCACAGCGGTGTAATGGTTAGCATTACTGCCTCACAGCGCTGAGGTCATGGGTTCGATTCCCTAACTGTGGAGTTTGTATATTCTCCCCTTACGGTTTTCCTACCACAATCCAAAATTGTCTCCTAACAAAAGATTAACTCTGGAATAAATGTGCGTGCGTGTACATGTGGTAGGGAACATAGATTGTAAGCTACACTGGGGCCAGGGGCTGATGTCAAATATTCTCTGCAAAGCGCTGCGGAATATGTATTAAATAATAATAAATACCTGCCAGTTTATACTCCTTCTGAAATTTTATTTTGCTTTCCTGCCCCTCTGTCGTAATTTTGCAATATTTTAATTGTTTCCATTACTAGGCAAGATTGGAAATCCTAAAAATACACACGCAAGAATGGGTTCCAAAGCCATCAGCGATGTTTCTGGAAGAACTGGCTGAAAAGTGCGTTGGTAAGTATTGCATTACATGGGGATTTGTAACAGCTGATCTCCTGCCATTGATAGACTGAAGCGTTTATGTAGAATTGTGTAGTTTGTACATCTATTTACATTTTTCTCTCTTGTCTGCAGGGTACTGTGGGGCAGACATTAAATCTGTGTGCGCGGAAGCAGCCCTGTGCGCTGTCCGCAAGCGCTACCCCCAGATTTACACCACAACGGACAAGTTGGTGCTGGATGTGTCTTCCATCAAAATCACTGCTAGAGACTTCATGCTGGCCATGCTGAAAATTGTGCCGGCGTCGCAGAGGGCCCAGGTGTCGCCCGGGCGGGCCCTCTCGCCCATTATCAAGCCTTTGCTCCAGAACACCCTTAAAAACATTCTGAAGGATTTATGGAAAGTTTTCCCACATGTAGATGAAGGACTCAACAAAAAGAATGAATGCGGTGTGTAGAAAAATATATGTATATTTTTTGGTTTAAACCCTCTTCATGCACGTAACCACTTGACTTGCTTTTCCATGTTGGAATATAAATCGTCGCGTGAGAACTTTATTGTATGAGAAAGTGAAGTCTCTAATGTTCTATGGCCAAGGGATGCTAGGTCCGGTTCTCCGCACCGTTATGGAATTCTCATGACTTTTTCCGATCTTTAGTGTTTGCCGGTAACCTGCTGGATGAGGACCTGCTGTATAGCGATGAGGAAGGACCCTCTGTGTTTGAGAACGGATTCCTGCAGAAACTTAATAACACTAAACAGAAAGAGAGCCGTCCGTTTCTTCACTTCAGTGTGTAAGTTGACCGTTTGTTTGAGAGATTTGTTCTTGGACCCCTAAAACGTGTAACAGGCAGGAAAGTGATTCATGCACTTCAGATGTTTATCCCGATCTCCTGGGTTTTCCATAACCCATCGTCTCAATGCACGGAAGGAACAAATTCTCATGTTAATGCCCTGTTTAAATGTTTTCAAAACCTTCAGCCCCTCATTGGTTGATATGGGGGAGAAGTTATATCTGTGCACATTATGTGCAATGACACCACTCTCTCCCCCCCCCCCCCCCCCCATGTATTTATATGGTGTACTGTGCTAAATGATCTGATACCATAGCACAGGGGTGGCCAACCCGCGGCTCTCCCCCTGATAATGTGCGGCTCCTGCTCCCACTGGAACGGAGAAGCCGCAGCGCTGGCCGCCGATGCGGCTATTTCTGGAAGGCAGCACCCTGAGAGCTGCGCTGCAGCTGACCTTAGCTTGAGGTGTAGCAAGGCAGCGCTACGCCTGCAGCTTCCGCTCCATTCTTCTCCCAGCATCCACCTCTCCTGCAGGAGTAGCAAACCGCCCCCCCCCCCCCCATTAACCATGTGATGCCGGCGTGCTCCCCCGATATCACGGACCATCATTTAATGGTGCAACAACAGTGCGCACAATATTTGAAATGTCCTCTGGAAGGGACACCAGGAGGGGAGCAGGAGCCCTGGTGCGCTCTGCTCCTCTCCCCATAGAAGCAGCTGCACCGCTGTCGGTCTCTACCTGCAGCAGCGAAGGCTGGGCTGACCTCATATAAATATTTACAGTAAGTGGCACTTTTGGGGGCATTGATTAAGGGACACTACTAGTGGCAGTATGTGGGGGTATTACGTTTTGCATAATGTGTGGCATGTGTAAGGGGCATTACAGTGTGCCGCATCATGTGTAAGGGGCATTACAGTGTGCCGCATCATGTGTAAGGGGCATTACGGGGTGCAGCATCATGTGTAAGGGGCATTACAGTGTGCATCATCATGTGTAAGGGGCATTACAGTGTGCAGCATTATGATGTGCAGCTTTATGTATAATGGGCAATTCAGTGTGCAGCATCATGTGTAATGGGTACTTTGGTGTGCGGCATACTTCCAAATAGACCACGCCCCTTTTTTTGGGCACGCACACCTTCGACGCGCGCATGTTGTTGGCTCTTTGGCTTGACTACAGATCTTTTTTGGCTCTTTACCTCTGACCGGTTGGCCACCCCTGCCATAGCATGACGATTTGCATGGCCGTGTATGAACGGTCAGGTAGCTGTGTAAGTGTTGGAACAGTTAATGTTGCTATCTATTGCTGTCCTATTGACAGCCACTGTGTTGGATGCTGTTGCTGCTGGCTCCGGGCTGTGCAGTGGGAGATCTCGTTTATATGCACTGGAGCCGGCTGGGGTGGGTCAGTGTATATTACTAAGCTGATGTGCAGTGTGGGCTGACGGGGATTGTTGAGGGGGGGGGATTGGCCCAATATATCAGGTGAAAACTGGGCAAATCTGAGGGGTTTGAAATTGAATCTGATGCACGTTCCCATGCTCATCATATGGGAACCTGAGATCTTACATGCAGCACATAGGATAATACAGGATCTGAGCAATCGGACACATCACAGGTGCTTTTTAGCACTTGCGATGTATCACATCCAACTTCCCTTGAACTCCCCGGCAGTCTATGTTTATCGCACGTTAAAACTGGCACATCCAGTGCAAATTCGTATGGAAGCTGCCGGAGGAGTTCAAAGGAAACCAGGTCAGACGTGTGGCTCAGACAAGTCAAACTAGACTATGGGCACCTTAAGAGCGATACTGGCACAATGGATGCCCATTTAATACATCCACCCCATGGTCTATTGTCCAGACTATAACGGAGATGGAGTTATGGTTTCGCTTGGGCCTGTGTTTTACAAATTCGTGCACATTATAAAATGCTTCTTCTACTGCTTCTTCTGATCCAGGAACGCAAACCGCCAGCCAACATCTTACAGACCCCGGCTCTTGCTATCCGGCAGACCGGGACTAGGTCAAGGCACACACCTGGCACCGGCGGTCATACATGCTTTGGAGAAGTTCACGGTGTACACGCTAGATCTGGCTGTTCTTTTTGGTGTTAGCGTGACTTCCCCAGAAGAGACCTGTGCACAGGTAAGACTGGCGGGGGCTGCGTACCGTGATATTGATGTTTGCAAACTTTCCCTTTTGAGCGTTTTACGCCTCCTGTAAAAACTTGTTCAAATGGGACCTTTTTTTATGTGGTCGTGCAGTATAAATTTAACATCTCACACTAATTAGAGGGCGGGGATCCGCTTGCAGTACTTGCCCTTAAACGCTGTACTTTTATTTTTCTGTACTTGGATGAAAGTGGAGATTCCTGGCTCTGCGTCAGGAACATTTCTGGGAAACTGCATTGGAGTCCCTTGGTTGGATTACTAGGAATCCAATCTGTGAGGACGCTGCAAAAAAAAAACAAATACTGGCTGACGGATCTAGAGAATGGGTGGAGTTTCTGACTTGGGTTAAATGACTTCTTAAAGTGCTCAGATTTCTTTTTGAGCCTCTGTACCCAATAGTTCTATACCACTTTCACACTGCCTAAACATTGTAAAAAACGGTATTTTAAAAAAAATGTTATTTTAAAACGGGTCTGAGTCTTGACATTGCACTAGATTACCGTTTTAAATACCATTCACATCAGTCAACCCGTTTTAATCCCCTCAACACGTTTCAAGGCAGAACGCAGGGGACAGCCTACCACAGGTCTGGAATCTGTTGTTTTTTGCTAAATACCGTTTCAGAGCCATTCCCACTGCATAAAAAACATCTCTGAAACGTGTAGGACTCTGCTTTTTAAACGTGTTGAAATACCGGTTACCTTTAACCGGTAAATCAACTCTGGCGCTTTCCCACTGCAGCCTTAAACGTGTTAAAATGGCAATATACCATTTTAAAAGTGCGGTGTGAAAGGTGTATTAGTGTCCTACTAAAGTAATTTATGGTTTGTGAGCATAGCAAAATGCAAGGAGACACATATTTGGTGCAGTCACAAACTAATGGGATCCATTGAGGTTTAGTTTAGTTTAGTTAGAAGACCTGGCAAATACAGCGGAAATGGCTTGAGCCCTTAAGAACAGCTTTACGCCTTATTCCAGAGCCATTTGAATGCTCATCAGGGATGATATAATGAATGTGACCGGAGTGCTATGATTGGAGAATATTCTATGATGTTTGTGTGACTGATCTTGCAACCGGTCTATCTGCAGCATTTCCGTGAAGCGCAAAGAACTGCTCCAAGCATCCTCTATATTCCGCATATTAATCTGTGGTGGGAGACCGTTGGCTACACCCTGAAGGCAACGTTCATCACACTGCTCAAGAACATCCCATCCTTCTCTCCGATCCTCCTGCTTGCAACGAGCGATGTGGATTATTCACGTTTGCCCTCTGAGGTAATAGAATAATAAAGGACTAATGGCAGTTAGTTCATTATCAGTCCAGCAAACTCTAAAATATTCACAGCTTGTGCCTTGGTTGGCAACTTCAAGTTAGAGCAAAGATAATGTACCGTTAATTCTCTGCCTTTAGCTGAAAGAACTTTTCCTTGAGGATTATGGAGAAGTTGTCCCGGTTCAGCTGCCCAGCAAGGAGGACAGGAGGGCGTTCTTTGAAGATCTTATTTTAAACCAAGCTGCTAAGCCGCCTGCTTCCAAAAAGAAGGCAGGTTAGTCCTATCTGGTAAACCTGGGTTTGGAAACTGTTGGTGTTTAAAATGTTGGGTTAGATCTCCAGAGCATAAACACAAATTGTCTCCGATCCTTAGTTTTGCATGCTCTGGAGGTGTTGCCGGTCGCCCCTGTGCCTGAGCCACGCCCACTGACCGCAGAGGAGCTGAAGCGATTGGAAGGGCAGGAAGAAGAGTCTCTTCGTGAGTTGAGGCTTTTCCTGAGGGACGTCACCCACAGGCTTGCCATTGATAAACGCTTCAGAGCTTTTACAAAGCCGGTGGACCTTGAAGAGGTAATGTGTTAGAATGGTTCTTGCACCTTTTTTCTTGTGGCATACATGTGCATATATTAACTTGTATTTGGAATTTTTTTTTTTTTTTTTTGGGCTTTTTTTTTTTTTTTTTTGTACATGAGGATAAAAGTGAGTTGTAGCCTTCAACGTTTCAGTGCTTTTTGTCTTGGCCAGGTTCCGGATTATGTGACGGTTATTGCCCAGCCAATGGACCTTTCAACTATCCTAAGCAAAATTGATCTACACAAGTATCAGACCGTGAGAGAATATTTAAAAGATGTTGATCTAATATGCAGTAATGCACTCGAGTACAATCCAGACAAGGACCCTGGGGGTGAGTTACCATGTGCTATCTCATGTTACGGTTACTAAACATTACAATGCTTAACCCAATATCTAAAGATGAATGTCTAATTTAGTATTTTTGTAATTTCCCCGACAGACCGTTTAATCCGCCATAGAGCTTGCACTCTAAAAGATGCCACTTATGCCATAATTAAACAGGAATTGGATGAAGAATTCGAGAAACTTTGCGAAGAAATTCAAGAATCCCGTAAAAAAAGAGGTAAATCTTTATATACCTATGTATCCCTGAAACCTGTAGACTATGCTTAACATGCATGGAGAGGTTTCATGTTGATTAAAAAAATAATAATGTCCTGTTGGACACTGGGACTGTGAGGTGTGGTGGCTCTGGAATACCTAAGCATCAAGGAGCTAAACTTCTATAGAAATGCTGCAGAGCTTCCTCCTCGGTACCCTGGCAAAATCCTTTGGGCCCATATACCGGATCCCTGGGTACTTAGTCTCCTTCATGTTTGCAGTTTAACCCCAGAATTTTTTGGGCAGTGCCCAGTCTGGCAAGCCCAGAAAATTCTCGGGATTGCCACTGTTTAGATCACTGAACTCGGGCAGCTTCGGCGCTGGCCGGCTCCCTCCCTCCCCTCTGCTGCGCCTCCCCCCCCCCCTCCCCCTCCCCTCTGGGTTTTCTATTGAAGTCACGGCGTCGGCTTATGACAAGCCGGGGACGGTGTGCCGAGGCACAGGTCCGGGTAGCGGCTGATTGACAGTTCAACTGTGCTGCCCCGTCCCAGGGAGGCAGTGTTTTTTTTTTTTTTAATAAAGGGAGCGCTCCCCATAAACTTACCCAGTGGGGAGCGCTCTCAAAAAACAACCCACCACTGAAGTGGATAAAGATAGTAAAGTGATTTTTTTTTTTTTTTAACTACTTTTTTATCTTCCCACCCTCCTCCTGATGGTTATGGGTCATTGGGTCAACCACTGAAGGTTGATACATGATAACGGTTGACATGCCTAACGTCGAAATGATTTTTTTTTATTTTTTTTTTTCCCCCGAATGTCGACTTTGAAAAGTGCACAGCATTGCTGGCTGCACTCGCCATGCTTCGGGGCAGGGTGCCTCGCTACGTTCGGCACACTATTATTTTGTCCCTCCACACCCTAGTGGATGGTAGGGCGTGAAATACTGCCTGACGGCTCAAAAAAAAAAGTGGAAAACCCCATATCGACCTAATGCTTGTCTTGACCCTGCCAGCCTTCAGTGGTCGACCCAAAGTATGTCCACCTTAATAGTGTCAACCTTACGACTGTATACCCTCCTGATTTCCCATTTATGATGCTGGTTCTTTCAATGTCCTGGACCAGAGTTCAATGTCCCCCTTGCATGACTGTGAAATCATAGTGGTCAGTAATACATTTTTTATGTCCCCTTGACCCTAAAGTTGTCCGATGGATCTGTAGAGTTGTATTTTGTTGTTTTTGGGAAACTAATTTAAAATCCCTTTTTACTAAAGGTTTTTCTGCTGCGAAATACGCCCCGTCTTATTACCATGTACTTCCGAAGACTAACGTCCCGAAGGAAACCGACACCGAGCACCCTGAGAAGCCGGCAGGATCTGCAGCACCTGTAGCAGCAAGTACGCCCAGTGCAGGTAGGAGTGTATCTGTAAAACGTACTTCACCATGATTGCAGTAACAAAGTGTTCTCCTATTGGGATATAAGGATTTTTCCTTCAGATCACTAGGTCCATTGGGGCAGATGTATTAAGCTTTAACAAGAGATAAATCCAAGGGTGATAAGGAGAGATAAACGCCCAGCCAATCACCTGCTAACTGCCATGTTACAGCCTGTGTGTGAAAAAAGTCAGTAAGGAGCTAATTGGCTGGACGTTTATCTCTCCTTATCGCCGTTGCATTTATCTCTTGTTAATACATCTGCCCCACTATAACTTCTAAGACATCCGTTTTAAGCATGTGTGTGTTGTTTTTCCGCACGTATTAAACAAAGTAAACTTCTAGAATGTTTTAGCCTTCTATGTTTTACTGTTCCAAATCCAAAATTATATACAAGGTTTGTTTTGTTTTGCTTTCTTGCATTTTGCAACCGTAGTGAAAAGAAAACCTAAGCGAAAAAGCCGCTGGAGTTCAGGCTGTATTGGTGGGAAAAAGAGGAGATCGTCTCTGCGCGATAAGATGGACAAAGATACAGAGAGCGAAGTTGACCATGACCTTGAAGGGTCTAGTCTAGACCATACTGAACTAGAACTCATAGACGAGTCCTCAATGGAAGCAGAGACTGATGCCTTGGACTGTGAACCTTTAACAAAGGAATCTGGGAAAGTCGCAGCCAGTACAGATACAGCTAGTGCCCCTGCAACCGCAGAACCTGTGAAACCGTCAGAGGAGTCTGCACCAGAAAATGGTCACCAAGCGGAACCAAATGGTATGTCCTATAACCGTTGTAGTTTTGCTTAGTACGGTCCATAACGGGCAGTTATCAGTATTCAGTGCCTTCCGTCTGTGCTTATTCCGCTGCATGAATGACAGTAGTGGCTCCAGTAGAGTTACACGGTAAGTCATCCAGGTTCTAGACTCCGTTCTAATCGTGGCTTTAATGCCATATATGTTGTTAGTGAGTCCATCAGTTTAGATAGGAGCTGCTGTGTTAGAACAATCAGATTCCACCGGAGTATGACAGACCTGCGGATAAGATTGTGAACCCTAGCCACAGAGAAGGAGACTGAAGGGAGACCGGGGGTGTATTTTACACACACATATATATTAGTGTGTGTGTTCTTTACCTCCGTTCTAAACGTGAAGATTCGGGCTCCTGATTCTGTTCTAGAAGTGAAAACACTTTTCTATAATCACGTGATCTCTCATTCTGTGATTTAGATGTGGGCGTCCTGAGAATGACCCGCGGGCGACAAATGCAAGTCAAGCAGCAGCATCTCGTCAACGTTGACAGAATCATGGACATGCTGTCTGAGCCGGCACCAACCTTTCACGTCGATCACCAGCAGCTGAAGGCAAGTTGTAAAAGAGATCGGTGTATACACACTAGGCCACAAACTTATGAACCTGATGTATTAACCCGTGATGAAATTGGGGAAGTGTTAAGGCAACCAATTAACTTTTTGAAATAACATTAATTGTATTCAATAATTGAGAAGAGACTGCGCTGAAATAATTACTTATTTAATAAAATACTGGCTGGTTCAGTAATACTTTTAAACAGGTTTAAAAACCCTAAAGGTAAATGGTTCAAGCTAAATTCCACCACTATAATTAGTAAAATGAAGAAGGAAGAAATTGAGTCTCTGAAGTTTATGCAGATTGTTAATAAATAAATGTTAAGATTCCGTTAGATACACGGCTGTAGAGACATGAGGCTGTAGGCTCTTATTTAGATGTTAATAACTGAGAATATTATGCACAGGACTGGCATATGGCTTTAGTAGAGTTAATTCATAGTAATAGAATTAGCACTCCTGCTGCGAATAGTGTTCGTATAGTTACCACTCCACTGTGTTAAGCCAGGTAAGTGTGGCATTGCATGGGGGCCACCCGGGTGTAACGTCCCCAAATGATTGCTCCCGTCTGGTTAGCACTCTACTGGAGCTTGTCCTTACACTAATTCACCGCAGACGGTTGGTCGTGAATCCTGGTACCAGATGGGCTGTTAACTCGTTTCTCCGCCTATAATGGTTGGCGGCTTCTTCAGAGAGCAAATTCTTTAAAATGATACGTAGCCGCTGATTGGATACCATGGCTCACTTCTCTACTGGTGCACTTCTCTTTTTTTTTTTTTATCACTACTTCATATTTCTACTCCCTATATTTGATAGAAAAGGTCTTTGTCCAAGGCAACACATGCGCTGAGGTCCTTTCTTTTTACCAGCATCACCTTCAGTAGTAATTAAATATTTGTTTTTTATACATCTCCCGTTTTAACTTCATGTGTAAACTATTGCCCAGCACCCCTGAGCTATTAAACACGGTCTCTTGCACCTCTTCCGTTTTGCCTATGGACTTAGTTTGTTTAGATGGCTGAAGGGGTGATCACCTTTACTTTCAGATCCATGTCCTCTGCACAACATCACGAGTCTCTTGTTTCTCCTCCACTTCCCCAGGTTCTCTTGAACAAAGTTGTTGATAAAAGCAGTGGCTATAATGTGTTACAATTGGAAAAGTTATACGCCGTACTGAGCCAGTGTATTTACAGACATCGCAAAGACTACGACAAAGCAGAGTTACTACAGGTAGGTGTTTGTGGTGTGTCGGTGTGATGTGCGTTTTGCACACTGTTGAAGGGCAGTAACAGATGCAGCCTTCGCTTTGCAGCATGTAATAGACTGTGAGAGCACATATTGACCTTACAGGTTTGGGTTTTGAAGCCTCTGCCTTTTGTTAATTTGATTATACCATGGCCTGAGCATGTTCTAGGTATACTTTGTGAGCTTCAGGTGGAATTCAACTGTTTTAATAGCCATGACAGTTAATGGACGCCTGACAGAGCAATTAAATTGTTCCCATGAATTTTTTCTTTATACACAGCTAAATCTGGTCTATATGGGTGCGATATCTGCTGAACTCAACTAAAGTACTGGCCAGGATGCAAAATGTTCCGCGCGGGCTCTTTTTCACATTTCAATTCGCCACCAATTCAATTGCTCCATCAAATCTCTAAAGGGGGAGTTCAGCCAGCAGATGGTGCTCAATGTACCTTTTCATTTGTAGCTATGTTCGGGCATGATTAGGTGCCTGCATATAAATTCTCACCCCCTGGGACTGGCAAGCTTTTTTTTTTTTTTTTTAATCATAATGAGCGCGATAACCACCATCAATTGAATAGACTGGAGATCGGGCGGCTAGAAAAAGAGTCTATGTTGGAATGCACTTAGTGTATCGGAAGACCAATCATTCCGAGAGTATTTAGGGGGAGATATATCAAGCCTTGGAGAGAGAAAGTGGAGAGGTTGCCCAAAGTAACGCTGCTTCAAGCCATCGTATATCTTTAACGGTCTTGGAAATAACAAGTGTTGGTTGGTTTGTTTAGACAACTTCTCCAATTCATCCTTCTTTCCCTCGACGATTGAAAGGTTGAATACATAGATTGTAGTATTCAAGTCGGTTTCATTTAGAGATGTGCAGGCTCTGATGTACTCTGATTTCAAAGCAGGATCTTATTGGCTATCAACTGTCATGTGGTTTGGGATAGCCAAGAAGATCCTGCTTTGAAATCAGAGTAAATCAGACCCTGCACATCTCTAGTTTCATTTCACGAAGGAATTTAAAGGATCCCCATCTCGCTAGATTAGAGTCCATGGAATAAAAAAAAAAAATCTGAGTATACTAGCGATATCAGATATCGGTGTCCATAGCGAGTCCCAGCCTCCTTACATACGTTTGGTCTGAGCACACAGTGATCCATTTTAACTACTTTGGTTAATCTGCAATGCTGATAATGTGGCCAGATTATTTTTGCACTTTTTGCTTGATTCGTAGTCACAATCCTTGAAACTTTTTTGTGCTTTGGTTTAAGAATTGTTTTTTTATAAATACATTGTAAAGATAGTTTCAAAAGTTAGTTTGTACAGGTAAAACTAGAGTTTTTAAGAATTAGTTTATACTTTTCAAGCAGACGTCTTTGTGCCTTTTTATTGGTATTCTGTTCAGATTTATCACTAGCATCAGAATGTTACACAGATGTTGTATACAGAAATGAGGTGGTCTTGTGTGTAACCAAGGGGCTGATCCCCATCCGCGTACAGCGGGCTGAATTCGCATGTGCAAAGTTTCACACTGGCCAGGGGGGGAGTTCTCTCCATAGTGGGAGGGTGGCAGCAGGAAAACATCCAGCAATGTAGGGGCGTTCCCACAGAAATGCTGGGCGTACTCTTGCAGGCGAACGACCATCAAATGATTTTTCCCTTCTGAAGCCGCATGTGAGTGGACTTTTAAGCATACGCATTCACTCGCATGCAGATGTGGGGATTATCACGTGGGGGGGGCGTTTACCTGCTCGCAAGGTCTGAATCGGGCCCAAAGCATGGTAGGCGCCACTGACTTATGAAAGGCGTTTCTGAAGCTTTTTATGAACATTGTATTTAGCTATTTAGCTGCTGACCTGAATGGTTCTAGTCCCCTCTTTGTATCGCTTTATTTAACTTTTGTTTTATTCTTTGTTGCAGGAAATGGAACGAGAAATCTCCTATTTCAGAATCTGAGAGCACCAAAGTCAGCAGATTTTTATATTGCCTTAAGACTTCATTTATATAATATATGAAATGTTTACTTGTACATACCTATTGTAACATTTTAAATGCCAAATGCAATATGACTTTTTTTATTTTGATGGCTGAAAAGCCAATTTATAGGGTCGTAAGCAGTGTTTCTATATGTGTGGTGACGACACGATCTACCTTTTGTCTAGAATTTCACTTACGGCTTTTTAGCGCATCCTTGCCGCATACATGATTTTATTTTTTCCGTCACTTCTCAGAACACTTATGTGAACCTACAATATGCACTTGTAATGGCGAGCATAATAACGGAAGCCGCTTTTACGCCAGGTCCCGTTACGTGCTGCTACCCGGAGGCCAATCCTGTCCCAGGAGTGTAGCGGTAAATCTACACTGTACCACATTGTTCTATGCAGAGATATGAAGTAGGAGGGTTCTACCCAGAAGAAATGCTTAGCGATATGCTTGGAGTTGTATGCCACAGTTGAAATGGAAGTTAAGTGTGGCTGTGTATTGTAAACCAAATTTGAAATTGTTGAACATAGCAATGTGGGTAATCACCGGCACATCTACACACAACACACGTAATTTCCCATTGCGGCAGCCTAGTTTGGTCTTCCTACAGTGAGTGTCTTGTGATTGAGACACTCACAGAACACTGGGATAAGCTGCTGGAGCCCTGCCGTTACTATTGTCTGCGCTGGAGATGGTTACCTACAGCTGCTGAGAATTGTTAAGTTGGGAGATGCTGCAGGCTGGGTGGTTATGTATCGTAGGATTCACTGTGACCATTGTTTGATTCCCACTGTTAATAAATATGGAATTCTCCCCATTGACGCTATGGGTATACAAATACACGTTCTATCGTTTTGTTTTAAAACATTGATGTGCAGCCGTGGACTGACTTGATTGTTCAGGCTGAGCATTTCTGTTGGCGCCAAATTATAATTTTTTTTTTTTTTCATGTGTATATGTATATATAAAGTGCGCAATCTTCCTTTTTTTTGTTTTCCATTTGTTACATTTCTTGTGTTCGCCCTTCCACAGCGCACAGAGCTGCATTTTATTCACTGACTGTAAGGTACAGATTAGTTGTACGTCCTCTGATGAAATAAAAATATTCTCTCCTAGAATGTGTGTTGCTTTTTCAGCAGGGATAAATACTGTAGTTTACCAGCAAGCCTGTCGTTTTGGGTAGGGTGCTTCCGGTGTTCTCCACTAGCGATTTGAGAGAGATGGATATTGAGCAGTGGTTAAGTTGCCCATAGCAACCAATCAGCTATGAAGTCGCATTTATAAAGTAATAAAAATTGGTTGCTATGGGCAACTTTATGCCCTGTACTGCGTAATAAGTTTCCCCCATCCTGTGTGTGGAACTTTATTTATTTAAACTGTTAAATATAATTTCCTCAATTTTAAATAAACTGTAATTTTTAAAAGTTAAGTTGAAAGAGGACCAGTGGAAAAAGAAGGGGGTGGGTGGAGCGCTATGAACAATAATTGGTATGAGAAATTTATAACAATATGAAAAATTTATTTCTGTAATTAAAATGATCAATTTGTGCAGTGCACTAGGTAGGTATATAATATAATAACATTTATGGCACAATGTATTGCACAGAATATAAAGTAATACAGAATGTTAAAAAATGTACATTAATATGAAAATAATAAGATTTTGGAAAAAAGGGCCCAATGGGCCCCATACATCAGCAATCACAATTTATGGATTTCCAGATCCAGGGATTTTTTTGCCAGATAAATGGATTTTACAATCCATCTGACTTTGCCCACACATTACAGATTTATTTCAGTGATCGGCAGATTTTTCCATCTAAAGATTGCATCTTCATATCTGGAAATTGCCCAATTGATTGTCATTTCAGCTGTTCATAATGTAAATAGATGAAGACGAATTGGGAATGCACACGCATATAAAAAAGATCCGCAGATAATACCAGATTATTAAACATGTTTAAAAACCTGATTAAGCAATCGATTGGCGATTTTGATTGGGATTGCCAAAAGGGGGAGCCCACACATCTAAAATTAATTGTGGCAATCATCTCCATATCTGAAAATTGTCACAATTAATTGCTGATGTATGGGGCCCTTAATACTTATGGTCTGAAGTCCCGTTTCACCCAAGGGGGGGAGACGTAGATGGAGATGTCTCCCCACCTTGGGTGAAACGGGACTTCAGACCATAAGTATTAGACCCTTTTTTTCCAAAAATCTTTTTATTTTCATATTAATGTACATTTTTTAACATTCTGTATTACTTTATATTCTGTGCAATACATTGTGCCATAAATGTTATTTATATTATATACCTACCTAGTGCACTGCACAAATTGATCATTTTATTATAGAAATACATTTTTCATGTTATAAATTGATCTCATACCAATTATTGTTCATAGAGCTCCACCCACCCCCTTCTTTTTCCTTTTGCAATTGTACCAGGGGATTGACACCCCCAAGTAGGAGCAGCTTGACAAACCACCCCCAGAAGGCGCCCGATAACTACAGGCCACTAGTTAACCCTTCCTTTTTCTAAAGAGGACCAGTCACCTGTGGAATGTCTTCTCATTGCGCATTACAGGTGCTTCATTGTAGCTAGCGCACCTGATAAGCTAAAACTGTAGGTTGGGATTGCTTACTCCTTCCCCCTACCAGGTGCATTGGTACAGTCTAGCGCAGGAGCCTGCGTTCTCCTGGTCTGTCTGGTGGAGATGCAGCGTAATGGCTGTTGCTGCTTATTGGGTGAGAGCTGACTCCAGAAAAGCACCACCAACACGCTGCCCACCACAGAAGGAGATGGTAATACATGAAAGAGCTATCTAATATCAATGGGACCTTTTTTAAATGTATAAACGTTATAGTAAAATGGTTGTATCTATCATCCTTATGTATGTAGAACTCTGATGCTATGGTAAGGATATTAATAACCGTAAAATATCCTTTATATTGAGGAACTCTGCTCCCTTTTAAATTGCTTTTATTGATGCAGTGTTGGACCTATATTGCAGTCCTAGCAGTAAGTAACGTATGGTTCCAAACAGATGTAAGTATATAGTATAGCAGGCAGTCCCAGACTTGGGAACTAATTGCCAGAAGAATTTCCAGCTGTAGCAATGAACTATGCAGCCCTGTGGCCCCTGGGTTGTCTGTGCAGTGTTTAAGTAGATATGTTGGAAGCAATGTAATTGTGCAAACATAAGGATCTGAGCAACTTTGACAGAGGCCATTTTCTGTTGGCTAAATGATTGGGTCAGAGCATCTCCAAAATAGCAGGCCTTGTAGGGCGTTCCCCATTATGCAGTGGTTAATACCTGCCCCCCAACAAAAGGATGAATACTGGTGACCAGACAATAGATGCCCAATCCATCTGGGCAGCTCCCACAGGAGAGCTGCTGTTAATGCCGTCTACAGTATGATAGAAAGGGGACTGAACGCACCAGTCAGTGCTTATGCTGGCCACTGCCGTCAGAGCTTACAATGTGCATCGGAGCTGGGTCTTGGAGCAATGGAAGAAGTTTGTCTAGTCTGATGAATCATGTTTATACTTTACATCATGTTGAATGCTGTACGTATAATCCCTTGGTGCCAGATACAGTAGGTTACCTTTCCTAGCTCTTGTAGGTCCGTGCCTCAGTGGGTCAGAGCTGTTCTGGTGGTACATGGGGGGCATACACCATACTGGGCAGAAGCCTCATCACACGATTAGTGTAAATTTCTACACTATTACAGATTATATTTATGAATGTTTCAACCTAATCTTGGAAGTTCAGATGAAATTTACATGGTAAAAATAAAATTTTATTACTAATAGCTTCATTAAATACAGCTTCCCCTTTGGGTGCCCCTATTGTACAGATTTAAGGATTTTATTACCATGGTATATACAGGTATCTAGAAGGTATAAAGGGGCTACACAAGGAGTGAAGACTAATGGCCAAACGCCACTTAACGTAAAAAATGGGTACTTGTTTCCTAGCACGGCGCCCAATATTTTGATCGTAGTACATCTTATACAATCGCATGCAATATAGCGGCATGTGGTTTTTAATTGTACAAGCACCCTGATGGGTGCTTTCAATGTTAAATGCACCCCCATTGGCAACGCCATCCCCACTATCAATGCCAACCCGAAGTGTGGCGAGTGCAGCAGTAAGCGAGGGACGGCGGAACGCATCCTCTGACCTTTTCATACCTCCACTATCCACGTCGGCATGGAGTTGATTTTAGATAGTGTGGCGAGCCACCGAGGTCGATGCGTAGTGATCCCCGCAAGGGGACACGGATTACTTTACATGTATTCCGCATCCCCTCGCAGGGCTCGCCACGCTTTGGGCTCGTATCAGGGTGCTTGTACAATAAAAAATCGCATGCCATTTGCTACTATGCAATGCTATGCGATATTTCATTGTACAAGTATGGGCGCCGTGCTAGGAAACAAGTACCAAAAAATGTCCTATAGGTCCAAGGAATAAACGGCAACTAGTCCTGGGAAGGTGTAAATTGCTACACAGAGGCGTAGGAAAGGTATTGTACCCTATGTCCGTGTGCAGCCGCCGCAGAGTCTGAGCACTAGAGGTTTTGGACTCTATTAAACCTGCCTAGAACTCCAAAAAAAAAAGTCCCAGCGGCTTTTTTTTTTTTTTCCTCCTCCCCTGCGGCTACACTAGCATGGCTGCCTTCATTGTGGAATCCTGGAGGGGTAAGTATTCAAAAAAAAATAACGGTTTTTTCCTAGCACGGCCACACCGATTTACATCGGGGTGGTCGTGTCGGAAAAATCGCGTCGATCGCATCGCATGCGATTTGGTCGCATGCGATCGACACGACCGACCCGATTTTTTGATTGAATGAAATGTAAATCGGGTCCCTGGGACCCGATTTTACATTGGATTCAATGTAAAATATTCCCTACACCCCCAAATTTAACTACGTAAACCCCACCCCACGATAGACGCCAACCCGAAGCGTGGCGAGCGCAGCGGTGCGCGTCCTCCGACCTTTTCATTCCCCTACTATCCACGTCGGCGTGGAGTTGAGAATAGAATAGTGTGGCGAGCCCGAAGCGTGGCGAGCGGACGCGTATACCTGTGAAGTTATACGCGTCCCCTCGCGGGGCTCGCCACGCTTCGGGCTCGCTGCGCTCGCCACACTATTCTATTCTCAACTCCATGCCGACGTGGATAGTAGGGGAATGAAAAGGTCGGAGGACACGCACCGCCGCCCCTCGCGGGCTCGCTGCGCTCGCCACGCTTCGGGTTGGCGTCTATCGTGGGGTGACGACGGGGACATCTATAATGTGAAATGGGTCATATTGGCCCATTTCACATTTTTCACATTTTCTCACGATTTCAATGTTAAAAAATATTTTAACATTGACGCCTATGGCAAAATCGGGGGCGTCGCGTCGGGACCAATGTTAATGGTCCCGACCGACGCGATGCCCCCGATATTGTACCTTTGCCGACACGATCCTCACGATTTCAATGTTAAAAAATATTTTAACATTGAAGCCTATGGAAAAATCGGGGGCATCGCGTCGGTCGCGTCGTGACCAATGTTAATGGTCCCGACCGACGCGATGCCCCCGATATTGTACCTTTGCCGGCAAAATGGACCTGATTTCAAAGGAAATCGGGTCCATCGTGTGGATCGTGTACCTTAACTTAAAGGTACACGATCCACAAGATTGTGGCCGTGCTAGGAAACAAGTACCAAAACAGCTTTTTTTTTTTTTTTTTTTTTTCTCACAGGAAAGTTTTGGGTTATTTAATCTTCAGACCAGCACAGGGTGGAAGGACACAAGTCTTCCCTCCTACCTGGCTCACTTTAACCTCTCAACTGGCACCGTTTCTGCCATTGTTTAAACAAAAAAACAAAACTCCTGTATTGGTCTCAGCTCTCTTTTATTTTCCACCATGAAGACAATATCAGAATTAAAGTATCTGCAACAAGAAAATGGCCACTGCTCATGTGGGTGATGAATTACAGATGATTTGTGCTCTTTTATAGGGCACACAGTATGTATTGTATAGTAGCCAGATTTTCATTGATAGTAAGATACTTTTCACTGTTTTTGACCCAAATGTCGACATGGACACAGTTGGAGTTGAACTGGCATGGTGCCTCGCTACACTCGGCACACTATTTTATTCTCCCACCACGCCCTAGTGGATGGTAGGGCATGAAATACCGCCTGTCGGCTCAGAAAAACAGTGAAAAACTCATGTTGACCTAATGACTGTTGACCTAAACCCATGTTGACCTTTAACCCTGTCGACCTTGGGGCCAGTCGACCTAATGACTGTCGACCTAAGTGTGGTCTGACAGATGACCGTTTCCCGTCCAGTTCTGGAGACCATATCTTCAGAAGGATATAAATACATTAGAGGCTGTACAAAGAAGGGCAACCAAAATGGTGCATGGCCTACATCACAAAACGTACCAGGATGTATAGTTTGGCGCAGAGAAGGGAAAGGGGGGACATGATAGAAATCTTCAAATATATCAAGGGTTTTAACATAGTACAGGAGGGAAATTTTCTTCAAAGGAAAAGAAGTAATAGAACACGAGGACATGCACTGAAGCTGGAGGGAGGTAGGTTCAGGGGAAATGTTAGAAAGAATTATTTCACAGAAAGGGTAGTGGATGAAAGGGTAGTGGATAAGTGGAATTGCCTCCCATCAGAGGTGGTAGAGGCTTAGACAGTAGAACAATTTAAACATGCTTGGGATAGGCATATGAATATCCTTACAAAGAAACAAGGATTAAAAAGGGTTGAGATTACCTGAAGGATAAAAAAAGGGGCAGACTAGATGGGCCAAATGGTTCTTATCTGCCGTCAAATTCTATGTTAAGGTTATGCACTAGGGGGAGGATTAGACTAAAATATCAAAATAAAAAACCTTGTGCCTAACGTGATTGTCAACTTTTAAACCTGCTGACCTGATGGGGCGCATACACGGTGCAATTATTTATGGGTTTTGGACTAGATCGCATCGCATCCATGTTGAACACGATGCAATCTATGTGCAGCACATACTTTTTGTGCTGTTTGATGTGATGTGCGTGGGAGAGTGCATCACACCAGTTAAATTGTACCGTGTATGGGCAACTTAAATCACTGTTGACCTACTGACAATGTATCAATATACTGACAATGTATCAATATACACAGTGCATTGCAGGGAGTCCCTTTATGTTACCTACTTTTGAAAAATAATTGTAGGGAGATTGTGAAAGCAGCACCTATGGACTGCAGCACTGCTCCATGCAATAATCATGTCATAGAATTGACTTACAGCCAACTGTAAATGAGCCCTAAAGCGGTTACACAGCAAACATCATTGCGCAGGCACAGAAACTATAACCGCTCAGGGGCTAATTTACAGTTGGACGTAAGTCAATTCTATGACACTCCTCTCAGAGGAGAAGCATGTGAGATAGGCAATGCGGTACTTGTTTCCTAGCACGGCCACCCCGATTTCCATCGGGGTGGTCGTGTTGGAAAAATCGCGTCGATCGCATCGCCGATTTTTTTATTGAATCAAATGTGAATAGGGTCCCTGGGACCCGATTTTACATTGGATTCAATGTAAAATATTACCTAGACCCCCAATTTTACAGCGTAAACCCCACCCCACGATTGACGTGAACCCGAATCGTGGCGAGCGGCGGCGGTGCGCGTCCTCCGACCTTTTCATTCCCCTACTATACACATCGGCGTGGAGTTGAGAATATATAGTGTGGCGAGCGCAGCGAGCCCCACGAGGGGACGCGTATAACTTCACAGGTATATGCCTCCCCTCGCGGGGCTCGCCACGCTTCGGGCTCGCTGCGCTCGCCACACTATGTATTCTCAACTCTACGCCGACGTGGATAGTAGGGGAATGAAAAGGTCGGAGGACGTGCACCGCCGCCCCTCGCTGCGCTCGCCACGCTTCGGGTTCACGTCAATAGTGGGGTGACGACGGGGCCATATCTAATGTGAAATGGGTCATATTGGCCCATTTCACATTTTTTACTATGTGAGATGGACTTTATCAAGTCCATCTCATCTTGTGCCATTATAATGGCACAAGACCGACGCGATGCTTCCGATTTCAATGTTAAAAAATATTTTAACATTGAAGCCTATGGCAAAATCGCGGGCATCGCGTCGGTCGCGTCGGGGCCAATGTTAATGGTCACGACCGACGCGATGCCCACGATTTTCCCTTTGCCGGCAAAATGGACCTGATTTCAAAGGAAATCGGGTCCATCGCGGCCATCGTGTACCTTAACTTAAAGGTACACGATGGCCGCGATTGTGGCCGTTCTAGGAAACAAGTACCGGCAATGCCTTCCTGGAAATCACTCTCTAGTCTAGAATGTGCTGCCCACATTTCTGCAGAAACATCACGCACTTTATTATTATTATCGTTTATTTATATGGCGCCACAAGGGTTCCGCAGCGCCTGACAATACATACATGAGCAAAACAAGAAAATAGTGATTTACAGTACAAATACAAATGAGGACAAGTACATGGTAAATAAAAAGACAGTTCCAGCAGCAATTATAACAGTGGCAGAGATATATTCTAAGAAAAGCACATGAGGAGAGAGGGCCCTGCTCGTTAGAGCTTACATTCTAAAGGGAAGGGGCAGACAACCTGGGGTGACACAGGAGGGGTAGAACTGAGCATAAACATAGTGTTAGGATGAGAAATTATTAGATTTAATGAAGAACTGGGTCTTGAGAGCCTGTTTAAAGTTTTGAAGGGAGGTGGCAAGTCTGATAGGGAGGGGTAGAGAATTTCAGAGATCCGGAGAACTTCACATGTTACCCATACACCCCAAATATTGCCTGCCCACCACCAACACCCCCTCAGATAATTTTCCTGTAAGTACTACCCATGGTGTCATCCCAGCATATCTTCTTACATCAAATAAAAACTTTCATAGTTAATTAACCAATTTTGCTCTTGGCCCCATTCCTTCATATGGGGCCTTAACACAGTGGGTCACACACTAACAGTGCCACGCGCCACGCGGCTTTCTGACCTTCCTGCGTGATTGCAGCTCCAATGCAATCTGTCAAGCCCATTCACAGTCACTGTATGGAGGAGTTAAGGCCAGATGTACTAAGCTTGAAAAGTGATGAAATGGAGAGTGATAAACCACCAGCCAATCATCTCCTAACTGCCATGTCACAGGCTGGGTTTAAAAATAAGAGGTAGGAGCTGATTGGATGGAGATTTAGCACTCTCCATTTTCTCACTTTTCAAGGCTTCGTACATCTCGCCCCTGCACAAAGTGCTTGATGTGCAGAAGATAGAAAGCCTGCATCACTCTTCACTTGTCCTCCGAGCAGTCAACACCATCCTCTGATTACTCCATGCCGACGGGGGGGGGGGGGATGTCTCAGAAAGGGGGCCCTCGGGTACTTACCCCCTCCCCCTTTATACTGGCTCTGTTTGGCAGCATGGGGGATGTCGCTGGCGATGTAGTGGGTACACATTAGGACCATTTGAAGGATTTCTTCTATCAACTCGTCTCTATCTGGAAAATCTTTCAAATTGTCATCTAGTGTGTACCCAGCTTCAGTATTATGGATGGTAGAAAAGCATTCCGAAGTAATAAAATACACACAAGAGCGCAATACGCATAATGCCGGGCTGGTGCAGTCATTCCGGTTAATAAATTCCATGGCTTATATATTCCAAACATGAAAGGTACCAGGTGAGGAAGCCATGTTTAGCGCACTACATAGGATCACCCTGGGTGGGATAGGTCACAGCTAGAAGAGATGACACAAAATGGGTGGTTGCAGCCTCCTAACTATAGGAGTAGGGTCACAACATAACCATTTAGCTAGGTGTAGATAGAGGAACAGTGGAATCATGAGGCATATTTATGGAGTTTGGAGGTAAGATAACGTGGTTGATACTTTATCACCTGCCAATCAGCCCCCTAACTGCCATTTTCAAACCCAGTCTGTATCTTGACAGTTAAGGGCCAATTGCCCGGCAATAAAGTACCAGCCACTTTATCACTTCACAAAGCGTAATGTTGCCCATGTTACAGTACCATGAGTATTTGCCAGCACCTGTCATACATCATGGGGTCCTGTGTTGTTGTATACCATAACGGCAGTGTGTGCCAGCCAATGTCATCTTGCCCTGCTGCAGGGATAACCAGAAGACATTGCTAACGATGCCATGCTGCCGAATGTAGGATGGCATCTTCTGTCGCACCCCGTGCTTTTGCAAGTGTGTACGTGTATTGCCAATGCAGGGTCCCATCGGATCAGCATGCTACACATCTTTCTTACATGTAGCCAGCCTGCAATGTACAAATGCATTTGATAAGGATATCACATGGAAAAAATACACCATGGCCCCCTCACAATATTTGTATTGAGACTAACCACGTGCATGCATTATTTTGTTCGGGCCATTTGGGGAAAAAAAAATAAAAAAAAAGTTGTTTCCTATATGACCAAAATTTTGGGACCGGTGATGCACATAACTGTGTAGTAGCTGAAGGAATGAATATTGGAATGTTGGCAAACACTGATGTTCCCGATTCCATGGAAATGTGTTTTGGGGGATATCCAGTCACATCCGGAGTAAAAAAAATTAGATATTTCACCAACATTTTTTTTTATGGGGTATCCATTTTGATATTCTGTAATAAAGCAAACTTTTAGTGTGAAACACACAGGTTCAGTGAAACCTGTGTGCTTTCGCCGCCGCAGCCCTTAAAAGATGACGCTTATTAGGGATTTTGCTTTATCAGCCTGAGGGCTTGATTCAGAGTTTGCAAAACTGGAACTACTGGCGCTAGGCTGCAGGGGGAATGCCCACCGCAAGGCCGCCCCGCTTGCCAGGGACATCGCTAAAGTGAGCACTTCGCTACACAGACGTCGCGGACCATCCCCCAGTCTGGACATGCCTGTTTTGTCCCTGCAACTCCCACAAAATGCCCTGCCCTCACAACGTCGCCATCCCCAGCCAGCAATTAAATCTATGATCGCAGTTTCAGGGATAGCACATGTGCGCTCTGGCATGTGCAGGATTTGCCGCATAACGACTCTCGCACTTCTGCGGCCCAGTCTGAATCGGGCCCCGAGACAAGTGAAACAAAATCCTTAATAAGCCGCGGCACATGCCAACCTATCGGAGCTAATAGGTTAGTCCCCAAGCGATGCATTGATCGTGGGTAATTGGATTACCCCCCACTATTGGGTTTGCCTCCATCGCATGCTTGCTTCTCATGGTTATTCACATGCTCCCAGCTGCAGACGGCGCCCGCAGTACAGGCGCTCAGTATAAACATCGATGGTTCAACAATCAACTAGTCTCTTTCAAGTGGTGTTGGTCATATCTACTGATGTTTACTTCTACGCGATTTGATATCTGGGGTATTTTGTGTAGTGACACGGCAGCAAATGTGGAGGTGGTAAAACATGCTGGGAGTTGTAGTTCCACAGGCACTAGTGAAACCAAGGTTGCAATTAACCCCTGGAGCTCCACATAGGTGTGAGAGGATACATATACACTTATATAAAATATGTGTGCATACATGTGTGTGTGTATATATATATATATATATATATATATATATATATATATATATATATATATATTATTTATACTTTCTATATTTGTATTATTTTATTTCCCAGCAGTAAGTACATAGCTATCTGTGCGATGTCCCAGCGGTGCTGTACAGGGGGAGGGCTCACGTTACAGACATTTACCACAGAAACCGCCATTACCCCGCCTCCAATTACCGCCAAAATCCGACCGAGGAGACCGACCCCCCTCTACCGCCCCGTCCTCGCCCGCCCGTCAAACCCCGCGCCACCGCCGCCGAATGAGCGGGTGACCGGCGGCCAGGTCGCCGTGGTGCCGAGGCCGGGAGCCGGTGAGAGCCACCCGCCGCCCCCCTCCTCCCCTCCCCCGGCCTGGCTGCTGCTGCTGCTGTGTGTAAGATGGCCGCCGTGCAGCAGCAGCAGGAGGAGGCGGCGGCCACCGCTGAGGAGAGCTGAGCGCACGGCGAGAGCAGGTAACCGCCACACCGAGGTCTGCGGCCCTCACCCTCCCAGCCCCCACCCCCCCGGGCCCGGAGCGCGGCAGAGGCCTGCAGCTACGCTGGGGGAGCGCCCGGACCGGGCCTAGGCCCTGCACAGCCACTCTGCCGGGTGTTGGTGACCCGTTCAGCTACACCCGGGATTGCTGACCGCTCTTTGTGTCAGCCGCCCGGTCACATGCATCACCCCTGCTGCTGACACAATGGCCGGGGAGAGGGGGCCCGGGCACATGAGGATGGTGGAGGAGGGGGGGGGGGGACATATTGGTACATGTGTTGGGGGCATACATGGGCGTGTACACATGTGTCTGCAGCTACATGTGTGTATTTATGTATGTAGTATTATCCTTTATTTATGTGGTGCCACAAGGGATCTGCAGCGCCTAATTACTCTATGGGGAATAATGCAGAACATAATAGCATGTAATGCCCTGTACACACAGTGCAATTTAGTGTCACTTTCGATTTGATCTGGATTATAGTCCAAATTGAATCCAAAGTGACCCAGAATCGCAAAGTTAGCCACATTCCATCCTGATCCGCGGGATCGGAATCGAAAGCTCAATAGACTGCGCAGGCAAGTCTATTTCTGCTTTAATGTCCATCCCTCTCGGCCGATGCCGGCAATCTGCCGTGTCCCGGCAACCGTCGATATCAAATTGACATCTACAGTCATGCCTTGCCACAGTTTTGCTATTGGGTAATGCCAAAACTACAGCAAGGAATGCTGGGATGTGTAGTTTCACAACAGCTGGAGGGCCATAGTTTGGATAGGCCTGTATTCGCAATCGGAACCTGATGCACTCCATGCCCCACCTTCGAAAGTGCCGCCTATTACCCTGAAGCTTCTGTCTGTACGACCGTGCAATGTATTATTTATTTATTACGAGCTTCTTATATAGCGCAGTATATTCCATTGCGTATTACAATAGGAGACACTGATACAACAAACTGGGGAGTAACAGTCAGTCAGAAGGTATGAGAGCCTGTTTTGTGCTGCATGTAATGACAGTGGGAGGAGCGCATTTTGCTTAAATCACAGGCTCCGGAATGTGATGCATCTCAAAGTGTGGATGCGGGTGTGAGCACCATCATTCCGTAATTCCCTCTGAAAGGGCCTGATTCGGATTTGATCGCTGTTGTGATCAAAATCGAAAGATCGAAATTTCCGGGCTCAGCTGCGCTGCTGCAGCGGGCTGTCCTGGAAAATTTCCGGGCATACCACTAATATAGAATAGGTGTGCACCACTGGCGCAGCACCTCTGGAGACCGTCACTCATTTTACAGTGACGTTGGCGGCAGGCTCGGGTATGGTTGGCGCGACTCGGGAGCGCTCAGGCACCCGAGTCCTCCCGAGCCGCCGTGAACATCCCCCAGCCTGCCACCGACGTCACTGCAGTGCTGAATGTGACAGGCGGCTTAGGCGGGGGGAAGCGGAGGTGAGGGGGGGCTTCCAGCTTTCTTTGGTGGATTTTGCTGGGGCAGGACAAACCTGCCCTGGTAGGTTTGTCCTGCCCCAGCAAAACCCACCGCTCAAGGGGTGAAGGTGCCATACACGGTACAATTGCTGGATGCGATGAGATGCGCGCTCCCGTCACACATCTCATTGCACAGCTAAAAAAGTATGTACTGCACATACTTTTTGTACTAGATCTCATCTCATTGCATTGCAAAACTGCTGCGATGCGATCTAGTCCAAATTGTATACAATAATTGTACCCCCTCCCAAAAACTTAGAGGCCGATGTAATAACACATTCGTAGCAGTTCTAAACATGTGTGACAAGCTACAACAAAATAATCTGACAATAAACGAGTAAGTGACGGCGGCCACAGTGGAAGGGACGGGGGGCCACCTGTAGACAGTCACTGAGCTGGTATCTTTGTTTAGTGTTCATGGATACAGATAAAAGCTAGTTTTCCTCGGATTAGTTCTGTTTAGTCAGATGTGGGAGGTGGCCCTTTGTTAGCTGGATGCATATAATGGTGGATGTTGTTATAATTGGCTGACGTTACGTAATAGCTGCTGGAGTGTACGGTTGGTGTTACGTTTCCTGCATTAGTTAGCTGTATTTTATTTTGTTGTTGGTGATTTTATGTCAGACCCTTACAAAAGTGTGTGCTAATATTCTGTGGTTTATTTCATTTTACGAGCAAATATATCCAATGAATGAACAAAAGTCTTTTAAATTGTTCAAAGACGTAGAATAGAGCCACAGAACATGCTATAATAAATGTGTATATATATATATATTTTTCTATATCTTGCCTCAATATGCCGCGCAACGGTGAATGCCTGGCGTGAGCCCTCTTTAAAGATTGGTGTTTGTATTCAGCGCGTAACAGGTTTCTATGGAAACCCTCATCTATGCCTTTTCACCATTGCACACAGCAAGCTCTGCGAGGCTTAATGCAAAAATCTATTATGTTTATAGCACATTTCACAATAATGACTGATTTAGTTATGATGTAAGGAGTCAGGATTGTATCCGGGTATTTTCCTTTATAAATGTATGTATGTAACTATTCTAGAAGACACCTGGTGAACTGCAGCTCGTCCAGCACCAGGGGAGCAACAGGAGGACGGCGCCATCCTCCCTGCCTCATCTCATTCCAACTTTTTACAGTCCGATTGAGATTGTAGGAAATGTGCCCAAACCTGTCGAGTTTGGACCTGTTACCGACAAAAGCACGCAGGTTGGCGGCTATTTTGGTTTACAATGGGTCAGGGCATTGTGATCTCTAGGGGGGAGGATAAAAAATTGAATAGGTTAAGGGGGGTATTCAATGTCAGGGGTATGGCTGCCGAGGAAGCTCGGTAGCCTTGCCCCTGTCCCATTCTCGCTTTGAATTCCGACCGCCGAGCTCACGTCGAGCAATGTCCCGGCCGCCGAGCGGCGAGAAGGGAGCGTGGCCACGAGTTGAGGACGGAAATAGACGATCTCCGACAGGGAGCTCCCCTATTTCCGGCTTTTCTCGGCAGAACGAGCCCGACAGCTTGTGATGTCGGGCTCGTTCTGCCGAGAACCCCTGTTCAATGCTGTCGGGGAAGACAGCATTGAATAGGGCCCCGCAGCCATCTCCCCCCGTCGGGAGATGGCTGCGGAAGGTCGACCAACATTGAATACCCCCCTGAATCATGGATTAGACTAAAAAAAAGTTGGAAACTGATGTTTTCCCACAAATGATTCTGAATAGTATTTAACATGCCTTTTGTTAACCTTTGAAATCTGGGTAGTTTTTCTGCATTACACTGTGTAGGGACCCTCGACTGCAAATGTTGGTAATAATAAATAGATATAAAATTTACAGGATTCTTTTAATTTTTGTTGTGTTGGCATTGGTTGTCCCCATTTCATTGCTTTTTGTAGTTTTGTCTTTTAAAGGCTTCTTTCATGTATGCATTTCCCACTTAAATACCCAATACAATCGGATGGACCATTAAACACCAGACCTAAAAACCAGACCTTACAACCATAATATCCTGACTTGAATTGGTCTCTGAAAATATTCACTAGCTTTCTGAAAGCATTAATAACTAATACTTGTATATATTTTTTTCTCTTTCCAGATCTCTTTTTCATCATGACCCTAACTGGCTAAACTACACTAGAAACTTTGCATCCATTGCTCAAGAGACTTAAGATATTAAAGCTATTCTGGAACTACAAAGAGGACATTACGGACTAGTGCATCGTTGCACTGTTTTTTTTTTTATTATTGTTTTGTTTTTCCTCATTTGTTTTTTAGAGCAATATGGCAAGTAAACGTAAAACAAAAACTCCTTGCATGGTGCTTGCAAGAGAGCCTGAGCCTGATGCAGAACTGAACTCTGATGCCGAGGAAGCTCCTCCGCTGCTAGCACCTGCGGAGAACCCCGCACCTGAGAACGCCGCGCCTGAGAGCCCATTGAGTGAAGATGGCGATGCACTAGAAAATAACGATTCAGACAATCAAATTAAATTTGTAGAAGGTGGTTACGAATGTAAATATTGCTCATTTCAAACTCCAGACTTAAATCTGTTTACCTTCCACGTGGATACTGAGCACCCCAATGTTGTATTAAATTCCTCTTATTTTTGTGTGGAGTGTAACTTTCTCACTAAGCGTTACGACTCCCTGAACGAGCACAACCTGAAATACCATCCTGGAGAAGACAACTTTAAGTTAACGATGGTTAAACGCAACAACCAGTCGATTTTCGAACAAACTGTTAACGATCTGACTTTTGATGGGAGCTTTGTCCAAGCGGAGAATCAGGAACAGTCCGAGTCAAACTCCTCTGGGATTTCAATCAGCAAGACCCCAATTATGAAGATAATGAAGGAGAAATCGGAGAAGAAGCGGATAACTGTATCACAAAATGCAATGGAAGATGGAGTGGAGGAAAAAGACTCAAAAGTAGAGAGCGAGCCGAATGTGAAACCCCAAGAAGAACCCGAACCCAAGCCGGTGGCTCAGATAGTTCCTGAACCTGTGAAGGCAACGATCACGGTCGTAACTAGCACCCAGGATTTGCAGAGTACGATTACACCCGCTACTGTCCTTCAGTCGGGACTGGCCCAAGTTATTACAACTGTACAGGCGCAGCAAAACTGCAACATCCTATCAAAAGTTTTAATACCCATCAGTAGCATTCCCACGTACAATGCCGCATTAGATGCAAACCCTCTGTTGCTAGGTAACTACAACAAGTTTCCGTACCCAACTGTTTCAGAGATCACCCTCCTTGCAGCACAAACTAAATGCACAGAGGAACAAATAAAAATCTGGTTCTCTGCCCAACGATTAAAACATGGTGTTAGCTGGACGCCGGAGGAAGTAGAGGATGCCCGAAGGAAGCAATTCAATGGCACAGTCCACACTGTCCCTCAGACTATAACTGTATTTCCTGCTCACATTTCTTCAGCTGCCAACGGCTTGCCTTCCATCCTACAAGCGTGCCAAATAGTCGGTCAGCCTGGCCTTGTACTCACGCAAGTTGGTGGAACGAACACCATACCTGTGTCAACACCTATAGCGTTGACCGTTGCTGGCGTCCCAGGTAATGCACAGATCCAGATGAGCCAAATTCCGCAACCCCAAACCATGTGCGAAACCAAGAGAGTGGCTGCCGTTCCGAGTCCGCAGCTCCCCAAGCAGGAGTCCACCATGATAGGCGATGCTCTCGGCATACGTTCAAAGAAAACGAAGGAGCAGCTGAACGCTTTGAAAATTAGCTACCTGCGGAACCAGTTTCCCCATAATAATGAGATCGAGCGACTGATACGACTAACTGGTCTTACTAAAGGAGAAATAAAGAAATGGTTTAGTGACACGCGATATAACCAAAGAAATTCCAAGGGAAGTCACGGAATCCATTTCACCAGTGACGCCAGTGGAACCATAATTATTGACTCTAGTGACGAAATGACAGAATCCCCAACCCCTGCCGTCATAACACCACAGCGTAAGCAGACTTGGAATCCATTCCCAGACTTTAACCCGCAAAAATTCAAAGAAAAGTCAGTGGAGCAAATACAGGCTCTTGAGGAGAGCTTTCTCAAAAACACTATCCCGTCGGACGAGGAATTAAATAAGTTAAGGGTTCTTACCAAACTTACAAGGAGAGAAATTGACGCTTGGTTTGCAGAAAAGAGGCGGTCAACCGGAGTAAAGGAGGAACCTTTGGATTTTAGTGAGGGCAAAGTGGAACAAGGAATAAAGGAGGAGTTGGACGAAAATTCAGAAAGTGCGCTAGTGAAAACAACGGGGCCTTTTGGAAAATATGGGAAAAAGTCTCCAGAGCAACTACACTTGCTGAAAAGTGCATTTGTCCGTTCCCAGTGGCCGACGCCAGCGGAATACGACAAGTTGACAGAGGAGACTGGTCTTGCTAGAAGCGATATTGTTGGCTGGTTTGGTGATACCAGGTATGCTGCAAAGAACAATCACTTAAAGTGGTTCTACCAATACCAAGTCAGCAATCCTAGTCCAAATGTTAATGGGCAAAGCTTTTCACGAAAGAGGGGAAGAGGGAGGCCCAGGGGTAGGGGACGAGGAAGACCAAGAGGGAGGCCAAAGGGGCCAAGGAGAACAAACAGCTGGGAGAGGGCACCAGCGCCCATAAAATATAAAACCGGGAAAGCATTGCTGAAGGACTACTACTTAGTGCACAAGTTTCTCAACGAGGAGGACCTGGATGAGTTGGTTACCAAGTCTCAGATGGGGTATGAGCAAGTGAGGGAATGGTTTGCTGAGCGTCTTCAAAGGGAGGATGCTGGTTTGGATCCATTTGACGAAGAGGAGGAAGAGGATGATGATCTTTTGGATGACCAGGATGATGAGGAAGAGATTGAGGATTCAGATAGTGATACCTGGGAACCCCCGAAGCATGTAAAACGGAGACTTTCAAAAATGGAAGATTGACAAGTAAGTAATGACGTGCTTTTAGCCTTGTACCGTACCACAAGCCTCTAACGTCGTCTTGACATCTTTGGTGTCTATACTTTCAAATCTGATCAGTTGGCTTTGATGCTCTAATCAATTTTATTTCTTTCCCGTTGACCTATCAAGTGTTCGGCAATCGTGTCAATCATTACGTCTGAGATGGCTACTAGAACAATGTGTCTGAAAAACTTTTAAAAGCTTGTTTTAGAAGTTTCTTGCCAACTGCTTCCTCTTCCTGTCCTGACTTCTGTCTGAGGGTATTTGGTTGGGCTCAAACTTGAAGTCCTATTGGCTGTAAAAGCTCAGCAGATGTGAGTTTTCTAAAGTTGCACCTGTTTTCTCATGCTGGAAGTCACAGCAGGATAGAGATGCAGGGACTTTGTAATTCTCTCTTCTCTGTGTTTAACATCCTTAATGCCCTCTTCAGAACACTAGCGGAAATGCCGGTGTTGGGATGCGGTCATTTGGTCTACAGCATGATGGTCGCGAGTCATTAGGTCGACATGGGAAAAGGTCGACATGGTGCTAGGTCGAAAGGTCGTTAGTTCGACAGGTCATTAGTTCGACATTGTCTAGTTCGACAGTCAAAAGGCCGACATGGGGGTTTTCACTTTTTTTGAGCCAACATGTGCCGACAGGCGGTATTTCATGCCCTACCATCCACTAGGGCATGGTGGGAAAATAAAATAGTGTGCCCAGCGTAGCGAGGCACCGTGCCCGACTCATTGCGAGAGATGCAGTGCACTTTAAACTGTGTCCATGTCGACTGTGTTGACATTCAGGTAAAAAAAACCATGTCGACCTGTTGACCTAAACATTGTCGAACTAATGACCTTTCGACCTAGACCCATGTGGACCTTTTCCCATGTCGACCTAATGACTATCGACCATCATGCTGTAGACCAAATGATCCCAACCCCCGGTGTTATGGTCACAGGTGAGCGGGTGTCTCGACACTGTAATTATAAGTTGTCCACTGCACTTATGTATATGATGGCTGAATGTGTATTTGTGCGAAGGTAAATGTCACCATACAGTATGTTACCTATTGTTTGGCATTATGTGCTATAACCAACACCAATAGCTTTGCACGTCGTACTTTACTTTCTGGAGATTTTGGGGGTAAATTGACTAAGATTTGAGTTCTATTGAAGATGGCGTGTTGGTCATAGCAACCAGAGTATATTTAGCACCTTCTAGGACCTTGATGCCTAACCTTGACACTCCAGCTGTTGTTGAACTACACATCCCAGCATGCTCTGCATTAGATTTAGCATGGCCAAATGGCAAAACTGAAGCAGAGCATGCTGGGATGTGTAGTTCAACAACAGTTGGAGTGTCAAGGTTAGCCATCACTGTTCTAGAAGGTAATACATAGAATCTGGCTGCTATATATTCTTTTCTACAAGGAGCTAAATAAGTAGACGACTCTGGTTGCTATGGGTTACATCCCATGTTCAGTAAAACTCCCTTCTTCGTAAAAGTACCCCTTATGTGTCAGAAAATTGGTGGCTCCAAATGTTGTTTAGCCCGATATAAAACTTGCTGGCAGAGGACACCTTTATTTGTGTTTGCGTCTATTCTATACTATCCCCGTTGTTCTTACAATCCATGTATCATAATGTCACAGTACGACTGGGTGGGTGCTCCCTGGTGACAGAGGGTCTGACTTCCTTAGCTATAGGGCATTGCAGAGATGAAGAGAAATGCTTGCCTAGTAATGTTATACTTATTACTGGACGTCTACTGTTATTAAAAGTGGCCAATTCCAGGGATTACTGGGTTAATGTTTTATTGATCGGGATCAATACCTTCAATGGCTTTGGTTTCTTGTCCTGTCATGGAAGCTGTTAGCGTGTGGTCCCACGGGGGACCTTCAGTGATATGAGATGAGCTGAACCCTTTAGTGTTCCCGCTAGGCTGTTTTAGCGGGGTGCTGCGCCCTGCCCGATTTTTAAAGGGCAAAATGCGCCCTGCCCCTCTCTCAGCGCCCCGCTAAAACAGCCTCACGTGGAAGCCCAGCGTCGCCGTAGACGGCGATGCCCGGCTCTTCCCCGGCTCTTCCCCGGCAGCATAGTGGCTTCAGAGGGGCCGGTCCCACCCCCTTTGATGACGCCGGCGGCCCGGGCACGCCCCTTTGATGACGCCGGCGGCCCGGGACCGCCCCCAGCTGTGGCCCGGTCTGCCCCCCGGCGCCCTGCCCGGTCTCCATCCCAGAGTGAACACTACCCTTGTTGTACACAACCTCTAATTAAATCAGGCCTGACTATTTCAAAAGTGTTATCGCCACATTTTATCGTTTGCAATCCCTGGTGCTGGCAAACTTAGAGTCTGATCCAGACATTACTTGGCATAGCCCAAAGTAATACCATGGCCAAAGGACATTGGTCATTGCAGACTAATCGTGACTAATGCTAGCCATACACTACCCATGCTATTTGGCCACTTTTGACCCAGTTCCGACGGATCTGTCTGAGAAATTGAGTGAAAGTGGCCAAATCGCATGTGTTTAACATCTGATCCAATGCACGATGTGGATCAGAGTTGGAGATTAGACCTGCTGTACGTAGGATCTGTCGGATTGGACAGCCCCCGGCAGCGGTTAATGGTATCACGTGACCCTGCCACCCAAGAAGCTTCCAGGCGGTTCAAGGGAAATCTTATGTGACTTCTCCCTCCGAGAAGTTGCATAAGTGTATGGGGCCTTAACTGCCCTGTATCGGCCTCTGGCCACAGCCACTTATAGGAAGCAGATATCTGCTTGAAGACACTTATTTGTTGGGGGTTTCTATTGTGCGATACTCCCCTCCCCTCTGATAGTGGAGACTTAAGAGGACTATGGTGGGTGTGCAAATGGATCTCTGGGCTAATAAGCCTTGCTTGTATCACCATGCCTCCCTCACCAATCACATCCCTACAGTCTGGTCAGTCTTCCCAGCCCACTTTTTTGTTGCTCAGAACTGTGCCCTGTGCTCCGCTCCTCACATCCAGTCTCCCTTAATGTTAGTCACATTGTTCAACTTTGGAAATATTCTTAAAATGCTCCCTTTTCTTACCCACCATGCAAACATAACCTGTATGCGTTCTCCTGGCACACCTCCTTCACCATAATCCTCTCTGACCTGTCCTGCCCCATCTATCCCCACCTCCGTCCTTTCATAATGCTGCAACAAAGTGGGCGGATCTTCCCCTCTTGCGCCTCTGCAAAATGGCTTCCAGTGCCTTCCAGAATTAACCCTTTTGAGAGCCAACGTTGCTGTGAGTTCCTCAAAATATCTGCTAAAAATGCCAGCTCTGCTCACAGCTACTTTTCTTTTTGGGTATTTAACTAAATTTCAATCAGTTGACTTGGCTGTATTTATTTATACTAAAAGAACAGTCGCTGTGAGCGACCCAGGAATTTTCAGAGGATATTTTGACGGTCTCTCACAGCATTTCCGTCATTTCTTTTAAGTATAGTGTATGAAAATCTTTTCTGTACTTCATTGTTCCTGTACTGTATTACATTCATTCTATCAGTTAAGCGCCGTGAGTCCTATTGGAGAAAGAGCACTATATAAATAAAATGATTATTAATTATTCCCTTATTGATTCCTCAAACCCAAAGTTAGATGCCAAACTACATTATACATGAACTTATTTCATGCTGGGTATAAGAGCAGTTTAATGTTTGTCCACTAGGAGTCACCCTAGCTGTATTCCAATGGTGTCTGTATTGTATCGCAAGTACACAAAGTTTCCTAAGAGCTGATGTCAGAGGCCAACATAGAAATGTGTTTTATACATTGTCTGGTGCAATTGTGTTTTATTCCTGAATTTTATTTATTTATTAACAGTTTCTTATATAGCGCATACATATTCCGCAGCACTTAACAGAGAGTAGTTGAACATTCACATCAGGCCCTGCCCCAGTGGAGCTTACAATCTATATTCCCTACCACATGTACACGCACACAGACGTGTGTTTGGAGCCAATTAGCCTACCAGTAAAATTTTGGGATTGTGGGAGGAAATCGGAGCACCCGGAGGAAACCCACGCAAGTACGGGGAGAATATACAAACTCCGCACAGTTAGGGCCATGGTGGGAATTATACCATCTGTACTGCCCAAGTCCTGAATATAATTTATTGTACAGACCTTGTCAAGTGAAATTGTATTTTTGGTGGGAATTCTGTACAGATTGTGTATATAATTGGCACGCTCATTATTAAATGAGCTGTCTGCATATTGTTGTAGTTAAATGAGCCTTATGTGTATGTTCTACATGTGGATGGCCGCTTTGCGCTGGTTGTCGCACAAATCTGTAATGTTACAGTGATGCGCTTAATGGTTAATTGGGACTTCTTAGTGAGTCATTTATGTATCTTATATTTAACTGTATATCATGCACGCTGTGATCTGTAAAATGATGCTTGGCTAATGGTCCCGTTTCTAGGTTGGAATCAATGAGTGCTGCGTTTTGGTTAATCTTAAATCCTAGTTTTGCATTGCTCCAATCTCAAACGAGTATGCACTTCTCACAGAGTGCAGGGGAGTGAATAGTCAGCCTGCTGGCAGGACTCATATATGTATATTTGACTCACAGCTGGGGTGTTTGCATTCCATCTTCCTCCTGAGTCCCGTCTTAGAAGAATGACCATTCCTTGTTTTGGAAGTGCTTTTATTTGTAAGCCAAACCCTGCAACTTTGACCATGTTCAGGGAGAATTTTTCCATTTCCGCAATGAAGCATTCTCCATTACGTTCTCGTTTTGTTTCATGTCATTTATGTGTCTTTTTGTTTTTTCATATTTCCTTTTCTGCCTATAGTTTACAGGAGTCTTCCATGTATATTTGCTGTGCACACTTATTATTCTTTATGTGGTGCCACAAGGGATCTGCAGCGCCCAATTACAGAGCACATAAACTAATAAGCAAACCTGGAAACAGTCATTTACAGTTGTATACAACCGAGCAGCGGTTGCCAACCTTTTTTCTCTTCCGTATCCCTTGATTAGACTTTTCATTTAAGAGTACCCCCTCTTGTCACGCAGCTGCCATGGCCCTCCCCCAACCCCCCATTCCCACCATGTAACCACACCGCATCTCCACCCCTGGCTGGCACGGAAACTGATCTCCTATGACAGCAGTTTCAAGGCCTGGCGCATGCACACTTCCGTGAGAGCGCTTGCTCAGGTCTGTGGATTTCACCAAATAGCAATTTTCACAGACCAGATTTGCCAGGTGGCACTCCGGGATTCCGACAGTCATTAGTCCAACATCGGAATTTCCAACTATTAAATGCCTGACTGAAGAGGGCTATTCTCCCTTGTGGGGTCCATGACCCCCACAGAGAGGGAATAGAAACTGTGGCAAGCAGAGCATGCAGTGATCGCGAAAACCCCCAAAAATGATGGGTCCCTGGGACCACTCACTTACAAAAATCGGGGTCCTACTTGACCTTTTCTGGGTCCCAACGGAATAAAGCCTCCTCTCCCCTTCCCCAGCATGGCACATACAGAAGCCTCCTCCTCTCTTCCATATGGCATATACCCTGAGCCAAGGGCCAGCCTGTGCCTTTTTTTTTTTTTTTTTGGTAAGCAAACATAGATTTGGGCACCCCAAAACTGTGGCTATTGGGGGGGGGGGGGGGTCAATTGGCAATTTGCCCACTCACATAAAGCAAGATACACATATACTAGAGAAAGGCATAATGTCGTAACAGGGACACCTGTGCTGCACCAATCAGGATTCTGCCCCCGTCCATTGTTTCTAGAACAAAATTAAAAGTAATGGCAGCAGAACAGGAGAGGTAGGGTTAGTGAAATCCCAGCAGAGTTTATAGGCTCCTCTCCTACAGGCAGCTCTGCCTGTTAAGAGTTAATTGGTGATCTTCAGCCTCTCTGCCAGCCGTGCAGTGAGGGGACAAGTGGGCCATTAACAGCCAGCACTCAGAGCCTGGAGGAGAAGACCGTGACACACAAGAGAGCAGCACCGCCGAGGTAGGAGAGGAGGAGGGAAGTCTGCAGCCCGAGTCCTGCTAGCAATAAATCCCCTTACATGACACAGCCAAGCAGCGGCAGCCTGCTAAATGGACCACGCACCCCTCTTACCTCTACTTCCTGCCCGGGTCTGCTCCATCCTCACCGTCACACCTCCCTGGTTCTGGCCCCCAATGCTGGTTTCAGTTCCTCATGCTCCGTCCTCACACCAGCCGCAGCTCTGTTCCCCTGCTGAGCAGCTGCTCGTGTTGGCTCCAGCCATCTGTTGTTGAGGCACAGTGCAGGAGCCAGCTTACGCGGCTTCCGTGCACTGCTGCCTATGACTCTGCGGTGACAGGGACCCTTTAATTTTCGCACCCAGCAGATGTGTGAAGCGGCCGTAAGTCACGCTGTGTCTTCTCCACGGTCGCATCACAACTGAGGGGGAAACAGATCCCAGGGGACCCAGCCATTCATAAAAAAATTAGTCCCTGGTGCTCCAAAGTGGGTAAAATACTCGCTATAGCGAGTATTTGCGAACCCTGGCGTGCCCGTCTTGGAGTTCCGGCAGTTGAGGGTCCAATGGTCATTATTCCGACATCGGACTCCCCACAAGGGAAAATAGCCCCTGGCAGTCAGGCATTTAACAGTTGGAAATTCCGATCTCAAACTAGTTGCCGTGCGGCACACAATAAGCAATGAGCAGGAAGTGGTTGGGAAAAGAAGTCGAAGGGATGCAATGCACAAACAAGATGCTCAATGAACAAAATGGCATATGTGAGCAGCAATGAGAGACTCCTCAAGAAGTTAGGATGGAACAGAGGGGTAGGATGACTGAGGGGTGGCAGGGTTTGGTGAAGAACTGGGTCTTGAGAACCTGTTCAAAGTTTTGCAGAGTGGTGGAGAGTCTGAGGGAGAGGTATAGAATTCCAGAGAAAAATCTTGGCTCCCGATGACGTACAAATGTAGGAAAGGCTGCTGACAAGCTAGATATTTTGGGAGTTTGGAGGGTTTTAATATATTAATTTAAAAAAAAAAAAACATTTCTTGATAAGGGCCGCATGGTATGGATTCTGTGTGTTTGCTGTGCCATAAATTTTTAATTAACGGGAAGTCTCTCTTTCAGGAAGGCAGATGAGTTTTTCAAGGAAAAGGTGGCAGTGCCCAGTCTACTGTGAAACGCGTGGCGATGCTCTGGAAATACCACACAGCGGAGTGTCGGCGTGGAAAGAGATCACCAGTGGTGAAATAAGATCTGCATGCTGTGCCAAAGAAGCCGCACTGCAGATGGAGGACTTTGCTGTAAATACGACTAAAACGACGTGGGCAGCACATAACTTGTACAATTCAGATTTTAATACATTTTTACTGACTTTTAAGTATTTGTTAGGTTTTTTTTTTGTTTTTTTTTTGTGGATCTTTATTTGTGTGGGAGAGGGAGGGCAGAGATAGCGGACAACACAGTGACCACTAGTTTAATTTCCCGTACATCTGTTACATTTCCGTCTAGCATTACTCAAATTTAGACTTCGCCTCGTTTTTTAAGATGTGATGAAGCTTTTAGCTTGGAGTGACCAAACTTTTTGCATAATGGGAGCGCTACACCGCTTTGATAGTGTCCATTGATTCTTCTGTGACTTGTTTGTGCGGCTCTACGTTAGATTAACAACTTGCGTTTCCCTTCAGAAACATCATACAGGCCTCTCTCTACTGTATTTACCATCACAGTTGTGGTTCAGATGCGCTTATCAAAGTATTTTTTATAAAAAAATTAAATAAAATTCTCTTCAGGCGGCAAATCATTTCTGCTATTTTAACTGCGTGTTTAATGGTGGCCTGTGGTGATGCCGGGTGTAATTGTTTGCAGAAAGTTTTTTATTTTTTTTTTATCGTGATTTTTTTTTTATTTTTTTTAACTGCTCGGCAATTCTGTGTGGCGAAGAGAGGTTGCAGTTGTCTGTGAGGGCGTACCTACCATGGGTTTATATTCAGCTTTCGTTTTTTTTTGTCTTGTACGGTTAAAACCTAAAATGTGTTTTTGCACAACCCCTTAGACAAATTGCTAGACTTTTTTTATTTTATTTGTTAAATTCCTTTATTGTGGCTCAAATATAAGACGGAACTTGGGCGTTTTGGGGTAGTTTTCTGCAATGTTAAAGAACACTAGATAGAATTCCGTATTGTATCTTGATTTTATTTTTGCACCATCAGGAGCTCGGTCCACTCCCCTAGAAATCTTGGCGGCGATGCGGTTGGACGGGAAACTGTTTCTCTGCACACTGGTTTGTGATCAGCCGCTGCGAATTTGGCTCGTCTAAACGTATACTAAGTCATTGTTACAAATGAAAGTTTTAGCCAAGTCCAGTTTAAGAAATATTTTATGTTCTCTGCGAGAAGATATTTCCAAGATTGTGGCTATTAGGGACTGTCTTAGTGCCTTCTCTAAATTTAATATTTTAGCAGAAAGTCATGAAATTATAATGATTTACCGGGTCTGTGTGCTTGGTAGTGAACCACTGATCTGCATTATGTTCTTATCTGCTTCTACACACGGTGCCATGTTATTTATTATGTTGATTGCAGTTTGTTTGTATTAACCCCCCCCTTCCTGTTCTTTCCAATAGTGATCATTACATTACAGTGTAGAAGAGTACGGTGGCTCAGGGGGAGCAAATATCAACGGTACATTTTCCTGCTTCCGTACTGCAACCATATAATACCGAATGGATTTCTTCTGTCATAGAGCCTTTAATGAATGTTAATTAGCAATTTAGCATGCTGGTGTTATGTAAAGAGATCTAGCGCTGATTTGCAGAGGAAAACTGTTTCTTTTGTTTATTTTTAAATCATGCAACTGTATCGCAAAACTGTATTTAACTGGGAACCCGTATAGTGACGTCTTATAGCTTTTTTTATTTTATTTTTTTATTTTATTGTTTTCCCACAATTTCAAAGCCATTTCATTGTGTTTGTCACAATTTTCTTCAGAGAAGAAATAAACAAGTATACTTTGTTTAATTTGTTCTGTATGGATACTAACTTTTATTTGATTCTTAATCATTCTGTCTAGACAGATTCGCTAAAGGGAGGTTTGACTAACAAAAATCAAAATAAATAAAACAAGAAATGTTTTTATTTTATTTTTTATTTTATGTTGGCGGTGTGGACAGGGAGAGCCAGCCTAGAATTACAAAACACACTGCCTGCATATTTTTACTGTTCCCAGTGTGCCCTTCACTGCGGGGTCTTCTTTCGTGGCCAGTTATATGCCAGTCTCTCCCATATCAGTAATGCCACCATTCAAACCCTACTTTACAACAAAGAATTTACAGACTGAAGCAATTGGTAAACAGTAAAACAAAAAAAAAAAATTTCCTACGGAAGATATAAAGACAGACGAGGAAAGAATATAAAAAAAATGATAATTGAATAAATCAATCACTCTGCTTCATTGAATAAAATTATCACTCTTCAATACTGTGCAGGCACTGCTAGTGTGTGTGTGTGTGTGTGTGTGTGTGTGTGTGTGTGAAAATACACTATATGGACAAAAGTATTTGGTGACACTTGATGATTGAATTCAGGTGTTCCAATCAGACCCATTGCCACAGGTGTTTAAAACCAAGCACCTATCCATGCAGTTTGCAGTTGCAAACATTTGTGATACACAATGGTTCGTTCTGAGTGACTTCAAGTGTGGAATTGTGATGGGGTGCCACCTTGGCGCTGTACTGTGATAGGATGGTGCCACCTTGGTGCTGTACTGTGATAGGATGGTGCCACCTTGGCGCTGTACTGTGATAGGATGGTGCCACCTTGGCGCTGTACTGTGATAGGATGGTCCTACCTTTGCAATAAGATGGCTCATAAAATTCCAGTCAATGTCAACTGTAAGTGATATTATTACAAAGTAGAATCATTTAGGAACAAACAGCAACTCCTTTTACAAAGACCATGTAAAATCACAGTGGTATCAACTGCTAAGGTGTGAAAGTCGCCTGCGCTCCAATTCCTGAGATAGAGTTCTGACATTCCACTGGCATTATTGTAAGCACAAAAACTGAGCTTGGTGGAACGGGGTTTCCAATATGTGCAGCATTTTGAACAAGGCCATGCTTCCACCATCAGTTTGGGGAAGGCCCTTTCTATTGTAACAGGACTGTGCCCCAGTGTGCAAAGTAAGGACTATAAAGACCTGGTTTGCGTTTAGTGTGGACGAACATGACCGGCCTGCACAGATCCCTAACTTAACCCCATCGAGCATCGTATGGGGTGAACTGGTATAGAGATGGCGAGCCAGGACTTCTCATCCAACATCATCTGTGCCTGAACTCATAAATGCCCTACAGAATGAATGGGGCGAAATCCCTCAGAATCACTCCAAATCAATGTGGAAAGTCTCCCTGAAAGCTGTTCTAGCAGCGAAAGGGAGACCAGCTCCATATTAAAGTGCATGTGTTTGAATACACTGTCATTACAGTTCCTTTTGGTGTAATGGTCAGGGGTCCAAATACTTTTGTTCATATAGTGTATGAATATCTGTGTGTGTATGTATGTATGTGTATCTGTCCTTCATAGACTAATAGGTTGATGGGTCTGGACAAGCTTGGTACACATACCCTTCATTCACTTCAGGTCTACAGTAAAAAAAAAAAAAAAATCACACCTTTCAACCACAGCCTGGTTTGACAGGCTGCCGGCACATGGGGTGGGGGATGGACGAAGTTGGACGGTATTCCCAGAAAAGGGCTGTGTCACCCTGCATTTTCTTGGGAGTGCCGAAGACTGGTTTCCTGGTCCCTGCCAAGAACTTCTGTCAGTCTCTCGATGGTCACCGCGGTGGGTGTTTCTCTGGCAGTTGAATTCATCAGCATTTTCCCACACGACGCTGATGTGTTCTGCATCCAGATCGAAGTCTATGATCTAAAAATAGTGACTTGTGATTTATTTACAAATAATCCTTTCCAATCATGGAGGCATAATGCAATGTTTTAGAAGTGTATATTGTATGGGTACAATTTCACACCAATACACCTTGCTCTCAGATGCTCCACGCAGTGCAAAACATTCCGCTTCCAGGAGGCACCTCTGCAAAATGGGCGATTGGCTGGAACTGCTGCTGAAGTAAAGAAGAGCCACTAAGGTGAGCCGGGGCTGACATGACAGTCGTGGAAGTTGCAGGAGGGACATACCATAGAGCTGCTGGAGCAACAGAGGCAGACATGTATAAGGGGCACTACTATTGTGGCTGTGTTCAGTAATGGGCACTGCTGCTGTGGTATGTGTATAAGATGCACTACAACTGTGGACATTATGTGTAAGGGGTACTACTATTGTGGCTGTTCTCAGTAATGGGCACTGCTGCTGTGACGTGTATAAGATGCTGCTGCACTACAACTGTGGACATTATGTGTAAGAGGTACTATTATTGTGGCTGTTCTCAGTAATGGGCACTGCTGCTGTGACATGTATAAGATGCACTACAACTGTGGACATTATGTGTAAAGGGTACTACTGTGTGGCACAAGATGTATAAGGGGTACTGCTCTGTAGTGTAATGTGATCAAGGGACACCACTACTACTGTATATGGTGTCATATCAATCAGGGGCTCTACATGCTGTGTAATGTGAATAAGATTTTGCCATGGTGTCATTCCATTTGGGGGTACGATTATGTGACTACGCCTCTTCCTTCATTAATGCCACTTTACCTTTGTAAAGTATTGTAGGTAGGGCACAAATGTAATATTTATAGGAGGGGGATATAAGTGGTTGCTGGGGAAATGAGTTCCATCCACTATCTCTATAGGACTACTGTACATACGTAATAATTGGCCGTTGCAGGTTTGTTGCACTCTAGGGTCATGGAATCCATACATTTATTTACACTGCACCGGTGCTGTTCTTGTGCTTCACACATTCTGTTCATAACAATTGGTATCATTAAGTTACAAGCATCTACGGAAATTAATGCTTCTTGCCCGAGGCATGAGGTATTGCGTGCCTCTAACAGATGCACAAGGCTGCTGGTGGTATCAATGAACTTTTATGCGATTTTTTTTAATACCAGTCACACTTTAGTAATATCAGTTACAGTAAGAAGAACCTTATAAGTGTTGTTGTTCTCTTCATTTCCCGGAATGATCTATAGTTCTACATTCCATTATGGAACGCACTCGCTGAGGGTCATGTCACAGGATATAAGGAAATACCGTACATATTCACATTCATACACATACATATATTCAGTGCACTTGTGCGGTTCTGCTATACTCTCCCATTCACTTCTGCTCTTCCTTGATATCCTTACAGGAAATTCCAGTCAGTCGTTGGGGCAAAGATAGTCCTTCACCTGAAAATCCTTTTAATATCAGTAACTGGTCTATAGCCAGCCTGTGTAGAGGCGTAAACAAGTTGTAAAACAGTGGGCCTGATTCGGAGCTGCAAAGCGGAACGATGCTGCGCTGCAGGAGAGGCAGATGTAACAGGTGCAGGGAGAGTTACATTGGGACTGCCCTGGCCCTATATCACCCCCATAAAGTTGGCTATGTGCAGGAACAACATAAATATTTCATCAGTCATATAACCGTCAAAACAACGGAGGACTTTCCAGACCATTTGCGGGGCAGGTCGCAACAGTTGCTTGACCTCCCATGCAGCTGCTGTGATGGGAAAAATGGAGGCCCGGCAACTGCTAAGCTATGCAGGCTGTGGGCTACCCTGAAGATGCGGGTGCTTCGCTGTATAGGGGATTGATTATATGTCTGCAATAAGATTGCACGATATTGCAATCGCGGGGAAGGACGCGGCACATGAAGCGGTCCGGCAGTCTCCCTGGCGGCCCCCCTACACGACCTGTAGTTCTACCGTTTCTCACAAAACTACAGATCATGCTGAATTAGGCCCCTGTATACAGACACAGCCCTAAGTTTTATTTTATGTATGGGTTGTATTAAATTGGTTATAAGACTGATGCACTCATTTGTGAGAAGCGGCTCATTGTAACAGGTTGCATATGTAAATAAATAAACGGTGAGCGCTGTTACAGTGGGAGGGCAAGAAATAAAAAGAAAGAAAGAAGGAAAAGGAAGAAAAAGCATTGGTGGTCCGTGGATCATACACTAACCTGACCCAACGTCTAGTGGCTTTTCCTGCCCTGCTTTGTAATTGCAGCCGTGATGTAGATGCTGGCTCACTTGGCGCTTCCAGGTGGTAATTTAGGCATCCGATCCACAGGAATTTCGGTACTTGTGTATTATCACGCCGCCCACTACTCCATTTGCATAGAGGGCTATTCACGGTAGTGAAATCGCATCGCATTGAATGCCATATTGTATGGCATGTGATGCGATGCGATTTTCCTATCTAATGTATTCACTGCTCTGCGTCGATACTGGGGGGGCCTTAATAAATGACATTATATGTCATTTAATGCTATAGTACATTAAATGCCATTATAAGTGTCAAAATCACATTGCATCGCATGCCATTCCATAACAGCATGCGATACAATGAGATGCGATTTCACTATGTTTGCGTACGTAGTAAAATCGGGCGCCGTGAATTTATTTTCAATTTCAACGCGTTTCATACACTTGCATGCACTTTTTCAAGAATAAAAAAAACTTTTTCTTTGGTCCAACTTTATTTAATTATGGATTTTTTTTTTTACCTGGAAATGGTCATCTCAAATTTGGTGGGAACGCTATGGACCCTGGCACGCAGGGACCATGCTCCGTCATGGGGTCCCCGACCCCCATAGATGTGGAATAGAACCTTGTAGTGAACTACTGCGCCCACAGCATTGCTAGTGCAGCAACCCCACATGTGACAATACCTGTGAAGTTATCCACATCCCCTCGCGGGGCTCGCTGCGCTCGCCACACTATATAAAATCAAATCCACGCCGACATGGATAGTGGGGGTATGAAAAGGTCGGAGGATGTGTACCGCCGCCCCTCACGGGTTCGCTGCGGTCACCACACTTCGGGTTGGCGTTAATAGTGGCGGTGGCGTTAACAATGGGGGTGCATATAACATACTAATCACCCATCAGGGTGCCTGTACAATGAAATCATCGATCTGATCGCATGCGATGCGATCAAAACTATGTAACAAGATTAAAATCGTGGGCACCGTGCTAGGAAACAAGTACCTAATAATGTCGTCTTTTTTAAGGGTAACTCCCCTTAGAATGAGAATATTTCCTTATCTGGCATTTTTGGATTTGTGCCCTGAAATTACCTGTTTAGCAAGTAGAAGCTGCCATTTGACAGATGGGTTTGTAAAATCGGACTCTATTTAGGGGACATCTGCAACCATGGAAACACACTGTGGACTGCGCCGTTTGTTTCCAGTGACAGATGTTGTGAAGGCGGGCGTGTTGTTTACAACTTATTATGTCCTTGTCATCAGGTTTCATCTGTGGCCAGAAAATATAATTTGTTAAACATCATTTTTGTGTCAGCTGTCCTCAATGACAAACGGCATCTGTGTCCTCTAGATTCCTAACATTAAAGGTTAAAAAGATTTTGGAATATAACTCGTTTATTGAAGTACGATTAGGCCTGATTTTTGCAGGGCACGTAACCACTGCAACCAAGGATGCCCACTGCCAAGACGCACTAATGCGACTAAACACACAGGGGATTATTCTGGTTCACTCTGTCTGGCAAATTCCTTCTTAAATGGACAAAACCATGTGCACTGCAGGTGGGGCAGATGTAAAATGTGCAGAGAGAATTAGATTTGGGTGAGTTATTTTGTTTCTGTGCAGGGAAAATACTGTGTAATCATCCTCTATCCCCCAGCGTAACCGCCGTCATTATTTTGGGCACTTATGCCTAGCCACGACGAGAGCAGGACAAATGCTAATTTGGCGTCTATGACGCAGCCACACACTCGGAATAGCAAGTAACAATGGCTCCATACTTGGGACAGTCCTTGATACACCAGCAAGACGCTTCTGCCCAGGACCACCCAGAAATGACCCTGAAAAAAAGGAGCACAGCGTCAACAGAACTGCGGAATGTAAGCTAGACAAGGCTGGTATCCTTGCTGTTCATTGCTATATAGTGCCCCTTAATGATTTTAGGGCACTTGGGGTCCTGCTCTTGTGTTATTTATACAAATTTGTGCCTGGTAGGATGGCACCTGCCCGGGCAAGTCCCACCTCAATAGGCAATGCACATAGCTAAAGCAAACGATTCACACCCCGTTTTGTCACGCATGAGATCGCTGTCAAACATGTTTTCCAATAAAAACACGGAAGCACGTGTGCACATATTACGGCTTCATCCAGCTGCGATTTGTTTAGTAAGGCTAAGGGCCTAATTCAGACCTGAGCGCACAGCTGTTAACTTTTGGAGCCCTGCGACCAGGTATACGGCGCCCGCCGGTGTGAAAACCCGCCCCATGCAAGCCAGCGAATTGCTTATCAGAGCCTGCGAAAAGTAGAAAAGTAAATGTACCCCTTGATCTCACTCGATGATGGTGAATTGCGCACGAGAGCGTGCGAGAGGAAGGGTAAGTAAATCACCTGCATAACCTAGGGCTCTTTCTGCTGATTTCCCAATGCACCAGAGATATTTCCAGGCGTGTGCCAACACTGCCAGCTGTTGGAAGGCAATGCTTGTACCTCCCATAGCCCGGCAGTGGTAATCAATCCTGACACCTGCTTGTTGTGAATGTAATCAGGCAGAGTGCCCTGTTCTGACTTGTGCGCTGTATTAAAGACGTTTCACCCTTCCCAGTACTCTGCTTGGCTCATTGGCCTTATTTATTTCTAGGAAATGCACTGATTTACATAAGAAAAAGCAAACCGTCAGTGTACTGTATTATCCTCTACGTGCTGCATGGATCTCTTCAGTATAATATTCCCTTCATATTATCTTATCTAATATATAGGTAGAGAAATAAAGCGGCACTCGGAGACTCTGTGCTGGGTGAATAAGTTTGGACTATTTTTAATCCATGTGCTTGGCTCGACGTTTCGGGGCTCGGCGGGGCCCAAAACTTTAAGCTAAGCACACGGATTAAACATAGTCCAATTATATATATATATAGAGAGAGATACCAGATCTATTTAACATGGAAATCCAACCATATAATCAATTTCTAATCAGGCAGGTTATCTTTATTCATGAAATTTTAGTTTACACATCAATCCAGCAGATGTCGCACCAAAACGAATGCAACACGCTATGGTTATGCATTATTAGAGGCCCCTACTGTCTTTGGTTCCACTGAGCAATAACTGACATCTCCTGGAGCTGCGCCACGGGCAAAAAGTGAGTTCTCTAATAAATCTTTGTTAATCTCTATCATTGGTGAATCGGTTGTGGGGGAGTCCATAAGATTATGACCATGCTACTAGGCTTGGGACAAACACATGTTTAATCTGAAAGTAAACCTTATCTTTTTCAGAAGTGGCGTTAAAATATTTAGCATTCTCCTGGTTTGCTATTATTTCTCTGGAAATTTGAGAAGTGACATGTCCTAGTTTTGCCTCAGATAAGGAGGATTAATTGGCTGTGTGATTCTATGTAAACTAAGAGGTAAATTCAATTGTGAAATGCCGGCTAACCGTATTGCCCATATTATGCCCTGAGATCACTGATTTTTGTTCACCGCACCATAGGACTGCATACGAAACGCCAGGGTCTTGGGGTACATATCCGGTATCATCCACAATTGATTTTGACAATTACCCTGAGATGGTCACCAATATTTGGGGAGTTGTCTACTTTTGAGGGCCGTGTTGTCCTTCATTGAATTGAAACCCTAGTTTACTGTATTTGTCTGGAATTAATTTGTGTTCCATAGTCCATTTCGTATTTCATATTCTGAATGACTGCAAATGCAAGGGTGGTGGTTGTGGTGGTGGGGATTCAGTTGCCTGGAAACCCTCATTCCCCACAGTGGCCACTACACACTGTGTAAAGGGTGGAATAGAGTGGTGCATATGCCCAGTGGCATCAAATTTTCCTACCAAGTCGGCTGTGTATTTGTCTGTGGATCTAAGCGCTCAGGCATCGCACAGGAGAGAATCCACTGTGACCATTGGGCCTGCATGTGTTTGATGTTCTGTATTATATAAAGGTTCAGTGGTTAATATCCAGGCAGCCCGGATGTCTGCGTTCAACAATCAGGCACCAACATTCCAACTGCCCTCGCAACAACGGCATTGGAACCATGAATGGATCAGGATCCCGATACCAGAATACTGACGACCCCGGGATCCTGATTGGTAAATATGCCAGCTACTTACCAGGATTCCCTCCAATAGGATGTCAGTATTCTTAATGACAGTGTCCTGACCAACGGTCACCCATATTTATCCAATATAAACTGCACCGTGTTTGTGTTTACATGCTAATTACACATCCTTATACAGCACTCTAAAATCAAACATGTGGAAACCACCCTTACAGATAGCCTGCATTTGCCCTTGGTGTTGTAATATCTGATTTCTAGGATCCCTTTGATATGATATATTTCATGTCCCACCCACGCTCCTATAAATTACAGGCTGTGTTGCAATCAGTAAATGATGTTCTAGTAAAGAGATAAATAACATGGCTCCAGATTGCAACACGTATTATGTCATGTAGATAGATTTGGGTGGGGGCTGAAATATATTGCAATGACAGAGAGACATTTTTGGATTCAGATTTTGGAACACAAACAAACTACTGTACTATTACACACCACACTGACAATCACTTTGCCCCAAGGTTTTTCTTTATTTATAAACTCATATTCAAGTGGTTTGTAGTTCAAAGTTGTGGAACATTCAGAAGAGGGGGTTGACCGGTTCCTCGAACTCACACCCTACTCTCTCGTTCCATCAAACCACTTTTTCACCCAAAGGGCTTCATTCTGGCAATGAAAACTTTTTTTTATTTGTACAGTATTGTTTTTGTGTTGTTGGCATTATATGAATATAAAAAAAAACACAATAATGTAAACCAAATTAAATATCTCGGATTGTCATTTAGGAATATATTTTTAATTATTATTATAATTTGTAATATATAATATTATTTTTGACCTGGAAGTTAATTAATACCAGAGGGTTAATGTTGTATGCAGTCTTTGCTGTATTATATACAATCATTTATATATTTGTTTTTCAACTAATATTCACTCCCGCATGAAAGTGATTGACTCATCTCTAAATTGGTTGGCTTAAACAGCTTAAACACAAAAACACACATACACAAACACAAGGGTGGTGTAATGGTTAGCATTACTGCCTCACAGCGCTGAGGTCATGGGTTCAATTCCCACCGTGGCTCTAACTGTGCGGAGTTTGTATATTCTTCTTGTACTTGCGTGGGTTTCCTCCGGGTACTCCGGTTTCCTCCTACAATCCAAAAATATACTGGTAGGTTAATTGGCTCCAAACAAAATTAACCCTAGAATGTCTGTGTGTTTGTGTACATGTGGTAAGGAACAGAGGCGTACCTAGATATTCGTGGGCCCCATAGCAATAGTTTGTAAGGGCCTTCTATTTAGCAACTGATGGTAATAAATGTATGTAAAACATATTACTTAGACAGCAAAGATGGGCCCCTTCAGCTCTGGGCCCCATAGCAGCTGCACCCATTGCACCTATGGTAGTTACGCCCTTGGTAGGGAATATAGATCATAAACTCCATTGGGGCAGGGACTGATGTGAATGTTCAACTATTCTCTGTACAGCGATGCGGAATCTGCTCTAAGCCAATTGTCTCGGATGGATACTCTTCCCTGATTGGTCAGAGGAGAGAATTTACCTTCCGTCTAAACCTGCCACCATCGACCAAACCATAATCCATTCCTCTAGCCAGGTCCTTGCGTCTAAAAAGAAAAGTTATATTCTTGATTTCCAAGTCGGTGCATTTGTCTTCATTAACAAACATCGTGGACTCGTGCAGTTCATATCACTATTGAAATCCTGTTCTGTGCATATTTGGAGAGACAAATACACGCTGAAACCCTGAATATAAATCATCAAAATTAAAAGTAGGGTGTGAGATTTTATAGTTCAGTGAAATCCATGTATTGGCTAATCAAGTACTATATTATGTAGACGTCCCTGTGCCAGCACTCAAATGCTATTGAGTTTTTGCAGGGGTGGACTTGCCATCAGAAGATCTCGCCGAGCCGCTCCGTCTCTCTCGTTACTCTGCTCTGCTGGAACAGGAGAGCGCTACGTGGCCACGCCCTCCCTGTTAGCGACACTCCCCCATGATGAATGCCAATGACCATTATTCATGTGCGCGTGTGTTACAAGTGCCAGGGCCAAATCTTGTCCCAAGTTCATCCCTGTTCTTGTGTGTCTATAATCTTTATATGGAACCACCTCCTAGATTTAGAAATTCAGAAACCCTTTTGGACTCATTTAGCTGTGGACTAAAGTAACTCCAATACTTACTTTTCATACAGCCGCTGTACTTTGAATCCCGGGCAGGCGCTTGACATCATGTGATATCGCCATGCCTGCATTAGCAGGGGAACGTCCAGCATTTTTATGGTGGTGCCAGCTTCCCTCCCCTTACTGAGCGAATGTGAAACGAGCCCTGTCTGGTTTTTGCTTTGAGAACCAGTGATGCCACCGTTCAGCCCCTGGTCGTTATTAAATTAGTACTCTAATTAGTACTTAGAGTACTTGGATTAATTAACCAAGAGACGAGTCAAAAACAATTTTTGGCGATTATATTTTGTATACTGTATATACAGTTGTGAGGGGAGCTGGACAGCTAATGCTACAGCACGTGATGTGTTCATAGTTCCATATAAGTGATTTTTTTTTTTTTCAGGTAAGGAAATGGTTGCTAGGCAACGTGACCTCGAGTCTCACCGTCTCCTGCCAATTCCTGTGTTCTGCTGCCCGTTTTCCTTTGGATGGACCACAGAAGTGGGTCCTGTTTATGCTGTGAATAGTGAATGCAGATGAATCCTCCACAGGTCTATCTGTCCTCAATTACAGAGGACAAAATATGACAGACCAGTATCCTAATACATTTACCGTCCGATCCCGCCGTTGTGCGCCGCAGTCGCATACCCTCCAACATGACCCATTCCATTATGTACAAAATACTCTGTTCCTGGACTTCCCTAGTTACAGAGCTTGGACTCCAGGACAGTCCAAAATTCAAAGAGGGGGGTCACAGCAACTGCCAGTGAGTCCAGGACAGTGATGTTTGGGGTGGCAGTAGGTGTGGCTCCCCTTTTTGAATATTGGACTTTGCTGCAGCCTCACCTCTGCAACTGCCACTGGTAAGGAAGTCCAGAAACAGAGCATTCTGTACCTAATGGAATGGGCCATGTTGGAGGGTATGCAGGTCACGCAGAGAGCAGTACGTCCAATGTCATGCCACATGTGACAGATGCAATCGTTCTGTGCTTTGGGAAAGCAGCCATATTTATTAGGTGCATAACTGTATGGGTCATTTCATGAAATATAGGACACAATACATGAAAATCATCATCACCAGATCATATATGTGATGCATCTTCACAGGCCTACACTGATTCATTCACTTAGGTTCTACAGGCGTGAGTAATTTGTATCAGAGGAGCCCTTTGACTGGGGACAGAAATGTAATGCGAGTCACATCTGTATGTAACATGAGTCACATGTCAAAATTGTTTTTTTTGGGGGGGTTCACTTTTTGGTGAGTGTGTCAATCATAAGTTGATAGGCTTATAAGTGTGTAGTACATCAATTGCATTGTAAAAATAATAAAAAAAAATTAGGTCTGAAATAAATAAATATATAAGTCCCCACAGTTCCTATGTCCATTCTGTTTTAACATGAGTCACACATATAAACAATCAAATTTAATTTTCAATGTACATTTGTTTCTGCTTCTAAGCATTAATTACCTACCGCATATTTTATTGTCAATGTTGAATTTCAGCTTCATTGTGTGTGTGTGTGTGTTGCACTGAACATCTATAAATGACCATGAAATGTAACGTGAGTCACATCTCATGCATCAGAGTCATCGTCCCAACACATTTACCACCAGGCATGGAAACTTTTTTTTAAACATTATTTAATTAAAATAGAGCAGTGTGACCTTCTTACTACTTCCACATAGGACAACGTCAGGCCAACCCACGCAATAATAAGACATATATGTTCTTCATATATCTTTATGTAAAGCTTGAAAATAGTCATTTGGCTGAGATCTGTGCTAGAGATTGGTTGAGGTTCCTGAGCCAGTTGCTAGGTTGGCTTTACCTGTAGTATCTAGGGTGGGAACAGGTTCAATTATAGTTTATATTATAGAGAGAAGCAAGTAGTAGCACAGGAAGGGAGATATCACTGTGTCTGTACAAGCCCAGGGTGCAACACAAGTTCCTTAAAGCCAGTTGTTAATGCAGATACTTTTAAGAAAAGTTATCGTTTCCGCACTTGATGTTGACATGACACTTCCAGGGGTCTCGCTTTATACCAATAAATGATCGTTTGCGGGTACCTTGATCCTTCAGTGGTTCCAGTGGTAACACCCCTAACCCCAATCCTAACCACCCAGCATCTATGCAGCACAGCCTCTCTCCCCAGCCCAGCACACGCTCCTCAGTGCTGTGTGCTGAGGTGGGGAGAGATGCAGCTGCAACCTGGTCTCTCTCTCCCTGAGCGGGTTTCCCAACCTCCGGTCGCACGCCCGCACCCCCTGCTAAGGTTTATTTCTTGCGGGCGAATCGCATGGCAAGCAAAACACATTTCATTTTGACTATATAGTACAGATCTGTACTATATAGTCTTGCCTGCACAGTCTATTTTTCTATATAATTTCAATGCCGCAGGGCATCGTGATCGAATGATGCTGAAAACCGTTTGATGTCTATCCGATTTTGATTCGATTTTGACTCTGCAGTCAAAATTGAATCAAAAGCTAGTCAGAATCGCTCTGTGTGTACAGGGCAATAACTGTCATTTCAAAGACTGTGCTAGAAAAATGACAGCAGCTGATTGGTTGCTTTGTGGAGAAGTGGCATATGAGGGCCAATCAGCTTACCTCTGCAGGTTACATGTGATTTCTTTATACCCCTTTACTGGTTCTGCCTTTCACCAATGAGAAATTATCTTTGAATATCTTGGTTTACTTTGAGCTCAGCTACAGCATCAGTATGGAAGGGTGTTAATACTTATGCAACCCAGATATTGATTCTTTTGTAATTCACTGGGATGACACCACATGACCTTGACTAAACAAGTACTATCTTCCGATGGTGTGGAGCGGGGTAACAGTGACATAGGCAGGTGCTCCAATCCGGCGCTGCCACGTCATTGACTGGTCAACAAGAAGGGCGGAGCACACACCTGTTGGGGGCGTGGACACCTAGCTCCAGCCATCTCTTATGTCAAAAATCTGCCAACTGCAAGCAGCAATAATATAGGGATTTATGATACTACCACAAAGTCTATGAATCCAGTGAATATAGTTGTAATGAGAGCAGAGCACTGTATTATTTTCCATATCATATACAATATTGTATCTACATGTATTCCGCTGACCCCGGGATAACCCCGTGACCCTAATTTGAAATAGTGATCAGTTTCTGTCATAAACTCCCTCTCTGCTAGAACATTGCTTTATTAGCAGGAATTTGTGGAACTCTACATAAATAATCATTTATCTTACTGATGGGTTATTGTTGGAAGCTATGTTGCTATGGAAACGGCAGCAATGTTTTCCCTTGTTTATATAAGATTACCAGGGATGAGTGACAGGCAAAACTAAAACAGATTCTTCAGAGTTTCTCACCCTCCGCACGTTCACATGTTGTTTGGATCCTAGGCATAGGAGTTATTTACTAAGATGATTATGTATGTCATGTTATAGCCTGCAGTTGTTTTAGGTATACAGCAATGGAGAGATCTTAGGCCAAACTACTGACTAATTAGGATCATTGCAAGTGACACATAACTCATCATAGCTGAGTGCTGAGCAACTTTGCGCAGGTCAGGGTCACCAAGTAGTACCGCTTGGCCGTATCCGAGGACAGGGGCAGTCATCCTGCCCCCCCACACACACACTCTCCCCCTGAATCATGCATGGCACCGGTACTGAAATCATTGCACCCACCAAGGTGCTGCTGACATCACTGTCATCCTCTTGCGGGATTTCACAGCCACTGCTGCGGCCGTTGGGATTTCTGTGACGTCCAGGAGCTGAGAGTGAGGTGGCACCATTCCACTCAGTCTCAGCTCCTTCCTCAGCGGTACCGGAAGTATGTGATTGTCGGGCAGCGGGCTTTGAGCTGTGTGGTGTCGGACATATCATTTATCGTGAATTATTGTGACATTCATTATTTATTTATTTACAGTTTCTTATATAGCGCAGCAGGTTCAGTTACAGTGTCTAATATAACACAGTACATTCCGTTACAGTTTCTTATATAGCGCAGCAGATTCTGTTACAGCGTCTTATATAGTGCAGCAGATTGTGTTACAGTGTCTTTTATAGCGCAGCAGAATCCATTACAGTGTCTTATATAGCGCAGCAGATTCCGTTACAGTGTCTAATATAACACAGTACATTCCGTTACAGTTTCTTATATAGCGCAGCAGATTCTGTTACAGCGTCTTATATAGTGCAGCAGATTGTGTTACAGTGTCTTTTATAGCGCAGCAGAATCCATTACAGTGTCTTATATAGCGCAGCAGATTCCGTTACAGTGTCTTATATAGCGCAGCAGATTCCGTTACAGTGTCTTATATAGCGCAGCAGATTCCGTAAATGTGCCTTATATAGCGCGGCAGATTCCGTTACAGTGTCTTTTATAGCGCAGCAGATTCCGTTACAGTGTCTTATATAGCGCAGCAGATTCCGTTACAGTTTCTTATATAGCACAGCAGATTCCATTACAGTTTCTTATATAGCACAGCAAATTCCGTTACAGTGTCTTATATAGCGCAGCATATTCCATTACAGTGTCTTATATAGCGCAGCAGATTCCGTTACAGTGTCTAGCGCAGCAGATTTCGTTACAGTTTCTTATATAGCACAGCAGATTCCATTACAGTGTCTTATATAGGGCAGCAGATTCCATTACAGTTTCTTATATAGCGCAGCAGATTCCGTTGCAGTGTCTTATATAGCGCAACAGATTCCGTTACAGCATCTTATATAGCGCAGCAGATTCCGTTACAGTGTCTTATATACCGCAGCAGATTCCGTTACAGTGTCTAATATAGCGCAGCAGATTCCGTTACAGTGTCTTATATAGCGCAGCAGATTCCATTACAGTGTCTTATATAGCGCAGCAGATTCCGTTACAGTGTCTTATATACCGCAGCAGATTCCGTTACAGTGTCTAATATAGCGCAGCAGATTCCGTTACAGTGTCTTATATAGTGCAGCAGATTCCATTACAGTGTCTTATACAGCGCAGCAGATTCCGTTACAGTGTCTTATATAGTGCAGCAGATTCCGTTACAGTGTCTTATATAGCGCAGCAGATTCCGTTACAGTGTCTTATATAGCGCAGCAGATTCCGTTACAGTGTCTTATATAGTGCAGCAGATTCCATTACAGTGTATTATATAGCGCAGCAGATTCCGTTACAGTGTCTTATATAGCGCAGCAGATTCCGTTACAGCGTCTTATATAGCGCAGCAGTGTCTTATATAGCGGAGCAGATTCCGTTACAGTGTCTTATATAGCGCAGCAGATTCCGTTACAGTATCTTATATAGAGCAGCAGATTCCGTTACAGTGTCTTATATAGCGCAGCAGATTCCGTTACAGTGTCTTATATAGCGCAGCAGATCCCGTTACAGCGTCTTATATAGCGCAGCAGATTCCGTTACAGTGTCTTATATAGCGCAGCAGATTCCATTGCGCTTTACAATTGTAAACAGAGATAAAACAAACTGGGTAACAACAGACATACTTGGAGGTAGGAGGGCCCTGCTGCAAGCTTACAATCTATAGGGATATAGGAGGGAAACACAAGGACAGGCATCAGTAATAGCATAGCAGTCCCACCAAGTTACAAGTCCAGAAGGGAAGCTATATAATACATAAGTGCCTCAGAGGGTTATGCGTGTGGTATATAAATATGATAGGCTTGCCTAAAGAGGTGAGTTTTCAGCTTGAAAGTTTGGAGGCTAGTGGAGAGTCTTATTGTGCGTGGAAGGACATTCCATACACAATAAGGCATTATTCATAAACAGTTGTGTTATTCTTTATATTATGCAGGATGTTTGGAAAAATAGGGAACATTCTGTAACATGTGATTTGCAGTTTGTTTTTTAAAATAATACTGTATCTACTTTCTTTAGGATTTGAACACAATCACAATGCTGACTAATAAATTCTACTTTATCTTTATAACCGCCATTATATCACTTTTATTGATAGGGGCCCAAACAAGTTTGTTGTCCAGGGCCCCCACAGACCTTTATCCTGTCCTGTCCCGATTTTCGGGTCCTGTCCCGCTGTCCCACCCGCGGCAGGCATTGTCCCGCTGCGGGGGGTGGCAGTTGGGAGACCCCCCAATCTAATAGAATAGACGCTGTGCGCATGCGCACAGCGTCTATTCTCGTATGAAAATGAGGTCACGGCTAATTAGCATAAGCCGCGCCCTCATTTGCATACGCCCCACCCCCTTTTCGGACGCTCGCGTGGCTTCGACGCGCGAGTGTCCCTATTTCCCCAACACAGAAGTTGGAAGGTATGGTAACCCACTAAACTGTTACGCACATATCCTTCTGCTTTCAAGACAAAATGGCCCCAAATATTACCTCTGTGGGCTCATACCACATCATAATTTACCACCCCCCAAGACGTTAGTCCATCGAGTTCAACCTATCTGACTTGTAACTACTGACTTGAGTAAGTCATATCTATAGGTTTCCCTTACTGGCCAAAAATGTATCCAGTTTTTATTTAAATTCAGTAACATTAGTTGCTGTAACCTCCCCCATCGGCAATGAATTCCAGAATGTTACTGCTCTAATGGTGAAGATTCCTCTTCTTAATTCAGTACGGAATTTATTTTCCTTGAGCCTCAGTGCATGCCCGCGTGTCCTAAGTATAGGCCAGTTAGTGACCAATCATCTCCCAGTTCCATATGATTCCCAATCCTGTATCTCAACATACTAATCATCATATCACCTCTCAACCTGCATTTCTCCAGTGATAACATATTCAGCCTGGTTAACCTATCTGTGTATTCTAGTGATTCGAGACCTTTTACTAGCTTAGTCGCCCTTCTCTGTACCTGTTCCAAATCATTTATGTCCTTTCAAAAAATGCCCCCTCTTTCCAATGAGGCCTTCTACTTGCCCCAAGAAGCCCCTCCTGCCCCAGTCACCTGACTCATGTTGGGATTCCATCGGGATGCCTGTGTCGGTATTCTGATGCTACAACCAGTAGTCCCCGCCCACCACAAAAATGTTGTAACTCAACCGTACCTCGTCAATGTAGGGGATCTTTCCTCCCTTTTCAGCTTCGGTTGTGTCTGACCCCCATTAACACAGCTGTTGGGTATCATATAGTTGTTTGGGGATTATCCCCTCCCTCTTGCCTCCATCCACCATTGCCTCTGAGCTCCTTACCACACCTACCAGCAATGAAAATGTCCCTCCCAAAATGGACGCCTCCTCTTTGAAAACAGTTATTATGAATGTAAGAGGATTTGGCAGCTATTTTGGGAATGACAGAGAAACTGCTGGCAGACGCAACGGGCCCCAAGTGGCAGTTGTGGAATGAGCTTATCTGTTGTGGGGTGCAGGGGCAGCAGCGCAAATAAATTTAAATAAAAGGTGTAAATTGGAAGAATAGTTTGTGACAGTTGGGTTCCATATACAGAATACCAGAAAGTGTGATGTGCAGATGGCCAACAGCTAAATAATTCCCCGGTGAAAAGATGAAGCCCAGCATTGTGGCCTGGCAAACGGGGGCAGACGGCAGCCACGGGCGGAGAGACGGGAAGGGTTCAAATAACAATGTGTTAAATCAGCACTCTGGATCTGAACGTGATGTGGAGCCGTCACCCTGTGTCAGTAAGTGTGTGACACCTGGGACATCTAGTCCTATAGATCCTGTACACGGCGCCGCAGGGAGATGTAAACACCGGTTAAGTCTCTACACCCCGTGTCCATCACTTGGTATTATCTTTGTTGTATAGCTAATGCTGTATTCATCCTTGTTTCTGCTCCGGTACGGGGAACTCACTCTGCAGGTTATCTCTGTCAGATTGTTTACAAATTTTCCACCTCTTAAAGTTTCGGTACTTATATGTTAGTACATACGTACGCTTGCGGAAGAAAATCGCATCGCATGTACCGTTTTAGTGCCGTGCGATGCGATCCCAGTACTGTATATGCATATAGTAGTGATGTATGCTATAGTGACAATTGTAGGTACCCCCCCTATTATCCATACCATCCCATACTAACCCCCCCAGTATCCACCACCACCCCATAGCGTTGCAAGTGCAGCATTGCCCCACTATCCACGCCACCCCGCGAGGGGTGGCAGAATGCATCCTCCCAACCTTTTCATACCCCCACTATCCACGTCAGGGTGGAGTCGACTCTATATAGTGTGGCGAGCGCAGCAAGCCACCGAGCCCAAGGGGACGCGGATTACGTTACATGTACGCTCGCCACGGTTCGGGCTGCGCTTGCCACACTATATAATATAAACTCCACGCCGACATGGATAGTGGGGGTATGAAAAGGTCGGGAGGACGCATTTGGCTGCGCTTGCAACGCTATGGGGTGGTGTGGATACTGGTGGGGTTAGTATGGGGTGGTATGGATAATAGGTGGGGTATCTACAATTGTCACTATAGCAGGGAATCAATTATTTAGTAATATCGCATCGCACCGCATTACAAGTTTTAGTGTCATAAAATGTGTGAGGAACAATGTGATGCGATGCGATAAGAGCGGGAAAAATAAGACATAATTAGTAATATCGCATCGCACGCATAGTGTGACACTAAAAGTGGACATGCGATGCGATGCGATTTCCTTACGCAGAATAGCCTACTAAGCAAATAGCTCAGTGGGTGCCCAACTAACATATAAGTACCAAAGTTTCTCTTTTTTGCTAAAAAAATGTTTGCTGAATTTTATTTTCATTTTTTTTAGGTCGCCGACCATCGAATCATTTCTCTCCCCTTCGGAAATAAAAGTCAGTCTGAGTTGATATTCATTTCCTTTGGTGTCCCCCGAAGAGGGGCGGGTGCTGACGTCATGTTACATCAGCCACCCGTTCCCGGAAGGCATCTGGATGCCCACGTTCCCTGGGGAACAACCAGCATTTTCATGGGAATGTTTCCAGCTTTGTTATTATCAAAAAATACAAATAATAAATTCATATTTTCTTCTAATTTTCAATTTGATTCAATTAAATAAAGCGTATTTTATATGAAGGGCTCATCGAGGCGACGCAGGGCGCACCTTACCCAATCATGTTTAGTGGGTGTGGCCAGCTAGCAGAGGGATGTGGCTTGCCACCATAGAGGGCATGGCCTGCAGACCAGTGCTAGGGTAGTATATGACATACCACTACTTAATTTTTGCTGCAGTGTGGAGAAGTGTCCCATTTGGGACATGATGGCAGTTGGCGCTCGGACAGCAGCCTGTGTCCTGTTGGGGGTTATCATGCCTCTGATTGGACAGATGCAGTGGCAGTTTAAACTTGGCACCGTGCGCAAGACAATCGCATCTCCTCGGACAGCTGTCAATCAAAAAGAAGCAGCGGACACAATTTTCAATGACCTTACTCCACTTGTAGACCACAATCACAGCTGAAATGACCGGTTCTGTTACACCATCATCATTACTCCAAAATCCCATTAGTCACTACACTGACACCTTGTACCCCAACTGACCTGACAATTGTAAATTCCACTGGACTGACACTGACTCATAGGTTAGATGAGCGGTCTGATAATAACATGCTTGAAATGGTTCCAAAATAAAAGCAAAAAAAAAAATATCTCAGGACCTCATACAGGTCACTCAGCCTTGACGGTGAATCACCAACTGTCACATTCTGGAACTCCACAGGTGACCAGGAAAACATGACCTGTCCTGGGGGCCGAGTTTGAGAAACACTGAAATAGATGAATAATTAGAGCATATTTCTTAAAGAATATCTGTGAGCTATCCCCCCCAAGTCACCCATTTTTGACGCAGCTGCTATCGGAGATTTTACAAGAGAGGGATCCTCTGAATCCCCTGCTGCCAGCACCCGTTGATAAATGTACAGGATGCACCTCAACTCGGAACCCAGAAGCAGAGCCGTAGTGTAAGTGCTTTATACAAAACTATTTTCACCTGTTTCTGCAATGACAGCACTACTAAGCTTCCCATTCACAGCTGAAATGCAGCAGAATGATTATAGGGCTGCCTACAAAAATCAACGAGTCTGGGGCAAGATGGGGCAGTGAGGGGGGCAAGTTGAAGTGCCATTTCCCTGCCGCTACAATGGCAGCTCACTCAGCCCCTGAAGAGACATAGGGGCACATTTATCAAGTAATATTTGCGGCTAAATCCCCGAAAAGAACAGTTTAAATAAAACGAAGGTTAACCGCAAATATTAAGTATCACCTAAATGTATTAAAGGGGGACCACAGCAGGAATCTCCGATCCCTACTGCGATCTCCCCTGCAGCGTCGCTGGCCGCATCCCCCACAGGTTTCTATGGGGGATGCGAAGCTGCCGATGTATCAACATCGGGCAGCCCGGCTTTGCACCCCTGGGCTATTGCCATTCTGATATGGCGATAGCCCATTGTAGCCTATGGCTACACATCGCACTGCCCAAGGCCCTTCCGGGTCAGGGCTTCGCAGGGACGGGCTCCTTTCGGAGCCCTGTCCCTGCGCCCTAACATTGATAAATACCGGCGGTATGGCAGGATACCGCAATACGATGTCCAGCGATGTTACCGCGCCGGCATCACTCTCTAATGATAAATGCACCCCATAATCATCTATCAGCTCCAAAGTATCAGTCGCGTTTTTTTTTTATATGCAGTACTTTTTTCTTCCACTAGATGTCCCATTACACTGGAAACAATATAAATGAATGGCAACACTACAGTATATGCCCATGTTTAGAGAGGAAGATCAGCACCAGGCAGCGATGTAGATTGCTAAGGTGTGTACACCCTAGATGATACATTGTTAACGATATGCACGATATCGTTACTTAAACAAGGGGTCTATGAGCATGGAGTCTTCCTGCTGAAGTGCTGACTAGAACCAGGTTTCATATGCTTACGGTTTTAGTATTTATTGAGAATACCAGGCTGACCACAGCCAGGCTGACCATTGAAAGCTGACTATTGATATTTTGTTAGATTTTAAAGTAGGAAGATTTTTAAGTAGGGAGAAAACAGTTACATAGATTAAAGTCTGGACTTAGCCTGGATTTAAACTGGACAGAAACTGCCAACCAACTTGACATCTTAGTATCAAAGTGACTCAGAAAGTCAGAAAACAACAGCAACTCAGAAAACCAAGGGACTGCTTTGAGTGAGCTCACTTCATACTCACAGCATACTACTCCTGGCTATCTGACTGTTCATCCGTGATATCACCATTTCTACAACTGCTAAAATGTTGAATATCACTGTTAATGCTTGTATGTGCACTGTCTGTTTTGAAAATGCCCAACTGGACCTCTAATGACTTCACCACTTCTGCTCTTCCATTGATAGTAGGTGTCCCCCAACATTTTATTCTTGGTCTTTTTCTCTATCTCTACATGTCCTCTCTGGGTGAGCTTATGTGCTCACTCGACTTCCACTATCACCTCTATGCTGATAATACTAAAATCTACCTCTCCTCTCCTGATCTCTCTCCCTCTATCCTCACTCATATCTCCAACTGTCTCTCTGATATCTACTCCTGGATGACCCAGCGCTTTTTTAAACTTAAAATATTAATAAGACTAAGATGACCTCTTCCCACCCTCCTGCATAAAACCCGACCATCTCTCATGCTAACCTACTGTTTATGCCCACTTCTTTCCTTTCTGTGTCACCCCAGTCTGTCTAACCCTCACGAGCAGGGCCCTCTCTCCTCAGGTGCCTTTCTTAGAATATATAAACCACTGCCACCCTGATGATTGCTGCAGTGTCCTGTCCCCTGATGCAACTATCCATACTAACCATGTACTTGTCCTAAACTGTCTTGTACTGTAATTTGTTATGTGTTTTTGCTCATAACTATACTCTGTAAAGCAATGCGTAATATGTGTGCGCTATAAAAGAAACTGTTAATAAATAAATATGCTGGGCTGGTCACACCAGGGAACAGCATACTTAGAAGCCTCTCCGGGAGACCCAATGCTGCATATAGAGGGGTGGGGATAAGGCTGATGTCACAATGCCCCGCCCCAATACACACAATTCACATCATTTTAGTTCCGTTCCGCAAATTCTGGAATTTGTTTTAGCAGTCTGGAGGGGCAGAGGCTTTGGGGAGCATGCAGAAGACTTGCCCACCTTCCCAGGGGGCTGGGAGGGGTACCCGATTTTCGGGAGCCTCCTGGCCATTCCGGGAGGGTAGGCAAGTATGGGGAACTGAGAGACTCAATGTGGAACTCCAGCCTGTAAGCATTATTATTAGCATTTATTTATATGGTGCCACATTAGCAAATTTACTAAAGCTTCAAAAAAATGAAAGGGCTTATGTTGTCCATAGCAACCGGTGGGATTCTGTCTATTATCCTCTACAGTGCGCTAGATAAATGACATCTCTCACTTCTAAAAACTCACACTCACACAAATTTACTCCTAAGGGGTCCTTTTACTAAAGCTTCCAAAGTTGAAAAGTATGGGATGTTGTCAATAGCAACCAATCCGATTCTGTCTGTCATTTTCTAGAATGCAATAAACAAACGATAGGCAGAATATTACTGGTTGCCATAGGCAACAGCAGGTCTTTTCAGTTTTAGAAGCTTTAGTAGAGTCTGAAAAGATGCTAAGACATTATGTACTAAGATTCGGTGGTAAGTAAAAAGGAAAGATAAGTGGAGAGAGCCTGTAACATGGGGAGTTTGGAGTCTCTGGCCATGCCCCCACAGCAACAAAATGGGGGGGGGGGTGGTGGCCTTGCATAAGTGACGTGATTTTTGTAGACCATGCCCCCCTCGCCGCTAGGCCATGCCCTCAAGAGTTGCCCCCCTTTCCAAGGGGGTTGGGAGGGTCTCAGAAATCTGGTCCCTCTCCCAACCCTCCCAGAAAGCCTTCCGCGACCATGTGGGAGGGCACGTGGGAGAAATGCCGCAAATGGCGTCATTTTAGCCCCACTCACCGCAGTGCAATGCCTGAAATACTGACATTGCAAGGTGGAGGGGCCTTCCTAAAATGATGTGATCACTCTGGCCACACCCCTAAACAAGACACCCTATCAGTGGCTGCCCCACCCCCCTGCCTCACTGAGCTGGCTACCCTCTCCCAGAGAGGACAGCCAGAGAGTAGGCGAGCCTGCAATGCATTCATATAAGTAACACTGCGCAAAGTATTTTATGGGAGATTAAGGGGTGCAGATTGCGGGTGTGTCACAGACAACGATCTCCTCTTTGTACACAGTTGTACTGACCCAGAGTCACATCAGATTGACATTCTGTGTAGCCATAAGGCTGCTTAGATGTTTGATCATGCAGCCATATTACCAAAGGTGCGTCATTGTACGCAAAGCGCAGATTAGACTATTATTACAGAAGCTATACTGGTGGGACACTAGGGGGCTGTATACAATTGTTATACCTGAAAGCACTGGTTGGTCAGTTTTGGAAATAAGAAGCAGAATTTCCTGTTATGTAGCCATGTCCGGCATGTGATTATCAGTACACTCATCTAACCTATTAGTGTCTTAGTGTCAGTCCAGTGGAATTTTCCATAAATGTGAGGTCAGTGGTGGTAGAAGAGGCCAGTGCAGTGACTTATGGGAGGGTGGATGTGAGACAAAACTGTGATCATGTGATCAGGAGCAAACGCAGGATTTGCAGTGTAGTAGTGTGTGTGTGTGTGTGTGCATATATCTATATATATATATCTATATTTATAGATATATACAGATGAAAAACCACACTCTGTTGTAGGCACATTAGTTTGGTACCAAAACACATAAATAATTACATATGCCTTCTCCACACAATGGTAGATAGTGATCTAAGGTCAAAAAAGCGTTATGTACTGCAAACAAGCAGAAAAAGACAAGCACGACAGCACATTGGAAAAACATACGCGGTACAGGTTATATATCAAACTCCCTCACTGTATCATAGGGAATAAAGGACACCTGTCACCAGCCTCCAAGCCAAGATACCCGACAGCCTGTTTTGGTGGGACCACCGAAATGGAAACTGAGAAATGGAAACGGATAGAGTGCGGCTTTACCATACCTCCCAACTGTCACGATTCCCGATTTTCGGGTCCTGTCCCGACGTCCCACCCGCGGCAGGCATTGTCCCGCTGCGGGGGGGTGGCAGTTGGGAGACCCCCCAATGTAGTAGAATAGACGCTGTGCGCATGCGCACAGCGTCTATTCTCGTATGAAAATGAGGTCGTGGCTAATTAGCATAAGCCGCGCCCTCATTTGCATACGCCACGCCCCCTTTTCGGGCGCTCGCACGGCTTCGCCGCGCGAGTGTCCCTATTTCTTCACATGAAAAGTTGGGAGGTATGGCTTTACTGATGTTACCACCACCAGACTTGATATGAAAAACAGTAACTGTGATTGTTACAAACAAATTTGAAATGGTTTGTATAGATTTAATAAAACCAAAGCATAAAAACATTAGGATATTCTCAATTAATTTGATATGATGGCACAGTCCACTTAATGCAGGAATCAACATCCAACGCGTTTCGTCATTATGACTTCCTCAGGGGCAAGATTCTAGGTGGTGAAAGAGAACAAGATTTTGGTTCAGTGCTAGTTATCATGACTATTGATCAAGTGGATCTAATAGTTAAAAAATGTACATACCTAAATGTGGAAAGTCAATAATAAATATTGAATTCTTTCCTTTGGATGATCAGTAAGTCTTTTCAGATCAAAGACTCCTTAGTTTGTGGGTGACCAAATGATATCTGAAAACATTTGATCATAAGAATGAGCATTGGAAAGGGCATAATAACTACTTTTAGAAGTAAAATGGAAGTAGTAATACATACCAATGTAAATCGGCTCTGTCATATAATGAACACGACTGGAAGGGTACCACACTGATAAGATCTTCCATAGTTTTGTCTAAAGCAGGGGTGGCCAAACCATACCACCCAACAGTCCCGATTTCAACGGGACAGTCCCGATTATCAGGGCCTGCCCCGCTGTCCCTCCCGCAGCCGGCAGTGTCCCGCGGTGAGGGGGGGGGGGGGGCTGTTGGGAGTCCCCCCTGTCGGCTGCTAAGCAAATTGGACACCCACAAGTACCAGCTGAATCCGGACCCCATCACCAACCTTCAGCTCCCCCGCCCCCCCCCCCCTCATCCCACGTGGGGACCACAAACCCTTAACAAGAGGAGAGCACCATCTTGGAACAAGCGGGACTCACTTAAGTATCCATTGCCCTTATTAAGTTATTATTATAAACAAGTGGTTTACTGTATGCCCTATAAGATCTCTCTTAGGTGCAATATATTCATGTTTTATGTAAAATATGATGTGCATTCATATTAATTGTATTTTTTATTATTATTATTCTTATTTGATGTGATATATTAAATGAATTTATATTTTGTGATACCCAATTGATCAAATTTACTTTTATTAACTGTAAACACAATTGATTTTTATAATATTTACTTTAATTCTTTGAGCGCTCCACACATCCCTCCACTTTTTTTTTTACTCTATATGAATATACTTGTAATATATTTGTGGGAATAATGTACTTATTCTGTGTGCATAAGAGGTACAGTGCTTTGCTTTGTTTTCATCTTATTTTGATTTCAAGCTGTTGATTACAGGTTATGATGACTGTTACTCTCCCTGGGTCCCTGCTGTCACTCTCCCTGCCATGCATCCCCACCGTCACTCTCCCTGACCCTGAATTTTGGTTCAATTCGTGTCGCCTAACTTGAGTTTTGGCTTAATCCATGTGGCATAAGATGAATTTTAGCTCAATCCGTGTGGCTTACCATGAATTTTGGCTCAATCCGTGTGGCATAACATGAATTTAAGGCTTATTTCATGTGGCATAATGTGCGTTTTGTTTCATTCCAGGTGATTTTTGACTCATTCTCTGTGGCATAATGTGTAAAGGCACTATTACTAGATAGTATAAGGGGGTCTACTATTGTGTTGCATTATGTGTATATTATAAGGGGTATATGGTGTGGTACACTACAGTTAAGGCCACACCTCCTTTTGAAAGGCCACACCCCCTTTTCAGAAGGAGCAAGCATAACTACAGCCTTCACTTTTCCATACCCCCCCACTACGGAATCGGTACATCTGTCAGAATGAACTTAGGTCTACAGTCATTAGGTCGACCCCATTAGGTCGACTGGCAGGAAGGTCGACCTGATTTAAGGTTGACATGGGCCAAGGTCGACATGACTTAAGGTCGAATTTGCATAAAGGTCGACATGAGGAAGGTCGACAGGTCATAAGGTCGACATGGGTTTTTCACTGTTTTTTTTATCCGAATGTCGACACAGTCGACATGGACACAGTTGGCAATGAGAATCGGACCCTCGCATCGCTCGCTTCGCTCTCAATGCATCGGGTACGGTGGTTCGCTTCGCTCGCCACAGCTTTAATAACCTCCTCCACGCCCTAGTGGATGGTAGGGCATGAAATACCATACACGAAAAATAATAAAACAACCGGCGCTTCACCTCAAAGCGGCTGCACGAATCTCTAGAATTAGCAACTACAAACTGCTAAAACAAACAGATACATATAGAAACAAAGGTGGTTTAGAGATCTCTGTGCTGCTTATCCTCTCAATTGTGATGATCAATATTGCTGCCTCAAACAAATGATTCTCTGTGTTCACCGAATATGTTACTTCTTGGGTATAAAGCTGAGTCTCCACGTGGGGAACGAAAAAGAGAAACAGCAAAAACAGGCTATCAGACACAATTCTTCATGCAAACAATATATGGAATATTATTCCAAGGAAGGGATCCCAAAATCCCAATGTGGATGGCTTACACGTGCTTACAGGTATAGCGTGTGTGACAATCGGGATGCGGTCATTTGGTCTACTGCATTATGGTAGAAAGTCATTAGGTCGAATCCATTAGGTCGACATGCTAAAAGGTCGACATGACTCTAGGTCGACATGGGAAAAGGTCGACATGATTCTAGTTCGAAAGGTCATTAGTTCGACAGGTCATTAGTTCGACAAGGTCATTAGTTTGACATTGTCTATGTCGACATTCACAAGGTCGACATGGAGTTTTTCACTGTTTTTTGAGCCAACATGTGCCGACAGGCGGTATTTCATGCCCTACCATCCACTAGGGCGTGGTGGGAGAATAAAATAGTGTGCCGAGCGTAGCGAGGCACCGTGCCCGACGCATGGCGAGCGCAGCGAGCGATGCGAGGGGATGCAGTGCACTTTAAACTGTGTCCATGTCGACTGTGTTGACATTCAGGTAAAAAAACAGTGAAAAGCCCCATGTCGACCTTGTGAATGTCGACATAGACAATGTCGAACTAATGACCTTGTCGAACTAATGACCTGTCGAACTAATGACCTTTCGACCTAGAATCATGTCGACCTTTTCCCATGTCGACCTAGAATCATGTCGACCTTTTAGCATGTCGACCTAATGGATTCGACCTAATGACTTTCTACCATAATGCAATAGACCAAATGATCCCAACCCGTGACAATCCTATCTGGGTATCTTTTATGGGGACCACCAGCTAGTGCTCAAATCGATGTTAGCTTACATGTGCTTACATGCAGAATGCTTAGGGAACACATAGAAAGGTATCTTTGCTAACTCCAATAACAATGCTCACACTGTCTTACGTGATGGAAAGCGGAGCCAATCATGCAAAGGTATCTTTCTCTTTATCTTTGATCATAGCAGATGAAGTATCATATGCAATAAAGAAAACATCTCCTCATGGTGCAGATATGATAAAAACACGAGGCTTTATTTACAAAACAAAGTATTAAAATGACAGGCCAAGCCTCGTACCGTAAGGATCAGGGATATGACAGCAGGAAGATGAATGAAAACCCGGGTAGCTCCTGCTGTAGTCTCAACCTGGTCCTCTGTAACGTGGGTGGCCTCCTAAAAACACTCCTCCAACATGTTTCGACGCTCCAGGCGTCTTTTTCAAGGTGGAGTGTATGGTGTGTGCACCCAAGGTATTTATCCCCCTTACTACCGGAAATGGTAATAGCCCGGAAGTGACTGCGGGGGCGGTGCGTATCATCTAAAATATAAAAATATATATAAAGACTACATGGAGCCCAATGTATAAAATAGCCACAGTTCAAAGAATTGAATGAAGTGACCTCAGCGCGTCCCGTGGATCCGGGATCGCGCTGATAAGGTAACTTGCGGCAGTGAGCTCCGGCGATCCGGTCACCTGATCGTTATGACCATATCCGGTCCTGACGTCGGGTGCGTCAGAGGCAACACAGCCTATCTGAAAAATGAACCACGTGATGTAGTGTGTAGTGACAGCACCTATCACATGATGTAAGTATCATCATGGCGTCATTTGCATTTGCATATAAGTTACCATGGAAACAGCTCTAGGCAAAAGGATTTTTTAACCCTACATAGAAGATACCCGGTTTCCATTTTAACAAAGTGCATGTGCGTATATTCATACAGGAATGCATCTTCTGATATATATATACAAAGATACAAAAATATATAAAAATACAAAAAATACAAAAATCACATTAAGAGTAGCACTAACAATATTTTGGTAGAACATGATAAACCTCTATATGTAACCAAGATTCTTATGATAAAAGGTGGAATATTACTAACATCACAGAAACCACTTCACCTCAAATTCTGCATTGAGCCCATGGGGTTTCAGTGTATTTAAATCGTAGATGCATCGCATTTCTTTGCGTGCCAATCTCGTATCTCTATTGTTATTTCTCCAATCCTCTTTAACCAAAGAAATACCACAAAAATTCTTTATGCCCTTAGTCGATTGTGCATGTTTTTCCTTAAAATGGGCTGAGAAAGGATGTGTCATCACCCCATTTGTGATGTTTCTCACATGCTCAGCCCATCTTACTTTTAACTGCCTTTTTGTTTTCCCCACATATAGGAGGTTGCAGGTGCATTGTATCGCATAAATCGCATAACGGGTGTTGCATGTAAGGAAGTCTTTAATTTTATAGACACCATTTTTATGTTCAAGCTCCACCAGTTTGGATTTTGGGCTGTGGCAGGCTTTACAGATCTTACAGTCACCACAGCGATAAAAACCTTTGTTCCTTGGGAGGAAACGGTTTCCATCCATGGGTAGTGCGCTGGTGACTAATTTATCATACGGCTGTGGCCGGATAGGCTGTGGGCAGATTTTATCTGTGGGCCTAGATTGAAGTGGGCCGTTATTAAAGTGGGAAAACTGATTCAGAACTACAGCGTTATACCAGCGTTAAACCGAAGTGTAACTGAAGGACAAAACAACAACGGAGAAAACCAAAGTCTGCTTTGAGTGTGTTAAATTCATTCACACAACATACTACTCCTGGCTACTTAATCTGGCAATTCAACCATAACATCAGCATTTTACATCTGCAAACAACTTTTACTTTCACTGTTAAAGCTTGTACTTGCACTGTCAGTTTTGAAAATGACCAGCTGTACCTCTAATGACCTCACCTCTCCTGCTCTTCCATTGAAAGTAGGTGTCCTCTTTCTCTATATATCCTCTCTGGGTGAGCTTATGTGCTCACTCGACTTCCGCTATCACATCTATGCTGATAACACTGAAATCTACCTCTCCTCTCCTGATCTCTCTCCCTCTATCCTCACTCATATCTCCAACTGTCTCTCTGCTGTCTACTCTTGGATGACTCAGCGCTTCTTTAGACTTAAAATATCAAAGACTAAGCTGTCATCTTCCCACCCTCCTGCATAAAACCTGACCATCTCTCATCCTAACCTACTGTTTATGCCCACTTCTTCCCCTTCTGTGTCACCCCTGTCTGTCTAACCCTCCCCTTTTAGAATGTAAGCTCTCACGAGCAGGGCCCTCTCTCCTCATGTGCCTTTCTTAGAATATATAAACCACTGCCACCCTGATGATTGCTTCAGTGTCCTGTCCCCTGATGCAACTATCCATATTAACCATGTACTTGTCCTAAACTGTCTTGTAATGTAATTTGTTATGTGTTTTTGATTATAACTATGCTCTGTAAAGCGCTGCGGAATCTGTGTGCGCTATATAAGAAACTGTTAATAAATAAATAAATAAATAGTGTTCGCTCGCCTATAAATGAATTTGGGTTTGTTAGGTAAAACCTTTTTGAGGGCTTCATCTCTTAACAGGATATTCCAATTTTTATGGAAAATGGATTCTATCTTTTTGTGTTGTCTGTTATATTGTGTACAAAAAGCCATGGAGAAATTGGTCTCATTCGAGTGGACCGTTTCTACTTTCTTTGCATCCAGGAGGCTACCTCTATCTAAAAGACTCACTTCTGTGGCTGTTCTTTCTAATGTAGTCCTGTTATAGCTAATAGGCTAAGAGCCTCGTGTTTTTATCATATCTGCACCATGAGGAGATGTTTTCTTTATTGCATATGATACTTCATCTGCTATGATCAAAGATAAAGAGAAAGATACCTTTGCATGATTGGCTCCGCTTTCCATCACGTAAGACAGTGTGAGCATTGTTATTGGAGTTAGCAAAGATACCTTTCTATGTGTTCCCTAAGCATTCTGCATGTAAGCACATGTAAGCTAACATCGATTTGAGCACTAGCTGGTGGTCCCCATAAAAGATACACAGATAGGATTGTCACACACGCTATACCTGTAAGCACGTGTAAGCCATCCACATTGGAATTTTGGGATCCCTTCCTTGGAATAATATTCCATATATTGTTTGCATGAAGAATTGTGTCTGATAGCCTGTTTTTGCTGTTTCTCTTTTTCGTTCCCCACGTGGAGACTCAGCTTTATACCCAAGAAGTAACATCTTCGGTGAACACAGAGAATCATTTGTTTGAGGCAGCAATATTGATCATCACAATTGAGAGGATAAGCAGCACAGAGATCTCTAAACCACCTTTGTTTCTATAGGGCATGAAATACCGCCTGTCGGCACATGTCGGCTCAAAAAACCTTATGACCAGTCGACCTTCCTCATGTCGACCTTTATGCAAATTCGACCCTAAGTCATGTCGACCTTGGCCCATGTCGACCTTAAGTCAGGTCGACCTTCCTGCCAGTCGACCTAGTGGGGTCGACCTAATGACTGTAGACCTAAGTTCATTCTGACAGATGACCGCTTCCCCCCACTACGACCACTGTGTATATACTGTGTGTATATATATCAATGAAATACCAAAGTACATCTGATGGTTGCACCTTTGAACGCACGCAGTGGATCAGAGGCGCCAGTGGGCCTCTCAGTACAAATTCACCCACTGCAAACGTGATAACAGCTGTGACCCCATTTGTGCCTATTTTTGCATAACCTACAGTTTCCCATATAAAACGATGCACAAGGCATCCCAGTATAGTCATAGACAGACGTCCGATGTCCACCTTCTCCGCGGATATGTGACCAGCGGCTGAGTTTGCAGGGTAATGAGTATTGTATTACTGTAGGCAGAACTTGGCACAATGTAGTATATATGTACATGAATAATTAGTAGGATCAGTTCTGCTCTCACTGACTGACTGGTTGTAGTAAAATACATGTGATGAAATACATTTCATGTTAGTGCTCAATTAATGCATCTCATTAAACTGATTGGCAAGCTGTAAACTCATCTGCATAATGCGTCTTATAAAGCAGGTGTGGCAATTGTATTGTCTGCATTTTACGTAAGATGCACTGTGTTCTCTTTTTTATTATTTCTTTTAAATCAAATCAAATCCGAAATAGAGAAATCTAAAGATTTTCTTGGTTAAAATCGTTTCGAGTTACCGTCTAAAAGAAAATGGTCACTGTATTTTTTTTTTTTTTTGGGGGGGGGGGGGGGGGTTACAGACAATGAAAATTTATTTTGCCGTTTAATTTTGTGTTTTTATTTTATTTCAATTTATTTTTAGTATATAGAAAACTATTATTATTTGTATTTTTAGTATTGTTATTATCATAATAATTATTTTTTCCTTTTTTATTATTATTAATTTTTTTAATTTTTATTATTATTAATAATTAACTATTAATAATTAATTGTAATATTATTAATAAGAATTGTTTATTATTATTATTATTATTATTATTATTATTATTATTATTAAAAAAACAGTTTTTTTAAACCTGTTTTTTTTTTGGCTTTAAGTCTGTATGAGAATCTGCTTAACACAGTGATTCTCAAAACTTTTTGAATCACGACACCCCCTACAGTATCACAATATTTTTCACGGCACCCCTAGGCCAAAAGTTTGTTACCTAGCATTTCAGAAAACAAATATTAAATTAAATAAGTTGTGATTACATTTTATCCTTAGGTCCAGTTATGTGGTGAGGAACATGATTCCCTTCTGTTTATCTACATATTTTATAATTGGAAGCCACAAGCACTGATTTTGCCTATTATATTGACTATAAATAATTTGAATTGGTTCTGGACCACCAACCTCAGGCACCCCTGCAAGTAGTCCGAGGCACCCCGGGGAGCCTAGGCGCACAGATTGGGAACCACTGGCTTAACACCTTGACTAAAATCTCACCACAGATTGGAATACACTAATAATGAGCAGCATCACTAACAGCAGATCCTCCTGTCTGCGGTCCTGACACTCCAACTGTTAGAATGTCACTTGTAAAATGGCTGCCGCCTTAAAGCAGACAGTTATTTAGGATGCAAGAGGTTGCCGCCTCCTCTAGCATCCTAACTGTCTGCTGTGAGGGGGCGGCCATTTTGCAAGTGATAATCTAACAGGAGGATCGCCGGGACTGCAGACAGGAGGATCTGCTGGTCCAGGTGGGCAGCAGCGGTGAGGAGGGGGAGTGTTGAGCGGTGAGGAGGGAGAGAACGACAGATTCGGCAGTGGTGGCGGCCCAATTAAAACCCAGCAATAGCTTTGCAGATCCCGCGGCGCCCAAACTTACCTAGCACCTCAAAGCCACCATGGGGTCTGCAGAGCTTTTGTTGCGCCACTGCGTAAAGGAAATAACTTCCACCAAACCCAAACTATAAATGAATAACACCCATCCACCAGTAAATAATAGATATTAGTTTGTGTGTCTATGGTGCATGAGGTTGGATGTTCAAGTACCCTGCATGATCTGCTGAGCAATGTGCATTTTAAATACAAGAATATTTAAGGTTATTATTAACTGTGCACACAATTCAAACTATTACTATTACTGATAAATCGCTTGTTAAGTGTATGAATATACTATAGGACAGGGGAGGCCAAACCAGTCCTCGAGATCTACCAACAGTTCACATTTTCCAGACCCCCTTTCTAGTGCACAGGGGTAGTCATTACTAACTGTCACATTTCCCAGACCACCTAGCTGGTGCACCAGTGCAGTCATTACTGTCACATTTCCCAGACCACCTAGCTGGTGCACAGCTGTAGTCATTACTAACTGTCACATTTCCCAGACCACCTAGCTGGTGCACAGCTGTAGTCATTACTAACTGTCACATTTCCCAGAACACCTAGCTGGTGCACAGGTGTAGTCATTACTAACTGTCACAGCTCCCAGACCACCTAGCTGGTGCACAGCTGTATTCATTACTAACTGTCACATTTCCCAGATCACCTAGCTGGTGCACAGCTGTAGTCATTACTGTCACATTTCCCAGACCACCTAGCTGGCGCACAGCTGTAGTCATTACTAACTGTCACATTTCCCAGACCACCTAGCTGGTGCACAGCTGTAGTCATTACTAACTGTCACATTTCCCAGACCACCTAGCCGGTGCACAGGTGTAGTCATTACTAACTGTCACATCTCCCAGGGCACCTAGCTGGTGCACAGCTGTAGTCATTACTAACTGTCACATTTTCCAGACCACCTAGCTGGCGCACAGGTGTAGTCATTACTAACTGTCACATTCCCGGGTCACCTACTGTAGCTGGTGCACAGGTGTAGTCATTACTGTCACATTTTCATACATGCTGCATTAATTCCTAACCAAAACATTCCACAGATCCACAGGTGGCTTGGAAAACGTGACCTGTTTGTAGATCTCTAGGACCGGTTTGGCCACCCCTGCTATAGATAGTTCAGTGTCCAGTGTTGAAGTCCCTTGCTTGGAGCTGGGCAGACATATTACGATAGACATCCTAAGCTGCTCTAACATTTGATGGTGAGTCCGATATGTGCTCGATGGTACCTGTACAACATTAGCCCCAGTTGAGGCTGATACTGCAATTACCTCTATATCTCGCCCTTTGTCCTACGGCCACACACTTTCTCCCGCTGTGCAATCTGCAAAAGCCAGTTCTCTCACTGCACAGGTCACAGCGAGTACTAAACACAATACGCCGTGTGATCCGACAAGGACACCATTATAAATATACATCACCAGTGCTGCTGCATCACTGACATAATCACAAGTGACAGTGATCTTTTCAAGCAGAACCAACCTTTGTGAGTGAAAGTATGTGAGCACAGAGCAGAGCCGGTAGCAGGGTGTAGCGTCAGGATTTCCGGCCCAGCCCATTGTAGGGACAATACCTTTTATTGTTGATTTGATGAAACAGTGCATCTGTGTACTGCAAATATTCCTGCGGGTTTACTGCAAGTGCAGGGACTTACTGTAAATAAAAGGTGATGTGTCTTAATAACATCCATAGGCTGGAATTTTGTGCTTTAAAAAATGATTCTTTCCACTTATGTCAGTAACACCCTGTCAGAACACGGTGAATGGGTCAACTGTCCCTACAGTCGGTGGAAAGTCCTGAGCATTTAGGACGGTTTCTCAGGACCGGGGACAGCTCCACACTGGAGCAGATGGGGAGCTCCACCCAGGTCTCCATCTATGTGGTTCCATCAGCTGATTATTATTGTATAGCGCTAAAACCGGATCAATTGAATATTACAATGTTAATTTATTAAAAAGAAAATTAAAAAAATAAGATCAATGACAATAAAAATATATAAAAGAATATGTGTATCAGTTTCAAATATGGACAATGAGGGTTAATACTTATTGTATCTGGAACACTGCTAGTTGTATATTACTCCCATGGAGCTAGTGACTCCTTGATCCACTAGATGGTATATCACTTGGAATGCACATGTTACATCTTCCCCACCTGCAGTGCACATGGTTTTGTCCATTAGAGAAGGAATTTGCCTCTAAGAGTGAACTAGAATAAGGCCCATTGTCCTTGTGGGTTTGAGGGACCTCAATGGTGGAGACACAATGACATGTAGTTGTTTCATCCTATAAGACAAAGATTTCCATACATGCATGTAAAGCGCACACGTACTTGGGTAATAATAACAGATGACGCTCGCAGGATGTAGTTTTTGTTCAACTCTTAGTGACCCAGGTGTGCATTTTTCGTGCTTCATGTACACTGCTGACACTCGCACTGACAGCTGATATCCCAATGTCACTTTCAGGTTTGACAGAGACTCTCAGCGAAACTCAAATAACTATTGTTGGCACCTGTCCATCTTTTGTTTTTGTTCTTGCAGATCTTTACAGTCAGATACAGTAAGCAATCGTTACAACTGAAGTTGTTATTATATTACGGCCATATTCCTGATTTCCCGGGGTTGTTCTTCACCTGAAATAAACTTAGACAAATAAATAAACGTTATACACAGTGCTGGTGGGTAGGTCTCACCGGTGGCGGTTTCTACCTATGGGCTGCAGCCCCCCTCCCCCCCCCCCCCGGTAAAATCCGCCACTGTACTGAAGCCAGATGCTGTCTGTGAGACTGCTCTGGCTTCACTGTGTCTGGTCTGGCAGTGACTTCCTTCACTCCAATGGAAGCTGGCCACATGCGCAATACAGAGGTCGGTACTGCGCATGCGTCAGTTCCAGCGCCTGTCATCATTGTACAGGCACTGGGAACACTGTGGCGGGGACCAGGAGGAGCAGCGGCGGCAGGGGGTGCTGCCAGCATCGCGGCCAGTTCCCCTCCTACCATAAGGTAGGATCCGCCACTGGATCCCACTGTATGCACCCTATATGCGACCATTAGAAATGTCTCATGATTAAAAATTTACACACAATTTTTTACTTATTTATTAAATTACCTTTTTTTATCTGATTTTATTATGTTAATAGCCTCTCCTCCCCCCCCCCCACCCCCTTGTCTGTTTAATACATTCTATTCCATTGAATTTATGGCAACAGACTACGATCGTTAAGTCGACACAGGAAAAGTCAACTACATTGGATAGACCACTGAAGCTCGACATGGGTTAGGTCAACACCTGAAATAGGTCGACATCCTCAAGGTCGACACGGATGGACGGTCAACACAAATATATCAATTATATAGTTCATTATATATATAATTGATAGAAAATGATGGGGAGAGGACGGGTAGGAAGTTCGTCTGCACCCTCTTAGTGGGTCGTCTGTATTTTTATTAATGGACCCGTGTTGCCCGCTATTTACAATTCACATGCGGGGGTTCCACTCAGGGTAACTTGGAATATACAGAAAACTGTGGTAGCACAAAAAGAGTTCGTGCCGAAAAAGAAGTTACGCTGTTTGAGTGCACACTATATATTTTGATAGTTTGTACTGTATTGTAATGATGAGTACGAGATAAGTTTAACTTTTAATAAATTTATTTTTAAAAGGATTTCCTCTTTATTTTTATTCCTTTATATTCTTGGGAACAAAAGAGGATTTGGTTATCTAGGTGAAATATAAGGTTAAAATCATATACATTTAGACATGGTGCTCATACAAAGAAATGAAATGAGAAAGTGTGGAGAAGTAAAGTATTTAAAAATGTCAGAGCCCGTGGTCTGCTGCACTTAATTTGATATTTTTGATAATATTACTGTAGGTCTCCCCTGGGTCTTATCGTGTCTATGCACTCTTGCCTATATTTGGCTTGCGCCCGGTTACCTATTCAGATATATTACGTATGGGGATATATGCTGATTATTACTGTTGCCTAATTTTGTTGGCGTTTAGTTCAGCATATTCCTGTTATCCAAGAAAAAAGGCTTTTTCAAGACCTTAATAGGTGAAACGCGCGTCGAGCTGTTAGATCCCGACCTCTAGCTGCACTATATGATAATAATGTTATAGAAATGTATATGATCTAAATCCAGAAAATTTGGGTGTGTATGCGGGGACAACCAGCGGGGATACTCACCAAGAAGTGAGGAAAACAATTGGTGCTATAACACAAATATATGTGTATATCAATATAAAAAGCACCAATCACTTAGAGTGGGAACGCAGCCTATGAGTGTGCATAGGAGCAAGCCAGCGTGCACACATATAAAAAGTAAAAAGTGCCACCCACCCAAAGTGGGAAAAGGAAGGTTTTTCTGAATGCACATATGAATCAAATGAAAGCACATACAAAAAAACTGTGTAAACACACAGGGAATCACCATTAACCCTTAAGCGCGCACAAAGATATATTATATTGCTGGATGTATCACTATTTGTAGAGTAAAAAACTCACAAACAATAGTATCAATATAAACACTCTCCAAAGCAGGAGATTGTAGCAAAGCTCCAATTATTGATAGGAGATGCTTGTTGCAACTAAATGATACAAATGTGGTAATTAATACAAAAACCCATAAAGAACATACCAGCAAAATCCACAAGTGAGCGCTGAATAAACACCTAAACGTTATGTGCAAATAAAGAGAGAACAAATGCATGTGTATCTTTAGTTGGAGAATCACTGTGAATAAAACCCAAATAAATATTCAATCAAAAACTGCAACAGGGCTCCAACTGTCGGTCCAGACAGGGACCCTTACGGCAGCATAGGAATACATATTGAGGTGAACAGTGATAGACCAACTAAGAAACCATGCCACTCTATAAATATTAAAATTAGAACCCAAAGGTGATATGTGCACATAAAAACTATACACAGAAAACCTTCTTTTCCTAAAAACCTTTTGGAACCGAAAATCCCAACAGTATTATTACTAGCTGGGGCAAACACAACCCCCAGGCTTGGAGGGAGTGGTATAACCTCAAATTCTGAGGAGATACAATAAACCCCACACACAAAATCCCCCCCCCCCCTTTTTTTTCTTGGATAACAGGAATATGCTGAACTAAACGCCAACAAAATTAGGCAACAGTAATAATCAGCATATATCCCCATACGTAATATATCTGAATAGGTAACCGGGCGCAAGCCAAATATAGGCAAGAGTGCATAGACACGATAAGACCCAGGGGAGACCTACAGTAATATTATCAAAAATATCAAATTAAGTGCAGCAGACCACGGGCTCTGACATTTTTAAATACTTTACTTCTCCACACTTTCTCATTTCATTTCTTTGTATGAGCACCATGTCTAAATGTATATGATTTTAACCTTATATTTCACCTAGATAACCAAATCCTCTTTTGTTCCCAAGAATATAAAGGAATAAAAATAAAGAGGAAATCCTTTTAAAAATAAATTTATTAAAAGTTAAACTTTATCTCGTACTCATCATTACAATACAGTACAAACTATCAAAATATATAGTGTGCACTCAAACAGCGTAACTTCTTTTTCGGCACGAACTCTTTTTGTGCTACCACAGTTTTCTGTATATATAATTGATATACAGGTATTTAATTGTCCCCAATGCTGGAGTTATCCCAGATAACCATACCTATCAGCCCCACTTATTATTGTGAAAATACATAGATCTGGGAACTTATCCCATATTTTATCTATTTTTGCATAAAAATAGAACTTTAAGGGGGTATTCAATCTCCCCACAGGGAAGATGGTCGCCGGGCCCTATTCAATGCGGTCTTCCCCGACAGCATTAAGCAGGGCCGGCGCCACCACTAGGCAGCTCTAGGCATTTGCCTAGGGCGCCGGCACCTGGAGGGCGGCACTTCGCCCCTCACCCCCAGCGAACTGTGTAAAAAAATTGCTGCCCCGGCATCCCTGCAGTGCTGCTGGAGCGGTCAGGGGTGTCCGTGCCGCAGGGGTACCTGCGGCGCCATCATGTGTATAAAGCTGGCTGCGGCCGGCGGGGTCCCTGTAGTGAATATCAAATAACTAGCGCTATGCACGCGGCGGCGCGGGAAGCACTAGTCATCTGCTATTCACTACAGGGACCCCGCCGGCCGCAGCCAGCTTTATACACATGACGGCGCCACAGGTACCCCTACGGCACGGACACCCCTGACCGCCCCAGCACTGCAGGGACGCCGGGGCAGCAATTTTTTTTGCACAGGTACCACCCCCCCTCCCTCCCCCCGGCACCGGGGCGCCCCCACCCCGACTCGTCTGGGGCGCTCCGGTGCCTTGCACCGGCCCTGGCATTGAGCAGGGTGTCTTGGCAGAACGAGCCCGACTTCACTAGCTGTCAGGCTCGTTCTGCCAAGAACGGCTGGGAATTAACGAGCTGCTGGCTGCGTCTCGCCTCTTCCCAGCCGCAACTCGCGGCCAAGCTCCCTTCTCGCTCCCTGGCAGGCGGGACATTGAATCCCACCTGCATGTTCTCAGTCGAGCTGACCGAGAACGGGAAAGGGTCACGGCGGTCGAGCTTGCTCGACCGCCGTGACCTAAACATTGAATACCCCCCTTAGTCAGGCAAAAAAAGGATAACTGAATTAAAAACAAAAGTACAGCTCTTATCGGCAGAACTGTAGTGGTATTTAGGTATGGATGTGCAGAGGAACGGGACCCAATAATTCATCTTGCCTGGGGCCATTAGGTTCTTAACTAAGCTCAGAGGGAAAAGGGTTTGAAGACAATTAAAGTTCAAAAATGAAATGATTAGGTAATAAAACGTAGGTCCCGGAATCCTAGAACTGGCGTGAGAAGTGATGAAAGCGCGGACCGCCTGAGGCTCTGCACTGCGGCGACACAAAGCCCATCTCCCTGCTCCCAGGCACCTGCCTGCTGTACACAACAGGTAAGCTAAGCTTGTTAGCTGATGATAAGCCTCTTCCTGTCCACCCACACAGCGCTGGAGGCCCCAGGTCTCCCATCACTGAGCGCAGCAGCTGGGCCTGTTTACCGAGCACTTACATGACATCAGTAACACAAACATGTCATCAGAATTCCATGTCCATGCGTGTTACACTACACGGAGCACCGCGTGAGGGGCACAGGAGCGTGGTGACATCACCCGGCAAAGTGATACGTTGTGTACAGGACACAGGATCATTCTGTCTGTGCAGGTCAAAGCTAGTTTTATCTGCTGTAATAGGAAACCTGATATCCTGAACTGTATGGAATGGGATCATTGGATCACAGGGTAGCACTAGGGTGACAGGCATTAGGTCAACACAGCTAGGTCGACATGCAGGAAGGTCGACATGCAGGAAGGTCGACATGCAGGAAGGTCGACATCACTGAAGGTCGACATGGGTTAGGTTGATAGGGTCATTAGGTTGACAAAAGCAGTAGGTCGACAGTCAAAAGGGTGACGTGCTTTTTCACTGTTTTTATACCCGAATGTTGACACAGTCAACATGGACACTAAAATGTAGCACTGCATCCCCTGGCATGGCTCGCTGCACCTGCCATGCTTCGGTGCGGTGCCTCGCTAAGCTTGGGACATTATTTTATTCTCCCACCACGCCCTAGTGGATGGTAGGGCATGAAATACCACCTAGTATATTGAAAATTTGGGTGAAGGTAAACGTGGCGCTCGATGGTTTCTGGGGTTCGCCCTTCCGAATTCCTTGGGGTCTTGCCCTAAAGGTACCCCTTGGTTTTATAAATACAAAAGAAATGGGTGGAATTCTGATACTAGGCGCTCTCCACTTGGACGTAAATTAGAGTCTAGGGATGATCAAGAAGGGAAATACAGAAAAATTACTTCCCTTAGTCACAAGGTGATGTTCTTCTGTCAGCTTAGGAGGAATTTCCGGTCCAAATATTCCTTTTTTTCCTTCCTCTTTTGTGTTCTCCAATGCGTTTATATGTGAAGAAAGTAGACAGTGTATTATATCCTTCACTCTTTGCATGAGTAATATATTCCACAGTTCTATTTATGGTTCACACGCGTACCAAAACTCACTATAAATAGTGGTTGGACACACTTATAGAGGTGTCTTTCTACTAGGTGACACGCACCCGTACTCACGATGTTATCTGTTATGCGAAGCTCATAAAGGTATCTTTTCTTTTCCAAAAAGAATTTTTTATTGGTACACACAATGGTAAAAATAAAACAGATAAAATATTTCTCCAAAAAAAAACTGTCCTAATCACTGGTTAAGAATAGATGGTGCTAATGTCCAGTCAACACTTCCAAATGGTGTTCCGGACCCAAAAGGCAGTGGACTTGTACATATACACTCACCTGATCCTAGCAGTGGTCTTCCAGTTTTTGCACATTCAGATCTGAGTCGACATGTTTCAAGACTATGTGTCTCTTCCTCAGGGCTCAGATCTTTGTGTGCAAACTTCCCTTATATTCCGATTGCCCCTCCCACTTCCGGTTTTTAAAAACCGGATGTGCAAATCAGTGTATGAAACATATAGTCCAAAAAGTACTTTATATGTCTCCTTATATATCGCCCTCTTATATAGGCAGGGCAGCGTTGGTTTCCTATAGGATCACATAGATCTTCTTGAAGAGATCTTCAGCGCCGCGTGCGCTAGCCGCATCGACTTCCGGTGGCGGGTGACGTCACTTCCGGTCACTCGTACTTGCGAAATTCTTTGCCGCACATCTTGTGCCCTAACTTCCGTTCTCACATTCTGAACTGTCCCCAGAGACAGTGGTACTGAATCTAAGGTTCCGTCCTTGGTATGGCAATATAGGAATGTTCCGTTTTTTGGTATATATACATCAGTTTTCATTCGCAATGATTTTTCTGAAAGATATCATTAAAAGTGATGTTTATTTCATTAATATTCACATATTCTCACTGGAGTTTGCAGAGAACTCTTATATATATAAATACTAGGTAAAGTGACATAGTGATAATATAAATATAAATATACATAGAGATATACGGAGGTATATAAAATGGTATATGTAGAAAAGGTATATAAAAGGGAATATATTTAAAATACATATATAAAATAATCCTTTAAAATAATCCTTTAAAATGAGAAATATGGATCATAACTACATATATAAGAAAACAGGGTGATTGAGGGTAAAATTCATTAAAGGAACCATTTTAGCTCAAAATCTTGATTAAGACCCAGTGGAATAAGAGTTTTATATTTGTAGATCAGCTTCATCTCAGTTTTCGCTAATCTTTTTTCTATATTCCGATCTTTCCAAGTTGCTACTACTTTCTGTAATCCTAGGAATCTTTTAATAGAATTAGTAGAACAATTGTGCTTCTCCTTAAAGTGACTGGAAAGGTGATGGGTTGTTAATCCTTTTTAATATTCCGCAGATGTTCGGATATTCTAACTTTCAGTGGACGTGTTGTTCTTCCGATGTAAAAAAGCCCACATTTACATTCCACTGCATATATTACATTATGAGTGTCACAGGTTATAAAATCTCTAATTTTAAAAGTCATTTGATTAATTGTCACTTCAATTGTTTTTGAGTTTTCTGATTTAACTGTTCTGCATCCGATACATGTTCCACATCGGTGAAAACCTTTTGAGCGGACCATAGACTTTCTCTCTTCTGGTAAACAGCTTCGTACTAGTGTGTTCTTCAAATTGGCAGATTTCCTGTAAATAAATTTTGGCTGTTCTGGCAGGATTTCCTTCAATATGGGGTCACTTTTTAATAGATGCCAATGTCTTTTAAATGATTTTTCTAGGTCCTTGTGGTTCCGGTCATACTGTGTGAAGAAGGCAAACTGGAAATCGTTTCCTGGTTTCGTCTCTATTCTGGTTTTCACTTGAAGTAGACTTTCTCTATTTTTTCTATCGGTGTCTTCAATTACTTTATCTAGATCAGTCCCTGTGTATCCTTTTTCTAGGAATTCCTTTCTCAATTTTTGGTTTTGTAAATGGAGCACTTCTGGTTCACTGCAGTTTCTCTTAAGACGTAAAAACTGGCTTTTAGGAACACCTTTCAGCCATGGTCGGTGGTGTTGACTTTTAATTGGAATAAAGGTGTTGACATCAGTGGGTTTATGAAAAGTTTTAGTTTGTAACCCGGAATTATTGATGTAGATGGTTAAGTCCAAAAAATTCACCTCCAATTGGCTCCGATCAAAAGTAAACTTGATGTTATGGTTATTCTCGTTTAGTGTTCCTAAAAAATGATGAAGTTCCTGTTCTTCTCCCTGCCAGATTAGAAGAACATCATCGATATATCGATTCCACCTAAGTAATTTTGTGCCCCAAGCTATGCTTCCGTAGATGGCATCCTCTTCCCATCGGGACATAAACAGATTCGCATAGCTTGGGGCAAATTTTGTACCCATGGCGGTACCTCTTAGTTGTAGGTAGTATCTACCCTCAAAATAGAAAAAATTGTTATATAAAATGAAACTTATAGATTCCATTATAAAATCTTTTTTTTCGGTGGAATATTCTGTCCTCTCCAAATAGAAGCTCACCGCTTGTAGACCATCTACGTGGGAAATACAGGTGTATAAGGAGGTTACGTCTCCCGTAGCCAGCCACTTATTTTCATCCCATTTTTCCTCTTGTAATATCCTAAGGATATCGCCTGTGTCTTTTGTATATGAGCGGTTTTTGACCACTATCGGCTGTAAAAAAGAGTCGATTAGAGCCGATAAGTTGGAAGTAAGGGAGTTGGTTCCCGCAATAATCAGTCTCCCGGGGGGGTTTTCACGATCCTTGTGGACTTTCGGCAAGATGTATATTGTTGGTGTCACTTCATCTTCGATGTCTACATATTCAAATTCCTTTTTTGTAATTCCATGGGTAAGGAAGTGTTTCCCTATCAGTTTTTTAAAATCGGTGCGTATTTTGTTCGTGGGATCGTTATTTAATTTTTTATATGTATCCTTCTCTTCCAACTGTCTGTTTATTTCACTTATATATTGGTCTCTGTTTAGTATGGCTATTCCCCCTCCCTTATCACAGGGTTTAATTACAATCTCTTTATCTTTACCAAGAGATTCTAGTGCTTCCTTCTCTTTCTTCGTGATGTTGTTGTTGCTTCTCCGTTCTTTCTGACTCTTTTTCTCTATTTTTTCTAGGTCATTTAGGACCAATTTATTAAATGTTTCGATGAAGTTCCCTTTCATATACGTTGGGTAGAATTTTGACTTCTTTCTAATTTTTTGGACTTAACCATCTACATCAATAATTCCGGGTTACAAACTAAAACTTTTCATAAACCCACTGATGTCAACACCTTTATTCCAATTAAAAGTCAACACCACCGACCATGGCTGAAAGGTGTTCCTAAAAGCCAGTTTTTACGTCTTAAGAGAAACTGCAGTGAACCAGAAGTGCTCCATTTACAAAACCAAAAATTGAGAAAGGAATTCCTAGAAAAAGGATACACAGGGACTGATCTAGATAAAGTAATTGAAGACACCGATAGAAAAAATAGAGAAAGTCTACTTCAAGTGAAAACCAGAATAGAGACGAAACCAGGAAACGATTTCCAGTTTGCCTTCTTCACACAGTATGACCGGAACCACAAGGACCTAGAAAAATCATTTAAAAGACATTGGCATCTATTAAAAAGTGACCCCATATTGAAGGAAATCCTGCCAGAACAGCCAAAATTTATTTACAGGAAATCTGCCAATTTGAAGAACACACTAGTACGAAGCTGTTTACCAGAAGAGAGAAAGTCTATGGTCCGCTCAAAAGGTTTTCACCGATGTGGAACATGTATCGGATGCAGAACAGTTAAATCAGAAAACTCAAAAACAATTGAAGTGACAATTAATCAAATGACTTTCAAAATTAGAGATTTTATAACCTGTGACACTCATAATGTAATATATGCAGTGGAATGTAAATGTGGGCTTTTTTACATCGGAAGAACAACACGTCCACTGAAAGTTAGAATATCCGAACATCTGCGGAATATTAAAAAAGGATTAACAACCCATCACCTTTCCAGTCACTTTAAGGAGAAGCACAATTGTTCTACTAATTCTATTAAAAGATTCCTAGGATTACAGAAAGTAGTAGCAACTTGGAAAGATCGGAATATAGAAAAAAGATTAGCGAAAACTGAGATGAAGCTGATCTACAAATATAAAACTCTTATTCCACTGGGTCTTAATCAAGATTTTGAGCTAAAATGGTTCCTTTAATGAATTTTACCCTCAATCACCCTGTTTTCTTATATATGTAGTTATGATCCATATTTCTCATTTTAAAGGATTATTTTAAAGGATTATTTTATATATGTATTTTAAATATATTCCCTTTTTTTTTTTTTTAATCATTAGATTTTTATTTTTATTTCTTCAATAAAATAACAGGGGGGTACAGAAGGGAAAGTTGGGGGGGGGGGACAAAAAAAACAGTGAGTAATAAGTTGTACATGTCTCACACATAGCATCAAATCAAGATAGTACTTTGATAGTTCAGTCTGTATCCATATGTTCAAGGAAACATTGCTAATCCATTACATTTCAATTTCAATGCAATTCAATTCAATTAGCCCCCATCTACTGTGAGCACAGTATATTCAGATCAGGAGGACTGATGTGTACCGTTGTGTGACCGGAATTTTCCATATACATGGACCAGCCAAGCCATTTAATAACTATTGAGTTAGAGAAGGAGGAGTACTTGGCGTCGGCAGTCTCGTATACATAGTGGCTATGTACTTTATTCCGGATAGACAATATGGACGGAAGTATATCAGATTTCCATAATTTAGCGATGCTGGCCTTGGTAGCTATAAGGACATGACCCAGAATATACCTATCTGCCGCTGATAATATATTCCCTTTTATATACCTTTTCTACATATACCATTTTATATACCTCCGTATATCTCTATGTATATTTATATTTATATTATCACTATGTCACTTTACCTAGTATTTATATATATAAGAGTTCTCTGCAAACTCCAGTGAGAATATGTGAATATTAATGAAATAAACATCACTTTTAATGATATCTTTCAGAAAAATCATTGCGAATGAAAACTGATGTATATATACCAAAAAACGGAACATTCCTATATTGCCATACCAAGGACGGAACCTTAGATTCAGTACCACTGTCTCTGGGGACAGTTCAGAATGTGAGAACGGAAGTTAGGGCACAAGATGTGCGGCAAAGAATTTCGCAAGTACGAGTGACCGGAAGTGACGTCACCCGCCACCGGAAGTCGATGCGGCTAGCGCACGCGGCGCTGAAGATCTCTTCAAGAAGATCTATGTGATCCTATAGGAAACCAACGCTGCCCTGCCTATATAAGAGGGCGATATATAAGGAGACATATAAAGTACTTTTTGGACTATATGTTTCATACACTGATTTGCACATCCGGTTTTTAAAAACCGGAAGTGGGAGGGGCAATCGGAATATAAGGGAAGTTTGCACACAAAGATCTGAGCCCTGAGGAAGAGACACATAGTCTTGAAACATGTCGACTCAGATCTGAATGTGCAAAAACTGGAAGACCACTGCTAGGATCAGGTGAGTGTATATGTACAAGTCCACTGCCTTTTGGGTCCGGAACACCATTTGGAAGTGTTGACTGGACATTAGCACCATCTATTCTTAACCAGTGATTAGGACAGTTTTTTTTTTGGAGAAATATTTTATCTGTTTTATTTTTACCATTGTGTGTACCAATAAAAAATTCTTTTTGGAAAAGAAAAGATACCTTTATGAGCTTCGCATAACAGATAACATCGTGAGTACGGGTGCGTGTCACCTAGTAGAAAGACACCTCTATAAGTGTGTCCAACCACTATTTATAGTGAGTTTTGGTACGCGTGTGAACCATAAATAGAACTGTGGAATATATTACTCATGCAAAGAGTGAAGGATATAATACACTGTCTACTTTCTTCACATATAAACGCATTGGAGAACACAAAAGAGGAAGGAAAAAAAGGAATATTTGGACCGGAAATTCCTCCTAAGCTGACAGAAGAACATCACCTTGTGACTAAGGGAAGTAATTTTTCTGTATTTCCCTTCTTGATCATCCCTAGACTCTAATTTACGTCCAAGTGGAGAGCGCCTAGTATCAGAATTCCACCCATTTCTTTTGTATTTATAAAACCAAGGGGTACCTTTAGGGCAAGACCCCAAGGAATTCGGAAGGGCGAACCCCAGAAACCATCGAGCGCCACGTTTACCTTCACCCAAATTTTCAATATACTAGTTCTATCTTACCCTAGAAGGTTTCGAGCGCAAAGATGTTTGGACACAGAGAGAAGAGAAGACAAACCGTGGAAGAAGTATTTAAATTGACTGAAGAAACAGATATGACAGATGAGAAATTAACGATAGCCATGAGAAAGCTAGGAGACTGGCTAGTCACCGAGAACAAATTGTGGTGGGAGGTAGCCACACTGGAGAGATACATGGCGGAGCATATCATTCCTAAAGGCTTGCGCCTGAAGAAAACACCATCCTTCGAAGAGAGAACAGAGACCTTCAGCAAAGAGTGGGACAGTATTTTAAATATCTGCTCGTTTTCTCTAATGGAGCTCATTCTGAGAGAGAGAAGGGAAAAACTCAAAGAGGTCTCAGAGAGAGTAGATACCATACAATCACTAATAACTCAATTTAGCCAAATGTCAATATATGCTGAGTTAGAACAAAAAATCATAGCCAAGCTGGACAAAAACACAAAATTTCTAACAAAGAAGAAACAAAAGAAGTTACATCGGGATTATAATTATTACAAATTTGGTCTCAAAAAAGACACCTCAAAAAAGACATCACATAACATCGAGGAGAAACATAAGAAAAATAAAGAAAAGACAACCAAGCTCAAACAGAGAAAGAAGAAGAAAGAAGATAGTCACCAAGAATCATACAAACAAATAGAACATCAATATGAACCTCAGCAGGAACACATCAACCATTCCGGGGAAGAATATGGAAGATATGAACCTAGGAGAAATTTTCCCCGCAATAGAAATATGCCATTTAAACCTTATTGGCAAAATGATCATCGGAGAACCTATTATAATCCCAACAGAGAAAGAAGACCCTGGAAAAACTCCTTTGGACCTCCAGAACAACTATATCTTCCAAGAAGAGAGATCATTAGGAACCAATATAGACCTCGTGACTACCCACAATCATGGCGAGGAGGGGACAATATAAGAACAGGAAGATACCATCCCGGAAGGGAAATATATCCCCAATATAGGGAAAGAACCAGATCGCGAGATCTTCATGGTAATCATTATGAAAAAGAACAAACAAGAAGATACAACTTAAAAACACGAGAAAAAGAATATGAAGAAAATCATCAGAGAAATCGCTATGAAGACCATCAAGATTCCAGCCTACGTAAGGAGAGGGATGAAGAAAGAGGTAAACCACAAAGGAGAAATACCGATCCACAACATCACCATAGAAGTAAGAACTCACAAAGAACAGAAGTGCAACAAAAAGAAAAAACAAGAAAACCAATTCCGGAGAAAAGAGCAAATCCCTCCTCACCTTTTTTAGAACTAAGGAGAGAGAGGTTGAGAAGAAGAAGTCCCACAAGAGAAGACGAACCGAGGAGGAGAAATCGGAACTTCCACTAAAACCTAAGAAGAATCAAAGAGGGAAAAGAGGGGGGAAATCTTCTAAAAAAAGCTATAACAAAAGAAAACGAATGAAGAAAAGAACAAGTGGAATAAGCACGACCAACGAGACGAATATAGTCTTCAACTTAAGCAAGAGAATCCTTACCAAAACAGAAGAAGAAGTTCTTAATAAAGGGCTCAAGTACGCCCCCACCTCCACTACAGACACCTTCGATAAATTCGTGGATGTGCAGAAATTCGTAAGACAATTGACTCTAAAGAAATTTTTCGCTTCAAAGAACAACATGAATAAGGAAGATGAAGCCAACATAGACGATACAACAGCAGGAACCTCCAGAGATGAAGAGAATAAAATCAATCCCAAAATTAGAAAGAAGTCAAAATTCTACCCAACGTATATGAAAGGGAACTTCATCGAAACATTTAATAAATTGGTCCTAAATGACCTAGAAAAAATAGAGAAAAAGAGTCAGAAAGAACGGAGAAGCAACAACAACATCACGAAGAAAGAGAAGGAAGCACTAGAATCTCTTGGTAAAGATAAAGAGATTGTAATTAAACCCTGTGATAAGGGAGGGGGAATAGCCATACTAAACAGAGACCAATATATAAGTGAAATAAACAGACAGTTGGAAGAGAAGGATACATATAAAAAATTAAATAACGATCCCACGAACAAAATACGCACCGATTTTAAAAAACTGATAGGGAAACACTTCCTTACCCATGGAATTACAAAAAAGGAATTTGAATATGTAGACATCGAAGATGAAGTGACACCAACAATATACATCTTGCCGAAAGTCCACAAGGATCGTGAAAACCCCCCCGGGAGACCGATTATTGCGGGAACCAACTCCCTTACTTCCAACTTATCGGCTCTAATCGACTCTTTTTTACAGCCGATAGTGGTCAAAAACCGCTCATATACAAAAGACACAGGCGATATCCTTAGGATATTACAAGAGGAAAAATGGGATGAAAATAAGTGGCTGGCTACGGGAGACGTAACGAGAGGACAGAATATTCCACCGAAAAAAAAGATTTTATAATGGAATCTATAAGTTTCATTTTATATAACAATTTTTTCTATTTTGAGGGTAGATACTACCTACAACTAAGAGGTACCGCCATGGGTACAAAATTTGCCCCAAGCTATGCGAATCTGTTTATGTCCCGATGGGAAGAGGATGCCATCTACGGAAGCATAGCTTGGGGCACAAAATTACTTAGGTGGAATCGATATATCGATGATGTTCTTCTAATCTGGCAGGGAGAAGAACAGGAACTTCATCATTTTTTAGGAACACTAAACGAGAATAACCATAACATCAAGTTTACTTTTGATCGGAGCCAATTGGAGGTGAATTTTTTGGACTTAACCATCTACATCAATAATTCCGGGTTACAAACTAAAACTTTTCATAAACCCACTGATGTCAACACCTTTATTCCAATTAAAAGTCAACACCACCGACCATGGCTGAAAGGTGTTCCTAAAAGCCAGTTTTTACGTCTTAAGAGAAACTGCAGTGAACCAGAAGTGCTCCATTTACAAAACCAAAAATTGAGAAAGGAATTCCTAGAAAAAGGATACACAGGGACTGATCTAGATAAAGTAATTGAAGACACCGATAGAAAAAATAGAGAAAGTCTACTTCAAGTGAAAACCAGAATAGAGACGAAACCAGGAAACGATTTCCAGTTTGCCTTCTTCACACAGTATGACCGGAACCACAAGGACCTAGAAAAATCATTTAAAAGACATTGGCATCTATTAAAAAGTGACCCCATATTGAAGGAAATCCTGCCAGAACAGCCAAAATTTATTTACAGGAAATCTGCCAATTTGAAGAACACACTAGTACGAAGCTGTTTACCAGAAGAGAGAAAGTCTATGGTCCGCTCAAAAGGTTTTCACCGATGTGGAACATGTATCGGATGCAGAACAGTTAAATCAGAAAACTCAAAAACAATTGAAGTGACAATTAATCAAATGACTTTCAAAATTAGAGATTTTATAACCTGTGACACTCATAATGTAATATATGCAGTGGAATGTAAATGTGGGCTTTTTTACATCGGAAGAACAACACGTCCACTGAAAGTTAGAATATCCGAACATCTGCGGAATATTAAAAAAGGATTAACAACCCATCACCTTTCCAGTCACTTTAAGGAGAAGCACAATTGTTCTACCAATTCTATTAAAAGATTCCTAGGATTACAGAAAGTAATAGCAACTTGGAAAGATCGGAATATAGAGAAAAGATTAGCGAAAACTGAGATGAAGCTGATCTACAAATATAAAACTCTTATTCCACTGGGTCTTAATCAAGATTTTGAGCTAAAATGGTTCCTTTAATGAATTTTACCCTCAATCACCCTGTTTTCTTATATATGTAGTTATGATCCATATTTCTCATTTTAAAGGATTATTTTAAAGGATTATTTTATATATGTATTTTAAATATATTCCCTTTTATATACCTTTTCTACATATACCATTTTATATACCTCCGTATATCTCTATGTATATTTATATTTATATTATCACTATGTCACTTTACCTAGTATTTATATATATAAGAGTTCTCTGCAAACTCCAGTGAGAATATGTGAATATTAATGAAATAAACATCACTTTTAATGATATCTTTCAGAAAAATCATTGCGAATGAAAACTGATGTATATATACCAAAAAACGGAACATTCCTATATTGCCATACCAAGGACGGAACCTTAGATTCAGTACCACTGTCTCTGGGGACAGTTCAGAATGTGAGAACGGAAGTTAGGGCACAAGATGTGCGGCAAAGAATTTCGCAAGTACGAGTGACCGGAAGTGACGTCACCCGCCACCGGAAGTCGATGCGGCTAGCGCACGCGGCGCTGAAGATCTCTTCAAGAAGATCTATGTGATCCTATAGGAAACCAACGCTGCCCTGCCTATATAAGAGGGCGATATATAAGGAGACATATAAAGTACTTTTTGGACTATATGTTTCATACACTGATTTGCACATCCGGTTTTTAAAAACCGGAAGTGGGAGGGGCAATCGGAATATAAGGGAAGTTTGCACACAAAGATCTGAACCCTGAGGAAGAGACACATAGTCTTGAAACATGTCGACTCAGATCTGAATGTGCAAAAACTGGAAGACCACTGCTAGGATCAGGTGAGTGTATATGTACAAGTCCACTGCCTTTTGGGTCCGGAACACCATTTGGAAGTGTTGACTGGACATTAGCACCATCTATTCTTAACCAGTGATTAGGACAGTTTTTTTTTGGAGAAATATTTTATCTGTTTTATTTTTACCATTGTGTGTACCAATAAAAAATTCTTTTTGGAAAAGAAAAGATACCTTTATGAGCTTCGCATAACAGATAACATCGTGAGTACGGGTGCGTGTCACCTAGTAGAAAGACACCTCTATAAGTGTGTCCAACCACTATTTATAGTGAGTTTTGGTACGCGTGTGAACCATAAATAGAACTGTGGAATATATTACTCATGCAAAGAGTGAAGGATATAATACACTGTCTACTTTCTTCACATATAAACGCATTGGAGAACACAAAAGAGGAAGGAAAAAAAGGAATATTTGGACCGGAAATTCCTCCTAAGCTGACAGAAGAACATCACCTTGTGACTAAGGGAAGTAATTTTTCTGTATTTCCCTTCTTGATCATCCCTAGACTCTAATTTACGTCCAAGTGGAGAGCGCCTAGTATCAGAATTCCACCCATTTCTTTTGTATTTATGAAATACCACCTGTCGACACATGTCAGCTCAAAAAACAGTGAAAACTCCCATGTTGACCTTTTGACTGTCGACTTTCCCCATGTCGACCTAATGCTTGTGTCAACCTAATGACCGTGTGATTAGGGATCCAGGGACCGTGTCCCAACTGTATTTGTACCAGAGACAGCTATTTGGAGCAGCTGCAATCATGGGAAAACAGCTGCCACGCATGTGCAGGAGGAATTTTGTCTCCGGAACACGGCGGGCTCCATGTTTCCGGAGACCTGTGTATGTTCAGTAGCCTATGGCACAATGCCAGATTCTACTGCGCAGTGAAGAGGAGGAGGCCCACCCAGAGTATGCACATGGGTCTCCTCCGTTAAAACGCCCTGCAGCTCCTAACTGTCATTTTGCAAACACAGCCCCTAACATGGATGCTACTATTTCTCAAGGTACATGGTGGGAAATGTACTAAGCAGTGAAATAAATCTGAAGCCAATCTGCTTTGAAGTAACATTTATAATTTGCATACTATAAAATTACTCAGAGCGGCTGACTGGTTGCCATGGGCAACATCTCCACTGAAGCATCTCATGACCCCATTCACCTGGGAACTTACGATTTCAAATTAAGTCCAAGAGGGAGACAATTGTGAAGCATTCTGATTGGATAATGTGAGAGTCACTCTGGAACCAGAGAGAGAGTAAGGGGGTTATTCTGGTTCACTCAGAAAGGCACAATCACTCTCTAATGGACAAATCAATGTGCATTGCAGGTGGGGCAAATGTAACATGATGATGTACAGAGAGAGTTAGATTTGGGTGCGGTTTGTACTTCAAACTGATATCTATATTGCAGTGTCAAAATAAAGCAGACAGTATTTATCCTACACAGAAACAATATAACACCCATATCTAACTCTCTCTGCACATGTTACATCAGCCCCACCTGCAGTGCACATGATTTTGTCTATTAGAGAGTGATTGTGCCTTTCCGAGTGAACCAGAATTACCCCGTAAGTTAGGCCTGTAGATCATGTCTGTAGTGTTATAGGGCCTTATTCTAGTTCACTCTTTCTGACAAAATCCTTCTTAGATGGACAAAACCATGTGCACTGCAGGTGGGGCAGATGTTACTTGTGCAGAGAGAATTAGATTTGGGTGGGGTTTTACTTCAAAGTGAGATCTACATTGCAGTGTAAAAATAAAGCAGTCAGTATTTACCCTGCACAGAAACAAAATAACTCACCCAAATCTAATTCTCTCTGCACATGTTACATCTGCCCCCCTGCAGTGCACATGGTTTTGTCCATCTAAGAAGGATTTTGTCAGAAAGAGTGAACTAGAATAAGGCCCTATATGTGATGTTTTAGTGATCTGTCATTTAATACTTTTTAACTTATTTTATTCTGGGAATGATGGTGCACGTGTGGCCTGGGGAGGATTGCATGAGATATCGGGTATCAAGCACATTTACACCCTGACAATAATATGGCGACATCTGTATCCGTTACAGCAGCGTACTGCTATGTGTGGCCTGAGGTGATACAAACACTGGAACTGCGCTGCAACACATTCCACTTGGTCTTGGCTGCTGGCCAGTCTCAGGCATAACCGTGGTACAGCACAGACACATCTACATCATAGAGAAGCAGATCTCTCCCCGGTATGACACAGGAGATCGTTCACCTGCTACTGACAAGCTTTCTGCTACTGCGTGATGCTCCGACACCAATGTATAGAGACGTCACAGGAAAGTTACTGCTGTGCTCACATTGCCCCGGGCACAAGCAACTAGTGGGAGAGCGCTGTGAGCATTTGGTTTGGGAATGACAGAATTGCTAAAGCATGATACATCACTTCTCTTCTGGCTCATTTCTCCTCCTGTATCACTGCTTCATACATCTACCCCTTTGTGCTTTATAACCAATGTAGGAAATACCACTCATGAGTCTATTTAATCAGGGTTGCCTACATTTAAAGTCTCTGGAGACTCAGGAGACTGACAGCAGAACTTCTGGGGGGGCCTGATGTAGACACCATTGAGCCCCGCCCACAGTAAGGCAATCCCACGATTTGTGGGTCTATGAGGAGAGGGCGGGGTTAAAAAGGGGAGTAATTTGCATATTTAGCCCCACCTCCTCCCCCAAAAGCCACAAATCGCTGTCATTTTAACAGTGACGCCGGGGAGATGGGGGGTCTGGCAGTATCCGGAAGGGCTTGCCCACCTTTCCGGGGAACCGGGAGAAGGACCCAATTTTTGGGAGCTTCCCAGCCATTCTGGAATTTAAATGTATACAGTAGATCACTTTCCCCAAAAATTTAAAATGTGTGTTAGGTGAAATGAGGGAGATTGCTAGACTTCTCGGGGAGAGAGGGAGATTGCTACTATTTTAGGGAGTCTCCTGCAGAATGCTTAAGTGTAGGCCACTATGACCTGGAAATGTTCTCTATTACGTAGCAGCAGTCTAGAGAAGGGATAGACCACATAAACAGACAATGGGACAATTCTATGGTGGGCAGATAATAATATTGTTCATACAGATGTGTTCTACTAATGTTGTTGCTGACAACGCCGCACAGTATGCGAATTTCCACGCCAACACCCAGTGGTGGTCCCCTTTTTCACAGCATACATGCTGAAGCATGCCACAGCACAAGCAGTGATATAAAAGGACACATCTGTATGATCTCTATCTATGCAGGAGACATCTAGAGGCCCAAGTAACAAGGCTGTTTGCTGTCAACCAATACATCAATTTTATGGGGGGGGGGGGGGGGGGGGGGCAGATACATGCCAAATGATTTTGTAGTAATGATTCCATAGTAAAGGTAATAAAAGTGCTGGGTATGGCAGTGAAGTAAGAATTGGATGCCAGGCCATCTCATCGCAAACAGCAAGCAGTTTATTTACAGTTCAGACAGGGTTATCATGGACATAACATTTATTCCATTGTCCTTCTCCCTCATTACATCTTTCAGCATTTCCTTTCACTCGCAGCATAAACAATGATGGGACAGCAAGCCATTATCAGGGTATCATGGGATCAGTAGTGCCACAGCAGCCCACTAGGACTCTTTTTATTTGTGTGCTCTTTCCCCTATTCACTGGGGGCTCTCTGCTGTCTATCTAACCGGGATCTCTCATGGACTTGTTGCTGGGGGCTTCCCGTCACGCGGTTTCCAACCACTGACCCAGATCATCCTCTCCCAAAACTCACACCTCTCGTCCTGCTGCTAGGTACCCCCAAGGTACCCTTATTCCTTCCACTGATTTCTGCATACTGCTGCCCTCACACGCTGGTGTCCTTTCCATAAGGCAGGAACCATGGAATAACAACTGGTTTGGACCATAAATTCCCACACTCACTGATAAGGCTGCATGGCTTTTGTAAAACGTTTCACTGGGGCAGATGTATTAAGCCTTGAGAAGAGATAAACTGGAGATAAAGTGGAGATAACTTGGAAGAGTTAACGCACCAGCCAATCAGCTGTGTTTGAAATATGACAGTTGGGATCTGATTGGCTGGTGCGTTATCTCCTTCCACTTTATCTCCAGTTTATCTCTTCACCAGGCTTAATACATCTGCCCCACTATCTGTTAAACCCTGCAGTGTCTGCAGCTCAGCTAAAGCTGGCCAGTAAAGTCTGGGCTGCCACATACACACTAAGTGATGTGTACCCAGTGCAACCTCAGTTGCACCGGGGACCCGATTGAGAGCTGGCATTGGCAGTTGCGATAGGAATGGCTTCTGTCCGTCTTGCAGAGATACGGTCACTACTGTAGGTCAACACCATTGAGGTCAACATTCATTGTGTTGACTACTGAAGGTCACACAGACAAAAGGTTGACATGCCTGCCTAATGTCGACTCAAGCATCAGGTCAACCTTGGGAAGGTCTACATGGGGGTTTTCACAGATTTTTATTAGCCGACATGTGCAGTCTGGCGGTATTCCATGCCCTGCCATCCACTAGGGCGTGGAGGTAGAATAAAATAGGGTGTTGAGTGTAGCGCCCGAAGCATGGTGAGAGGACGTGGTGCACCGATACGGTGTCCATGTGGACTATGTCGACATTGGGGACAAAAAAAGTGAAAAACCCATGTTGATCTTTTGACTGTCGATCTTCCCAATGTTGACCTAATCCTTTTGTCGACCTTTTGACCCCATCGACCTTAGGATTGTTGACATTTTTTCTGTGTCAACCTAAGGCCTGTTGACCTTCAGAGGTTGACCCAATGTATGCCGACTAAAGTTGGTCCAATGATCCGTACCCGTCCTGCATACAGGGCTGACGAAGGATGTTGCTGATGATGTGTGGGAGAACTCATCGTCAGCAGCAGAGTGCGCACAATATTTAGACTATAATTAGATTTTATCATTCTGACCCGTCGGAATCGACAAAACCGTTATCAATAATATATAGAGGTCCTCATTCAGAGTCAGTTGTAATCTTGCAAGGATGAGCAAAATGACAACTGCCGGCACCAGGGCAAGTCCACCGCGCTCACTGTGTCCCTCCCCTTGATGCAAATGCTAAATTTTGCGTTTGCATCCCTAGTGTGCAAGCACTTTGATATACAGTGAAGCACGTACTCAATACCGGCTTCCTCCTGGGTCCATTATCCATGTTGCTGTGGATGTGTGTCTTGAAGTACGCCCCCCCCCCCCCCCCCAAGTGTCCGGACATGCCTGCGTTGTCCACACTGTGCCCCAGCAACAGTCAGTCGCCATGTCGTCGCTCCTAAAACTGCAGTCACAATACGCAAATTGTAAAACCGTCACCTGCGATTTTTAGTAGACCTGCGGCGCTAGATGAATTAGCCCCAGAATCCAGAAAACATTGATCGTTGATCTGCAGCATAGTAAATCTGCCCTTTAATTTTTAAAATTTACATTGTAATATTTTATTTTGATCAATTGGAAATATACATAAATATACATACATACAAAAAAAAAATATATATATATATATATATATTTATATACCTTTTCCCCAATGTACTGCATTCTCATTTCACCATATGCACAAATCAATCTACAATCATCACTGTATCCATCCGAATTTCCTTTCATCTTACATATATACTATATAAACCAGTGCAAGTCTTTGGTTCAATCGGTGGCGCCAATAACAGTAACCATACAATGGTACACGGGTATATACCGTAACACTTTCTTTAACAAGAGTAACAAAAAGCAGAACATGGAAACCACTTTGCTAAGCTACAGGTAAAAAAGTAGTGTAAAGAAATATGTATAAATGTTAAAAAATAGTAGTATACTATATCAAGAACAATACTTTCTGGCGGCAAAACATGAATACATACAGTGGCAGCGAATAAGCATGGGTGCATAGTTTTTGTACGTTTTCAATGTCACAAATTTATGTCTTATTTAATAAAAATGTCTATTTGTTTATATTATGTTCTCTTTGTTCCTTATTCACCTTTCAAGTGTTTCTCTAATAGTGCATTCTGAGCATCATGAGACAATCCCAGACATTAAGTCATTGTAGGCTTTGAGAATAATCTCCATCCTTGGGTAAACCTCGAGATGGGAGGTTCCTCCCTACGGGTCCTGATGGAGCGGTAGAGGGTGTTATTGTTGTTGAATAGGTGTGAGGTGGGCTCCGGATGATAGTTCCTCTGCTGGTAGTTGGTTTGGTAGTTGGTTTGTCCGAGAGGGGACCTCAGGGAAGAGTATCCATGGAAAGAGTTTATCCTTTGAAGTGGAGACTGGATTGGAGACTGAAGTGGAGACTGAAGTGGAGATTGCACTGGGGAGTATACAGGGGATGGGGGGCGCTGTGAAGCTTGGGAGATGCTGGTAGCTGGGGAGCTACTAAGGGGTTCTGATGTAGTATTGGCACTCTCCTGGGTGCTACTGCCTGTCCTGGTGCTCACCCCACCGTTGTCTTTCCTCAGTACTGGTGCCATGGGAGCTGGAGACTTCAAACCCATCACTGGTTTGGAGGAGGCATAAAGATGCCTGAATTCCTCATCGAACAGTTCAACCACCACTCCAGAAAACTTGGACAAGAAGTTTCGGTGGACCTGCCCAGACAGCCACGTGAAGCTGAAATAACAGAGAGAGAAAACGTTAACAACCCATTGGTCTCTATATCCAGGGCTAAAAGTGTGATGAGGAACGGAGTTCCACCCCCTTAAATGGTGAGGTGGAACTAGTTCAACTTCCTTAATGTTTGTGGGTACCCCCCAAAATCTAGGAGTTCCGGTGGATATCACATGAATATTGCGTAATAAATGTGCCTCTAAATTTGCGCCGGTCGTGGTGCAACATCCGAGTGCAAAGTTACTGCCCTTTTATTTTTTTTGTTTGCATTGCCCCCAACTGAGAATCAGGCCCATTATGCATAAACAATGCTATGAAAACTAAGTAAGAATTACCAATTAAAAAATAATCATGTTGCATAATAAAATGTAAAAATTATACAAGCAAAAGGCAGAGATTGTTCACAAATTATATAGAGTGGCTAAAATACATATAAATATAGAGGACTTACTATTATGAAATAAAAAAATTCCAATGATCATTTAGGAAAATTGCTTCAAAAGCTAATAAAAAAAATAAAAAAAATTGCACCTGCTCGCCACCTGTTGGCACCCACCAATCCTCTCGCCAGTGCCCCCTCTTGAAGCCTGCGGCAGCACAAAGCCTACCGTTTTTTTACAGTCCCTACGGAGGGTGGCTGGCCACACCTCCCTGCACTGGCCATGCCCCCTCCCAGTACCTGGACACGGCACAGCTGTTGTCACTCACAACCAATCACTGCAGTCCTCAATGACTACACTTTGGCAGGGGGTTTTGTTACTGTGGGGACCGTGTGACACGATTAATGGCCCCACTGTACAAAGCTTGTAATATTGTCATTGTGCCGCAGGGGCGTGGCTACAATGCTGTAATTGCAGTTACCACGCCCCCACACAGCCTCCTTCAGTGAGCCCCATCCCCTATCATCGCCGGCCCAGACACTTACCTTACTGATCTCACTACCGTCTCCCGAAGACGGTAGCCAGAAAGTCAGCAACCATGATGTATTGTAAACTGAGGATAAAATGAATCAAATTCAATTATCGCTTAATCATTGCTGTAGCTGTATATAACTGCGCCAGCCAATAGAAGCTCGGAGCCGATTGCAGTGAATTTGGCCTTTGCGGCACATGAACAGCCCCCACACATGCTAAGGTCACAGATCCTGTCTGATGACTTCTCAATGAACCTGTTTGGAAAGCTGGGAACGCAGACCAGTGAGCGCCATTCGTCTTTCAACAGATCAAATAATCAAATGATAACTGTCATTTATGGAAGCTATTACAGAGCCTCAGAACTCTTTTGAAGAGTGATGAAATAAATGCAAAATAGTTTGTGCGTGTATACCCCATACAAACTTGTGTGTTGGCCTTGGGACCGTCTCCTTGCGCTGACTACTGACAGAGGAATGCAGGAGTCACGGCGCAGCACACTACCTGCCAATCACCGGTAATTATGGACAAGTAGGAACAGAGGCAGCGAGTGAGGGGATAATCTAATCAACACTTTGTTTGGCTTTTGCATCAATTTGCCCTTGAGGGTAAACAGAGCCATTATTTTATATCATACATTTCGGTGGCAAAAGTTCATCTTCCAAAATAAGGGCCTGATTCAATCCAGTCTAGCAAACAGGTAAACGCCTCCTGCCGCCGAGACGAAACACTCCCCCTCGCGTGCCCGCCGCACATCCAAAAAAATCATTTGATAATCGCTAACATCTAATGATTTTTCTGCCATTCGGAATGAACACTGGACACTAAGTTTTAATTTATACGGTGTCCTCAGAATTTGGGGCGGGCGCTGATGTCATGTGTGCAGGGGAATGCCAAGCATTTTCAGGCAGATGCCCATAAAACGCTGGACGTTTCCCTGCTTCTGCCTCGACCGCCCTCCCCCCTCTTCCTCGATTGAATGGCTCGACGAGTGTGAAAGTTGCCAAAGCTGTTCGCTTCCGGGATTTGCACATGGCCATATTCGCACACGCAGCGGGGACGAATTCGGACTGCTACGAACAAATCTGAATCGTCCTTTAAGTTAGTTGTGCAAGTGGCGCGTTGCCTACATATCTATCCGGCCCCCCGCCTGGCCCCCCGGAAGGGAGTGCAAGCCTACCGCATTTAGCAAGGCACCCGCATCGGCCCTCACACCACCTCCTTTTACTGGTCAAATACCGGGCATTCGTGGCTCTTTGTTGAGGGGGCGGGGCTAAAATGACAAATTGCGTCATTTAGTACCACCCCCTTCTGGAAGAAAAGCTGCAGAAAAGAGAGGAGAACTTTAAGGTAGGAAAGTATGCTATGACTACTGTGTCTATGTTATGATAAAAGGGCCTGATTCTGGTGGACTCGCAAAAAAGCGGCATTTCGCTGCTTTTCGAGCCAACTAACGCCACCGGCTGCGCGCTGAGTGTCACCGCAGGCCTACGAATTGATGATTTGCATAAATATCGATTCGCGAAAAATTACTTAGCCACTTACTGAGTTAATAAATCGCATTCCGCACACACTGGGGAATGAGAAGGGGAATAATCTGTATTGTTTGTGCTTGTTCCATACACCTGAGTACATACATTAGCTGAGTTTATGTGTAAGAACGTCAGACAATGATTCCAGCTGAATACATCAGCCCTGGCACTGATTCTTGTACCCTGTGCCAGAATACACACAGTATATACGGACTGGAGCCAACAGTGCGCACCTTCTGTGACAGGCCGTACATCATATTTATTTCAAAGAATCAACGAACAACACAGAACAAATTAATTGTGTAATTGTGACAAGTGCTGAACTGAAATGGAAGTGGTTTTGTGGACCTGAGTCAGAGGAACTGATGTGTGTAAGCACCTGAAGATACTCAAAGTGGGTTCCTCCGACCTGGGTATTTCTTGCTGTTCAAAGGGCATGCTGCCATTTTTGCTCTGCAATACGTTCAGAGTCTGCGGAGTTGGGTTCTATTTTATTACTGGAACTACATTTTCTCCTGTATGTTGGTCTTCCCAAGACGCTCTATGCAATGTAATACAATTCTTTTCCTCATCAAATGATTTTTTTGCACCCACACGCAAGGCTGCAAATGGATGTTTATGCTAAACATCCATTTGCATACGTGCAGGGAAATCGGTGTGCTTGGGGGCGGCCACTCACCCCCAAAGTGCACAACCTATACCTGTGTGTGAATACCGTCCATCACCAGCAGAGAATCATCAATCTCCGGTGCCTGCTGTCACTTCACTACCAAGCACCTCCTGGCAGTACTAGAGGTGGGATTCAACCGGTTCTCACCGGTTCTGCAGAACTGATACCTAATATACGTATCAGTTCTAAGGATCCTAAGTGCTAAGGAGCGCCGCAGATGCTCACAGGGTACTGTAAGCAGCTGTGACAGCCGGGCAGAGAGCTGCGTGCTGCCTGGCTGTATACATAAAGCAGATCCGCGGCTCGCGAGCTTGCGGTCTGGCAGCCAATAAGGAGCGGCACTGGTTGTTCATTATTGGCTGCCGGGCCGTGAGCTCCTATTGGCTCGCGGTCCAGCGGGAGAATTCAAAATAGCCGCGGACCTGCTTTCAGTATACAGCCGGGCAGCACGCAGCTCTCTGCCCGGCTGTCACAGCACCTTGTGAGTGTCCGCGGCAGTAAGATGCGGCGGCATTTCACTCCCCCTTGACAATGAGCAATTACTCCCCCTTGGCAACCAGCATGTATTCCCCCTTGACAACGAGCAATTTACTCCCCTCGACAACCAGCATGTATTCACCCTTGATAACGAGCAATTTTCTCCCCATTGGTAACCAGCATGTATTTTCCCTTGGCAACGAGCATGAAGCCCCTGGCATCGAGCAAAACCCATGAGCATGTAGGTAAGTTGCACTTATGATTCAAATATGTAATGGGCATCATGGTGTGCGGCATAATGTGTGACTGGCATCACGATGTTTAGCACAATGTGTAATGGGCATTAGTAATGCCCATTACACATTGTGCTAAACATCGTGATGCCAGTCACAATTACGCACAATTACGCATTACGGTGTGTGGCCTTATGGGTAATTGGCATTACGGCATGTGGCTTTATGCGCAATGGGCATTAGGACATAGAACCTGTGGTTAATTTATTTGAATCCCACCACTGGGCAGTACCCACCCCCATTGCTGGGCAGGATATCAGGTGATCTCAGCTTAGCGCCTCATCCTGACTTCCATTCCATTCCTGATCTTCTAAGATTATACAGCCTAGATGCAGCGGACTGAGCCAATGCGTATATCAGTGCACCGTGGTGGCGCTTTGTAAGGGACCTTTGACCCCTGGTGCCTAGAAATGTCCGGGTGTAATACTTCCTCATACGTGAAACAAAGTTCAATCACCTAACTTTACACTGAGTCATGTAGAATGGAGGAAATACTGACAGGTACCAGAAATTCAAGGTACCTGATGGATTATCTGCCCAATATGACATACCTGTCTCATTATGAGATTATGGCCATGTTACTGCCCCGAGCCTCCTTGTGTTAGAACCTCAGGAGCGTATTTCCATCACTGTCAAGAAATGGGTCTCAGGTAACTATTTTTCTGTAAATGTAGCTACAGCCTGGGGTTCCCAGCGATGCACACTGACAGGCCCTGCATGTACTTCTAGGTAATGACAAACTATGCTGACCTCCAAACCGGGAGACAATGGAAAATCAGCGTCCTGCTTTCTCTCTTTCTATGAATCAACAATTATATGGGCACTCCGCTGGAGAGGTCAGGGGTGCAGAGAGACACACCTGTCCCTGGGAAATGAATGGAGGAGTGGCCTAAAAAGGGTGGCGCCCCTTAAAAATGATAGAATGTTAAATATGAATAATTGCAAGACAATTTCATTTCACAGGAGTGGCCTTTTTCATGGAGAGGAAGCACGGAGGAGGGCACCCACTTCCTACCTTGCTTGCTGGAAGTATCATGCTCCTGCGCCCCAGTGGCGCCTGCTCTCCCCCCCCCCCCCCCGCCGCCACCGCTGGGGCTGCGGAGCCTTCCTTACGCCACTGCCCGTATGCACTAGAGAATGAAAAATCTGGGACGCCTGCGTTTTCCCTGACACAGCCAGAAAGTAGATAGATATCGTCTACAAACGCCAGATTCCTGTTAACATCCCCACAGCATGATGCTGCCACCACCATGCTTCACTGTAGGGATGGTATTGGCCTGGTGGTCCAAATATGGTACCTGGCATTCACGCCAAATAGTTCAATCTTTGGGCGGTATTCAATGAGAATACCTGCGAGGTGCAGCGAATCCTTTTTAGGATTCGCTGCACATTCGCCACGTTCCGGAGCCGGCGGGCTCCGGTATTCAACGTGTCAGGGGCTCGCTGCCCCTGACCGGCGAATATGAGCTCCTGCGGCGATTGCCGCAGGGAGCCTGAGGACGGTGCCAGGCAGAGAGATGGTAGTCTCTCTGCCTGCCCCAGAACTTTGTGGGGGGTAGGTGGGCTTCCCGGGTGCCAGGCAGCACAGGCTGCCCCCCGGGGGTGCCAGCAGGGGAGCGTATATTCACTACACACGATCGTAACGATCGGATGCAGTGAATATATGAATATGTAATGAGCGGCTCGGCTCCGGCGCCCTCTGCTGGATGCTGTGTAAAAAAAAATATATATATTTTTTTTTAAATTAAATATATATTCATGCACATGAATAAAAATAGCATGCCCCTCCTCAGAATAAAATTCCTGATTTTTTGACACCAAATGTAAATAAACAAACCACTTTATTTTAAAAGTTCACATTCCACTTCACCATAAAAAGATAGCGATTGCTACTCGGTGAATCATGGTGAAAAAAACCTTGAAATGTATTCGCCATGTGGTCATTGAATAGGGTGATTCACCGTTTTAGTCAGAAATTCGCCAAACAGCACAAATTCGCCATAAAAACATGGCGAATCAGGCTCATTGAATACCGCCCTTTGTCTCATCAGACCAGAGAATTTTGTTTGAGATTTTCAGTTTAATTTTGGCAAACTCCAGGCAGGCTGCCATGTGCTTTTTACTAACAAGTGGCTTCTGTCTGGCCAATCTACCATACAGGCCTGATTGGTGGATTGCTGCAGAGATGGTTGTCCTTCTGGAAGGTTCTCCTCTCTCCACAGATGAATGCTGTAGCTCTGACCATCGAGTTCTTGGTCACCTCCCTGACTAGGGCCCTTCTCCCCTGATTGCTCAGTTTAGAAGAACGGACAGCTCTAGGAAGGAATCAGTTCTGGTGGTTCCAAACTTCTTCCATTTACGGATGATGGAGGCCTTTGTGCTCATTGGGACCTTCATAGCAGTAGATATTTTTCTGTACCCTTGCCCAGATTTGTGCCTCAAGACAATCCTGTCTCTGTGGTCTACAGACAATTACTTTGACTTCATGCTTGGTTTGTGCTCTGACTGTCAAGTGTGGGACCTTATATAGTCAGGTTTATGTCTTTCCATTCATGTCCAATCAACTGAATTTACCACAGGTGGACTCCAATGAAGCTGCAGGAACATCTCAAGGATGATCAGTGGAAAGAGGATGCACCTGAGCTCAATTTTGAGCTTCATGGCAAAGGCTTCGAATACTTATCTACATGTGATTTCTTACGGAGTGCACACACATGCAATTTACCCTTCGATTTTGACTATATAGTCTTGCATATCGCACATCACATGGAGACGTGGTTTTAAGCTTTCTATCCTGATTCGATGCCAATGCGCGCTCCCATTCAGCTGAAACCGAAAAGCCAAATAGACAGGGCAGCAAGGACTATATAGTGCAGACTGAATGTAGATAGTATGAATTGTATGTACATAGCCAGGGCCGAAACTAGGTGTTTCGGCGCCCGGGTCGGCAGTCACTTGGTCGCCCCCCCCCCCCCCCCCCACTAAATTACTGCCTTGGGGACAGGCAGCGGGGGTCCGGGGACTGGAGAAGGTTAACTCCGACTCCTAGCGCTGCCGGGCGGTGGGCGGGAAGCAGATTTTGAAAAGACTTGCCGGACGCTGATTGGCTGAATTCAACCAATCAGCGTCCTGCAAGTCTTTTCAAAATCATCAGCGCTTCCCGCCGCCAGGCAAATAGCGAGCGGCTGTGTATGTGAAAGCTGACGCTACACCAGTCCCTGGACCCCCGCTGCCAACATACCTGTGTGCAGCCAGCAGGGGTAGGCAGCGTCCAGGGGTCCAGGGACTGGTGTAGCAGCAGCCTTCACTCACTCCATCTCCTAGCGCTATCTGCCTGGCGGCAGGAAGCGCCGATGACTTTGAAAAGACTTGCCGGACGCTGATTGGCTGAATTCAGCCAATCAGCGTCTGGCAAGTCTTTTCAAAACCTGCTTCCCGCCCACCGCCCGGCAGCGCTAGTAGGAGCCGGAGTTAACCCACCAGTCCCCGGACCCCCACTGCCCGTCCCCGGGACCCTGGTAGGAGCCAGCGTTAACCCACCAGTCCCTGGACCCACGCTGCCCATCCCCGGGACCTCACACTAGCGCCCCCACCCTCCAGCTCCCGGTGCGCGTGATCCCCTAGCCCCCCCCCCCCCCCTAGTTACGGCCCTGACATAGCACGAGTTAGCAAAAATTGCATAACAATCTAATCTTAAGCCCTGTACACACGGGGCGATATATAACCAGAGATGGTCGCTGAGGAAAAAGAAACTGCCGGGGAGCCTGACAGTGGAACCAGCAATCACTACGGGCAGAAAATGGGAGCGTGCACCCGGCGATTTTTTTCGCCGGTGCACACTCCCATCGCTGGCATTATGGCCACTCAGCGACCATATTTCCAGCGATATTTGCAATAATCGCCCCCGTGTGTACGCACCTATAGTCGAATAGCAAAGGAATCTCACCGTGTGTGCACACCATTAGTTTTTATTTTTAATAAATCTGCAAAAATCTCCCAAAAACATTTTTTATGTTGTTATTATGGGGTAACATGTGTAGAATTTTGAGGGACAAAATTAATTTATTCTGTTTTGTGATGAAGCTGTAACATAACAAAATGTGGGAAAAAGTGAAGCGCTGTGAATACTTTCTGGGTGCACTGTATATCTATATATAAGGTACTGTAACATGATAAAACAATGCGATAGTTAAATCCTTGTTTAATACTCTTTGATGAATATCTTCACGTAACCCCATTAATGGCTAATAACCCTCTTCTCACGTAATAAGCCCTAACTATCACTATATACAATGAAAGGAAGGCGCCGCGGCCTACTCATTACTGTTCTCCTAAATCGGCAGAGACTCCCCCAGGCTTGTACAGGTAAAGATTATTAAGCATTCATTAGCAGCAGCAGCAGCAGCATTTTATAGCCTTTTCTAAATGACACCTCCACATACCAGGGTTTCACCAATCCTGTTATTACACCAATTATAACATAGGGCCGGGCCCTGGAGACACGCTATATTACAGGATCTATTTCTGGATCCACTTCAGGATAAAAAGTTATTGTATTTTTATATAAATACATATCTGGAGGTTACAGGCTGCGACTGGCTGCAGAATACGGCATAAGGGTAACCTGTTATCACACGCAAGGTTTCTCACAATGTAAAAACATAGGGCCTAATTCAGGTTGGTTTGCAAAAACAAACTCCTTTTTTAATGGACAATACCATGCTGCGCTGCAGGCGGGGCAGATGTAACAGGTGCAGAGAGAGTTAGATTTGGGTGGGGTGTGTTCCAACTGAAATCTGAATTGCAGTGTAAGAATAAAGCAGTCAGTATTTACCATGCACAGAAACAAAATAACTCACCCAAATCTAACTCTCCCTGCACGTTACATCTGCCCCATCTAAAGAAGGAGTTTGCTTATGCAAACCAACCTGAATCGCCCCATATAGTAATATTATATTTAGGTAAAACATACAAAGGTTACTATTACTGGGTGAATGTCGCTGGACACTGTAAACTAGGGGCCTGTTTCAGACCTGCGAATATATGCTGCCTAGCAAGCAGGTTAATCCCTTCCGCTGAACGTAAGCCCCCCCGCTGAGTAAATCCCTGCACTAACATGCACTGGCACATCCCCTCGCATACTAGCTGACCATCCAATCATTTCTGTAGTCTATACTTACTACCCAGATGCCCGCTATCCACCAAATTGGCATCGACACGCCTGCATCTGCAGGGGTTTGCCCAGCATTTCTATGGGCGCACCCATAAACGGACTTCAATGAAGCTGCAGGAACATCTTAAGGATGATCAGTGGAAAGAGGATGCACCTGAGCTCAATTTTGAGCTTCATGGCAAAGGCTGTGAATAGTTATCTACATGTGATTTCTTACGGAGTGCACACACATGCAATTTACCCTTCGATTTTGACTATATAGTCTTGCATATCGCACATCACATGGAGACGTGGTTTTAAGCTTTCTATCCTGATTCGATGCCAATGCGCGCTCCCATTCAGCTGAAACCGAAAAGCCAAATAGACAGGGCAGCAAGGACTATATAGTGCAGACTGAATGTAGATAGTGTGAATTGTATGTACATAGCCAGGGCCGAAACTAGGTGTTTCGGCGCCCGGGTCGGCAGTCACTTGGTCGCCCCCCCCCCCCAAAAAAAAAACAAAACACCAAATTACTGCCTTGGGGACAGGCAGCGGGGGTCCGGGGACTGGAGAAGGTTAACTCTGGCTCCTAGCGCTGCCGGGCGGTGGGCGGGAAGCAGATTTTGAAAAGACTTGCCGGACGCTGATTGGCTGAATTCAACCAATCAGCGTCCGGCAAGTCTTTTCAAAATCATCAGCGCTTCCCGCCGCCAGGCAAATAGCGAGCGGCTGTGTATGTGAAAGCTGCCGCTACACCAGTCCCTGGACCCCCGCTGCCAACATACCTGTGTGCAGCCAGCAGGGGTAGGCAGCGTCCAGGGGTCCAGGGACTGGTGTACAGGACACTGCTGCACACACACACACTACACCCCTCTGGGAGGGCAGTACAGGACTCTGCCGCACACACACTACACCCCTCGTGGACACTAGACCCCACAGGGAGGGCAGTACACGACACTGCCGCACACAAACTACACCCCTCAGGGAGGGCAGTACAGGACTCTGCCGCACACACACTTCACCCCTCTGGGAGGGCAGTACAGGACACTGCCGCACATACACTACACCACCCCTTACACCGGCGCCTACACTGTCTCATTCATTATACATGTTTCCCAGTACCGTGTGCTGGGTACTGGGAAACAGAATATACAGGAGGGTGTTATATGTGTTCCATGGATTAGGGCCGGTTGCCTTTGAAGTCTCTGTTCACACACTTGTTGCTCTCCTGTGCATTTCCATAGATAGAATCAGAGATAAACAGGCCGGTGCGCAGTCCTATAATTACAGGTAATTCTGGGAGAACTGTGTAACAAGTACCTGTTATATAATAATCAGCTTTGGCAGCAACAACTATGTACACGTTCTCTATACAAGTCTTCCTAAAAGTGAACTCTTTTATTGATCTCTCCTAAGTGATCAAGATAATTATTTATTATTATTCATTTTACTGTTTTGTGGAGGAAATAATCCATTTCCAAATTTCTGTCTGCAAAATAACCTGGTTTTTCTATGTATAGTTTCTGCAGCCCCTATTTCCCTATATCAATGTTGTAGAACCTGAATCCTTACATGCTGGTAGGCTCACTTACGATTTGGCAATTTATCACATGTAACTCTCAGGGAACTGCAGGCAGGGGGACAGGAGAATTTTCAAAAACCCCATTCAAATGAATGGGTGGCCGCTGATTGGCTGAGAGCCTTCCATTCTATTGTATGAGGTTTTTTAATCTCCTGTCTGCCACTCCGACTCCGATTCCAATCCGATGTGCACTTGACCGAGCATCAAATTGAATGTCAGACACATGCTATTTCTCGGCCAGATCTGCTGGAATTGGGTGAAATTGGGCCCAAATCTCATAGTGTATGTCGGCCTTAAGATTTGATGGAGGATTCTTGGTCTGACTTCCCAAATTTTTTTTTGTATTATATTTTGATTTATCAAATCTTTATCAAATCTTGGAAATAAATACAGCAGAGAGAGAGAGGGATAAAAAGGGGTAGACTTATCAAATATTGGAGAGAGAGAGAAAGTACCAACCAGCTTCTAACTGCCATGGATGTGCTAGAAAAATGACAGTTAGGGACTTATTGGTCGATTGTTTCTCTCCCTCAATGATTTACTACATCTCTCCCTAGGGGATGCAGTCAATTTGCCGGCGGTCGGGATCCCGGCGGTCGGAATCCCGACACTGGAATCCCGACCGCAGAAATCCCGAAACTTTCTCCCTCCGTGGGTGTCCACGACACCCATAGAGGGAGAATAAAATAGTGTGCCGAGCGTAGCGAGGCACCGGGCCCGCTGCGTGGCGAGCGCAGCGAGCCCACAAGGGGGGGCGCTCCACGTCCCCCCCATGTCGGGATTTCAGTGTCGGGATTCTGAACGCCGGGATCCCGACCGCCGGCATTTCGTATCGGATCCCTCCCTAGGACCCCTCCTACAAGCACAAATACTGCAGTATCATAGACCAGCCACCTACCTGTATGTGCCGGACAGGACGCACCTCCAGTCGGATATGATGAACTTTTCATGAATTTGGCCAAAAAACTTCTTGCCGGATTTTGCGCAGTAAACTTCGCCCGTTACACTCCTGATAGATATATTCTGTAACATACCAGTAACAGTGTCAGGACCGAATCATATGGAAACCATATCATACACCAACCCAGGATTTTATCAGTGGAAATGGTGACCAGGTAAAAATCCTGGGTCTAGTGACCCAGGATTCTCACCCAGGAACCAAGCAGGATTTTAAGTGGGAAACGACTCTTACCCAGGTTTTTTGACCCGGGCAGGGTAGGGGAGGCTGCCATTGTGCAGACGCCCCCCTCTGCTCACCCATCCCTTGCTAACAGCCCGCCCCTTCCCTGCCAGTGCCCCCCCCCCACCGCCACTGACCCCCCCCCCCCCCCGCTGGTGCCTGCCCTTCGTTGAATGAACAAAACTGTAAGAGGTTCATGATAATTGTATAGGTCCTTAATAGGGACCTACAGTATCCAGTTCTTTCACTGTTCTTTTTTATTATGGAATCTTTCAATTTTAGAAACCATGGTCCTAAGGGGGTGATTCAGAGTGACACGCTAAACAGCAAAAAAAAATCGCTGCATAGCGAGCCTTCTATCGCCGCCCATGCAAATGCCCACCGCAGTCCGCACATCCCAACCGCTTTGCGAATGGATGTTTTTGTCCCGAATTACGATGTGTTAACATGGACACCGTGCGCTCGCCATGCTTTGGGCACGGTGCCTCGCTGCCCTCGGAACACTATTATATTCTCCCTCCACGTCCTAGTGGATGGTAGGGTATGAAATACCGCCGGGTTTTAAAAAAAAAGTGAAAAACTCATGTCGACCATTGACACCACTCTCCGTTCTCTATCCTGCAGCCAGTTTCTCACCCTGCTACAATTTTTTACCCCTAGACCACAGGTTCTCAAAGTCGGTCTTTTATCTAAAACATATAACAGATGCAGGTGTGTGGAAATAGCCGGTACCTGGAGATGGACGTCTTTCACCTGCAGCTTCTCGCACATGTCCAGGAAATTCTGTATCTTGCTGGCGTCGAGCAGGAGGTAGACAAACACGTTCCTCTTATTAGCCGCTTCCAACACATCGCAGAATATCTCAGCGTCTGTGAACTCGTCCATCATTATAGCCAGGACCTGGACAGTATAAAGTAATGTGTGTTACACATACAGGTTGGTAGTGTAAAGAAACTCATATTGACCTTTTTTGACTGTAGAACTTCCCATTGTCGACCTAATGCTTGTGTTGAACTTCTGCCCCTGTCGACCTTCTGCCCCTGTCGACCTTAGGCATGTTGACCTATTTCATGTGTAGACCTATGAACCATACCCCCTATAGTATCTATCCATCTGTCCAATAGGACCTCTAGCATCTGTCCAATAGGACCTCAAGCATCTATCCATCTATCCAGTAGGACCTCAAGCATCTATCCATCTGTCCAGTAGGACCTACAGCATCTCTCCATCTGTCCAGTAGGACCTCTAGCATCTATCCATCTGTCCAATAGGACCTCTAGCATCTATCCAGTAGGACCTATAGCATATCTCCATCTGTCCAGTAGGACCTATAGCATCTATCCATCTGTCCAATAGGACCTCTAGCATCTATCCAGTAGGACCTATAGCATATCTCCATCTGTCCAGTAGGAAGTATAGCATTTCTCCATCTGTCCAGTAGGACTTCTAGCATCTATCCATATGTCCAGTAGGACCTACAGCATCTATCCAGTAGGACCTCTAGCATCTATCCATCTATCCAGGAGGACCTCTAACATCTATCCATATGTCCAGTAGGACCTACAGCATCTAACCATCTATCCAGTAGGACCTCTAGCATCTATCCATCTGTCCAGTAGGACCTATAGCATCTATCCATCTATCCAGGAGGACCTCTAGAATCCATCCATCTGCCCAGTAGGACCTACAGCATCTATATATCTGTCCAGTAGGACCTCTAGCATTTCTCCATATGTCCAGTAGGACCTCTAGCATCTGTTCATCTGTCCAATAGGACCTCTAGCATCTATCCATCTGTACAGTAGGACCTACAGCCAAGGGCGTAACTACCATAGGTGCAAGGGGTGCATCTGCTATGGGGCCCAGAGCTGAAGGGGGCCCATGTTTACAGTCTAATCTGTATATGCTATATACATGTATTACCATCAGTTGCTAAATAGGGGGCCCTTACAAACTTTTGCTATGGGGCCTACAAATGTCTAGTTACGCCCCTGCCTACAGCATCTCTCCATCTATCCAGTAGGACCTCTAGCATCTATCCATCTGTCCAGTAGGACCTATAGCATTTCTCCATCTGTCCAGTAGAACTTCTAGCATCTATCCATCTGTACAGTAGGACCTACAGCATCTCTCCATCTGTCCAGTAGGACCTCTAGCATCTATCCATCTGTCCAGTAGGACCTCTAGCATCTATTCATCTGTCCAATAGGACCTCTAGCACCTATCCATCTATCCAGTAGGACCTATATCATCTCTCCATCTGTCCAGTAGGACCACTAGCATCTATCCATCTATCCAGGAGGACCTCTAGAATCCATCCATCTGCCCAGTAGGACCTACAGCATCTATATATCTGTCCAGTAGGACCTCTAGCATTTCTCCATATATCCAGTAGGACCTCTAGCATCTCTCCATCTGTCCAGTAGGACCTATAGCATCTGTCTTCTTCAAGGCAGCGGACATTTTTGGAGGAACATTTTCAGCAGATGCCAATACGAACGGACAGACTCATTGGAATCTGCACCCCCACAGCACCGGCTCCCCCCAGCCACCCCTTGGGCTGCAGTGCCACTGTTACACCACTGCATTGGAACCCTTGGGGCTCATTGCCCAATTCTGAATGCGGGCCAGTAAGCAGGAAATGTGTGTCTACATCAATCCTTATCAAGCTCAGTCTTCACAGACACCTAACAGTGCATGTTTTCAAGGTAACCTCAGCAATAATTTGTACCATTGAGGGCTGTGTTCAGAATATAACAGAAAAGAGGACACGAATGTAAAAATCCTACAAATCCTACAAACCCAACTCTAACAATCCTGGGTCTAGTTGTCCTTTACTATGTTATATTATTATGTTATATTATTTATTATTATTATTATTATTATTATATTTATGTTTTAGGTTGTGTCATGACAGAGGAACCACGAAGTTTGCATATTAATGCTTACTGTACATAAACCTGTTATTCTGCAGTATTCTATATAAAATCCGCCCTTCTCATAACAATCCGATCTGATTGGTCCATGGATGATAACCACCTATTGTATGTGTACATTGGATCCTAGATTATTTTATAAACAGTACATAATAGAAGCATAATACAGATTATAAGTAGGTTTGTCACTCCACATAATGCCAAAAATAAACCTCTTGTTTTCACGCTGTCAAATGAAATGAATAATTTCATTAATTCATTTGCATTGATTGCTGTGCTGCGATCACCATAGATATTGTTTTTCTACCCTCCCACGTTGTTTATATACACAGAGATTATTCATGCTGATTAATTAGCCGCACAGGTGGATGTATTGATTCAGAGGGAAGCGGGGACAGGTGAGGCTGTAGTACTCACTTCCTGTGCAGCGGTGTATAATGGCAACGTGCAGGTAATAGGATGTTAGTATAAGCGGTAATGTCTCCCCCATCTTATATTGTATTTACCAAAACAGGAACTTTAATAATAGCCTTTTACATTATAAGACAATGGGATTTATAGATCAGACTCATGTGATAAAGAACACAAAGGAAACACACGTGACTTCAGCGAAGAGCATGTATTAAACTGTTCCATACTCTCTGTACAGCGCTGCAGAATATGATTGGTGTTATACAAAGAAACAATAACAGTACAGATCTCCCATGTCCGAAATGCTGGGAACCAGAAGCATTTTCATATTATCATATAATGAGATATCTTGGGGATGGGACCGAAATCACGAATCATATACACCCAGTGACGGATCCAGGGGGGAACACTCCGGCACATTACGTGTCGTTTAGGGTGTCATTAAGTTATATATATGTCAGTAAGTGTGTCTGTCAGTAATCTGTGCCTGTGTAAGACTTTCTGCGTTGAAAAGTGTGTGCCAGTAAGTGTGTCTGTATCAGTATATTTGTTGCAGTAAGTAATATCTGTGGCAGCAAGTGGTGCCTGTGTCTGTAAGTGTGTCCTTCGGCACTCACTGGGCCTACTTTGAATATTGGGGGGACACACTACTCTGTGGCATTATGATGTAATGGGCACTACTACTCTGTGGCATTATGTGTAAGGGGCAAGCACTGCAACTTTCTGGCATTATGTGTAAGGGGCACTTACACCGTAAAAGCGCCCCCCTCCCCCCCTTCTCCTATCATGGTACCACTCCCTGACACTTTTTTTTTTGCCTTTTTCCTCGAAGACCACCCCACTTTTACACTTTTAGAGGGAGATGAAACTTTTTGACGAGTGGACAAGTCGCAAAGCGGAGAAGATGGCACCTTTCCTCCTTGGCAGCAACACATTTAATGGACTGTACCATGGAAACCATGATTGCGGAGCGGGTTGACCCTGACAAATGACAATAGTGATTGACAATGTCAGTCAGGATGTCCCTATTCTTAAAACAGCTGCGACTGGTGTTTGTTTATGAGCATTAATAATGTCCTGCACTGACGTTGACAGACTGTCAATCATAATCCTTGGCTCTGGATCGCTTGCACTCTATAGAACATTTTGTTTTGCTCATTAGCCATTTTTTACCCATAATCCATTGAAACGGCTCAATGCATGTTGTTGTACCTTATGAAAAGATGAGGGTTTAACCTTAATCCTTGTCTCTAGGTCACTGTTCACAGTGAGATCGGCACAAACGCTGTTATATTCTTCAGCAGTTCCGTCCATTTTTCCAGTTAAATTTAGAATTTTCAAACTGTTTGTTGGAAGCGGGACTACTGGTGGCATTGTAGTGACACCTCAATATTTCAGTGGGTCTTTCCTCTCTAGTATAGTGACGTAGGCTTCTCTTTTTACACGGCCATAAAAAGTCACTTGCAACGCAGTTTATTTTTACGTGATTTATCTATTTTTTTGTAAGAGAAAACGAATGATTGCATAAGAGGTAGGTCATTCCGTATGACTCATGGTGACACACAAACAAACAAAAAAAAAACTGAATGTTAACCAAACTACACTTAAAATCAATTTGGACATGTGACTCATGTTACACATGGATGTGACTCACGTTACATTTCTGTCCTCAGTCGAAGATGGACGTCACAAAATGCTTGCTATTGATAAATTGCTTGCCTTTAATGTATTTTGGGCTTGATTCTGATCTGCCGAGCAGTTATGGTGCCACCCCACCGAATCTCCGCACCGCCGCCCCACCATTACCTGTTGTGCCAGCAGTAGTGAGCAGGTGCTCCAGGTGATATGGGAGTGGCGGATGAACACGCAGCCTTAGGGCAAAAATATTACATCCAGGGCTGGGTCATTGCCTATTCTTTCATACATAATTATTCGCTAATGCTGCGAATTCTCTACAATTGACCTGCACCAATTAACCCCATGTACTGAGTCATGCTAGAACTATGGCTGATTATACAGAGCTGCTGCAGCTCACACATACCATGGTGAGTGTACACACACACACACACACATTGCAGGGATAATCTGAGGCAGTGGGTGAAAGGATTGTGCAACATCCCACTACAAAAGGTGAGAAATGTATCAGTTGCAGTTGTTGTGAAAGAGGATACAGGAAGGTGACTGATACACGCCGGCTAATTACACGGCGGCTTACAGATGGTCACAGGTAATGTGCAAACGTCAGCCTCCGTCACTCAGCACCGCGGCAATTGGAAAACGACCATTAACATGTTTCTAGATCCCGCCACAAGGACGACGATCCCGACATTCAGGACAAAAACGTAAAAACTCATGTCAACCTTTTGACTGTCAACCTTGCCATTGTTGACCTAATGCTTGTGTTGACCTTAGCTATGTCGACATATTTCAGGTGTCGACTTAAGGTCTTTTCACCCAACGCATGGCGAACTAAACTGGGTCAACCCAATGACCCATACCCGTTAGTTACACAGTGGTATCTTTGTTTTCCATGGCAAAATAAAGTCCATGGCAATTACTATGTCGACCACATGCTGTCGACGTGTATTAGGTGGACAGTGAAGTATTACAGATACTAGTGGAAGGTCATTCCTGGCATACAGACGTACACATGAATGGGCCGACAGGTAGAAACGGATACATTTTTCAAAAGTTTTTTCTTTGCCCATATCTTGTATATTTAACGTTCTGTGACCACCATCGGTACAACCGTACACGCTTGCACTGTTTCGGCGCGGGGACTCACTGGTCCTGATTTTCAGAAAATTATTATTTCTCTGTATATAAATTATTTGAGTATTTCAGCTGATCTCATACTGGCCCTTATTCTGATCGGTGCGGCCGGATCCGAATATGCGGCCAGGGCCGTGCGTGCGAAACCCCGCCTTCCATACGGATCGCCAACTCCGTCTGTACGCGGTAAGAAGCTGGCCGAACGGACCGCACATGTATTTTTCATGGAATACGCCTCCTCCATCTCAGGGAACCTCCCCCATCATTCGATGGTCGCAGACCATCGAATGCAGGACCGAGTGGTCCACCAGCTCCCGCAACCTCAGACCACACGGACATTTTTCCGTGCAAAAGCAGGGATCTGGGCGGGCAGCTGACATCCGGCAATGTCATATGTCCGCCCCCTACACGTGCGTCACGGCCGCATTACCATACGTACGCCCAGCGTTTGCATGGGAACGCCCATGATACCATATGCGTATGCATATGGTAATGAGCCCAAATAGCCCTTCACGCCCCTCTCCACCCCCTGTTCGGAGTATTCACATTTCATGCGGGATTTGGCCGTATGCCCCGCTCGCACATGCGCAGAGACGCCTCTGCACATGCGCAGACACAAAACATCGGCGGCACGAACGCACGCGGATATTACCGCACCGATCAGAATAAGGGCCACTGAGAGAAATCCTGCTGAATGCAATGCACGCCAGGTAATAATGCATGTCTCCTGCAGCAGCCTCAGGAAGAGCGCCAACTGGGTGCATGGAAGCAGAACCGGCCACTAGGACACTACGATTACTAAAGCTGTGATTCCATTTGGATAATTCATCATTTATATGGACCAAATACCAATAAACAATACAGTATTACTGTGAAATCCATTATCCGCTTAAATATACAAATACTCAAAAGTCCGCGGGGCTATCATTCAATGCTTCTAGTAGCATTGTATTAAAATAGAGATAATTACATATATAGCAATAGTTGTAGCTTTTTGTAAATGGTCTGTAATAACAATTAGTATGATTATTCCCGCACAGTCAGTAAAGATCCACATACACAGACTTAACCTCTGTAAGAGATGTGTAAAATATCCGCTAAAGATGGCAGCATCTCTCACATTTGTTATATAAATTCAAATAAAAAAAATTGTCAAAAAAAAAGGATTATATTTCCTATGTACGGTAACCGTTACAGGTCACTATGATGAATAGAAATGTTTGCTTAGAAATTTTCACATCTATGTTGACAAATTTACGTGGCACACAAAGGGTTAAATACGGGGTCTCTGTATAAGGTGTGCAGTCACCAGTGTGCGCAGTCAATAATCTGTGCCAGTGAGTGTTTGCCAGCATAGTTACTGCTTAGTAGCCCAAACTTATTAACCCTTTCAGGTCCAACGTCTCAACAGCCCTAGCGCTAGTAGCAGATCCAGTGGTGAGACGCTCTAAAATAAGAACAGTAACATTGTTCAACATTCAGTGTAGACCGTTTTTTAATAAAAAAAAAAAATGACGATTAATGGAAACATTTAAACCAGACTGAGTTGAAAAAAAAAACATTTGGACTGCAATGGGTTAAGTTTCATATACTGTAGCTTGCCAGCTCACAGGAGCTACAAGTCCGCACAGCTCTGGAAATAATGACACCATTAGTAGTGGGGTCATTGAGTCTGTGCATTACAGCTGTGCTGAGCAATACGGATGTACCCAACTGCATGTACTCTAAATGCTGCTTTCACATTGCCTGAGACCCGGTATTTTGAAATGGTATATTACTGTTTTAAACCCCTTTCACACTGCACATAAATACCGGGTTTCAAGTAGGTTTATTTGCAAGTGTGAAAGCAGGACAGACAGTAGCTATAGCTATAAGACAGTGTAGTGCATATGTAATTAGCCGCTCATTACATATGCGCATATGTAATCAGGGGCAAACGCAGGATTTTCAGAAGGGGGTTTCCAGAGGGGCGGAGTAAAGCACGGAGATGGACACTTAGGTGACCCAGTATATGCTGGGTCAGTTAAAGTATTATAGATAGACCAAATGTATATAAATAATAATAATAATAAAATATATATATATATATATATATATATATATATATATATATATATACATACATATATATATACATACATCAACAGCAGTGTAGACCCCTGGGCATAACAATGTATTGAGGCCCCTACTGATCCTCCAGCGGTAGGGGTGGGGGAAGCTTTGATGTCCCGCGGGTGGTAGGGGGTATTATATAAACCGCTCAGCATGTAGGGCCTGGATCAGTAATTTCCACTCATTACCCCTTTACTGCACAGATGGTGGGAGATAAGGTGGGAGAAGGGGCATTGGGCTGAATGAAGGGGCCCTGATACATAACTTCCAGGGTGGTAGAGGATGTTTAATACGCAGAGGAGGGGTGTATAGTGGAGTGGGCTAATTATTCATAATTTTCTGGTGGGAGGACAGCTTGCTTGACTGCAGATATCTCCAGTTCCCGGAAATAGATTTCTTAGATTGTAATGGTATTAAAAACTAGAGAATCCCACCTACCAAATGGTATTGGGGACTAGGGGATCAAAGTTCAGGAGGCAGAGCAATCTGCCAATGAGAATATAAAACTACATACCAGGTGTGTGGAGCTGGAGCAGTAACCAGCTGCTGGAAGGCTGATATCTCTGGTTCTGGGCACAGTAGAGACAAGCTACTAGTGTCCATCAAAGGGGGAGAGTCCCAGCTTTTGGAATATACCCTGATAAAAACTCTAAGGGGCGCATTTATCATTCTATAGCGATCCTGGCGTGATGACAACGCCGGGCATTGCATTGCGGTATCATCAGATACCGCAGGAATTTATCATTCTGGGGGCGCAGGGACAGGGCTCCGATAGGAGCCCGTCCCTGCAAAGCCCTAACCCGGAAGCCGGGAGGTCAGCGCATGCGCGGTTATGCGCTGACCCCCACGACCTCTCTGCCCTGCTAGGGCAGTGCGATGTGTAGCCATAGGCTACAATGGGCTATCGCCATATCAGAATGGCGATAGCCCAGGGGTGCGATGCCGGGCTGCCCGATGTTGATACATCGGCCAGCTTCTCATCCCCCATAGAAACCTATGGGGGGTGCGGCTGGCGGCGCTGCAGGGAGGATCACAGCAGGGATCAGAGATTCTTGCTGCGGCCCACTTTAATACATTTCAGGGATACATAATATATGCAGTTAACCCCTGAAAACGGATGTTTTCGGGGATTTAGCCGCAAATCTTACTTGATAAATGGGCCCCTATGTCAGATAAAACCTGAAATATCTGACCGGGAATAGCAATTAACAGGCTTGGATGGGGACCACTGCTTTGAAGTCAGATATCTCCGGTTCCCAAGGGCCGATTTTTTAAATTCTTGTACTCATGGAAAGAGGGGATCCTCAGCTTTCCCTTAGAATCCTGGGTGGGGTTTCTGGGTACTCAGAACCCCCCCTGCGTGCGCTACTGATAATGAGCGCAGTGCATCAAATGAGCCGCTCATTACATATGTGAATATGTAATGAGTGCAGTGCATATGAATGAGCCACTCATTACATATGCACTGCTCTCTTATAGCTACTGCCTGAGTCCTAGTTCGGAGCCGTTCACACTGCATAAAAAACGGCTCTGAACCGTGTAGGACTCTGCTTTTTAACCATTTGCAAATACCGGTTATTTGTAACCGGTAAATGCAGACTGGAGCTTTCACACTGCAGCTCACATCGTTTTAAAAGTCAAAAAAATCGGCAATATACCGGTTACAGGGGCAAACGCAGGATTTTCAGAAGGGGGTTTCCAGAGGGACGGAGCAAAGCACAGAGTTGGACACATAGGTGACCCAGTATATGCCAGGTCAGTTAAAGTATTATAGATAGACCAAATGTATATAAATAATAATAATATAAATATATATACATAACAGCAGTGTAGACCCCTGGGCATAGCAATGTATTGTGGCCCCTACCGATCCTCCAGCGGTAGGGGTAGGGGGTGCTATGAGCTGAAGCTTTGATGTCCCGCAGGTGGTAGGGGGTATTATATAAACCGCTCAGCATGTAGGGCCTGGATCAGTCATTTCCACTAATTACCCCTTTACTGCACAGATGGTGAGAGATGAGGTGGGAGAGGGGGTCATTGGGCTGAATGAAGGGGTCCCAATATATAACTTCCAGGGTGGTAGAGGATGTTTAATACGCAGAGGAGGGGTGTATAGTGGAGTGGGCTTATTATTCATAATTTTCTGGTGGGAGGACAGCTTGCTTGACTGCAGATATCTCCAGTTCCCGTAACTAGATTTCTTATCTTTTAATGGAATTAAAAACTAGAGGATCCCACCTACCAAATGGTATTGGGGACTAGAGGACCAGAGTTCAGGAGGCAGAGCAATCTGACAATGAGAATATAAAACTACATACCAGGTGTGTGGAGCTGGAGCAGTAACCAGCTGCTTGAAGGCTGATATCTCTGATTCTGGGCATAGTAGAGACCAGCTTCTAGTGAACCCCAAAGGTGGAGAGTCCCAGCTTTTGGAATATACACTCGGAAAAACTCTAAGTCAGATAGAAACTGAAATATCTGACTGGGGAGAGCAATTAACAGGCTTGGATGGGGACCACTGCTTTGAAGTCAGATATCTCCGGTTCCCCAGGGCCGATTTTAAAACTTCTTGTACCCATGGAAAGAGGGGACCCTCAGCTTTCAGACTTGGGCCCTCAGATTTCTGGGGTGGTTTCTGGGTACTCAGAAACCCCCCCTGCGTGCGCTACTGAGTTAAGAGCTGCAGTGTGAAAGGGGTAAAATGTAAAGATCATTTGCAGAGGATGGATACAGCAGCAACATTACATTACAATTTTTTTTTATAAAGGTAACAATATAGATATATAAGAGAAGCGCCAAAGAACTGATCTGATAATTAATCTTTGTTTATTTATTTATTCATAAATATTAGGATTAAGATAATGCAACATTCATAAAAAAGTTCATTAACATAAAAACGATATATAATTGATAATGCACTTCTCCAATTTAATAAAGAATTAGTAGTAAACAATATTGTATATAATATAATTATATGTTATACAGTATGATATTATATAATTATATGTTAATGAACTCTTTTATTAATGTTACATTATCTTAATCTTAATATTTATAAATAAATAAATCATTTTTCATTATCCTTGAAAGTTCTCTGGCGATCTCATATATATATATATATATAATTGTGACTAAAAAAAATTGGTAGTTCAATTAAACAATTTCCAGATTACTATTGGGAGCAGCCAAAATGTTCTTTTTTCATATATTTTAATTTAATGTGTGAAAATCTTTTGGGTTGTTTTTGTGGTTTCTTTTTGAGCCAGGTTCCAAAGTAATCTGGATTCCCTGGTCTGCAAATATATCAAAAGAAAAATGAATGGGAATTAACCTATGCACAGGCTGCACGCAGTGCCGGTGCAAGGCGCCGGAGCGCCCCAGGCGGGGGGGCGACCCGGCGCTCACCCGCTCCACGGGTAGGGGGTGGGGAGGAATACGGACGCCGTGCTGCTCCTGGGGGGGGGGTGATGCGTGATGCGGCCGGCACGCTGATTTGGGGGGGGGAGAGGGATACGGCCACCATGCTGTTCCGGTGTATATATAATTACTCACCCTTCAGGGGGAGCTCGGGTCTAGCTCAGCGGACGGGAGGGAGAGCTGGAGGTCTGGCTTAGCGGGCAGGAGTGAGGCCTCACAGTTCAGTCCCGGCGCAGTGTGACTGACATCTTCCTCCACTCGCACCGTGTACAGCCGCTCAGCCGGGCAGCGCTGAGCACTTGGCTCACCCTCAGACGCTGCCCGGCTAAGCGGCTGTACGCGTTGTGGGTGGAGGAAAATGTCAGTTAACATGCACTGGGGTCCGGGACTGAACTGCACACAGCGCAGCGAGCCCTCCCTCCTTCCCGCTAAGCCAGACCCCCAGCTCTCCCTCCTGCCCTGCTCCCAACTACCGCCCCCCAGTGGCCGGCGCCCTAGGCTAACACTGCCTAGTGGTGGCGCCGGCCCTGGCTGCACGTTTGAACGAAAAAGTGTAGATATCACAAAAGGAATGTAGTTAATCCACAATTATTAAATATGATACCAATCCAGTGGATGTGCTCCCCTACAAGCAGGGAAGAAGAAAGCACTCTCTCTCTTTTTTGGGGGGGGGGGGGGCACAGCTGAGCCACAGGTCCTCTGAGCGCTTCCTGAACACTGCGGACTGTCTGCCCCACTGTAACATTCACGCCGGTCAACCACACCCCCCGGACCCCTCCACTGCCCGCCCCTGCACATAGGTGTGTGCAGTACCATTTTTCTGGAAAAAAAGAACAAGGAACTGGGGCCCGATCCATTGGGAATGGGTGAAATCTGTCCAAATCAGATAAGTGTATGGGCACCTTTAGCTTAGCGCTGTTTGTTACTGTGCCACTTATAGACGGCGTTAGCGGAATGGGCCCCATTGCTGGCCTTTCCGGCTATAATGAAGGATACCAGGCTTTGCTGAGTCCCCCGCAGCTGTAAGCGCAATATGCGAGCAATACGCAAGCTCAGCAGATTTGCTGCTTAATATTTAAATGTATTACAATATAAATAATAAGTGCTTGACAGAACGCATGCAGAAATGGTCATTTACGATATAGGAACCGGTGCAGGTATCACCAATATACTGCGTAATGTGGGTCAGTCATTTCTACAGCAGCCCCCATAGGTTTCTCCGTGTGCTGCAAAACTGTCAGATTTACCAATGATTCACATTCTGGAGTATGGCCCATGCATATAATGCTATCTGAAGATAGCATTAGCCTATGCAGCCTATGGGATATCTTCTGCAATAATGACCAGGACCAAGGTCCTTATTCCGGTCTATACACTCCCCTGTGTGTTCGCACAGAGGAGCGATGGTGAGTGATGCTAAACCGTTATGCGCATGTACAGCCACTTGGTGCGTGCAAGCGCGGCAAAACACTTGATTATAAGAGGTGTCTTAGGTCTGCAACCGCTTACAGATTCATTCGATGCTCGATGACCATTGAATGATTTTGTCCCCGCATGCAGCGCAGTAGATCCTTGGGTTCCTGAGACAGATTTGCAATCGTATCTGCGTACAAATATGAATTTGGCCCATACAATGATTATTTGGAAGAGGGTTCCGTACTCTGTAGTTCAGAGGATCAGGGGAATCGTAAAACTGGTTCTGCGGAGCGGATTACAGATCCCAGATCCTTCTGCATTTGTGCTGAGTGACTTTACCCAAAGATAACCCTTCTGCTGAGGGTCATGAACAGATCAAGTACAATGATAGAACGGATGATTCATTGTGAACCTGCTGCAGCAGCTGACCTTCTGGGGGATCACCCCGGGGCAAAGGATTTGACCTCTGCATTTCTAGAGCCCTTGTTCATTACTAAAAGGCCTGTTAGGTCCTGCAAGAAGCGCTGTAGTCGCTGGACATGTAGTTGCTGGACATCGTAAAACTGGTTCATTCTCACTTACTGCAGAATTAAGGATTCAGGAGATCAAGCGACTTTAACCCTTTGAGTGACAATGTCGCTGCGAGAGATCCAACATCGCTGCGAGAGATCCTCAAAATATCTGTTAAAATTGCCAGCGCCACTCACAGTAAGTGTTCTTTTTTTTTTGGGTGCAATATTAAACTAAAATTCAATGAACTGACTCGGCTGTATTTGTATTCATTTATACTAAAAGAACAGTCGCTGTGATCGATGCTGGATTTTTTAGCGGATATTTTGAGGAACAACATTGGTACCATACTGTGCCTCCCAACTGTCCCGGTAAACGTGGGAACGTTCCGGATTATGGGGATGTTCCCGTGTCCCTCCCGCGGCTGGCAGTGTCCTGCTGTGGGGGGCCGGGGGGGGGGGCAGTTGCGAGTGCCCCCCCCCAATCTGACTTTTCTTCCCATGGAAAAGTTGGGAGGTATGTTGGTACTCAAAGGCGTTAAGGGGTGAAATAAAATTGGTGCGAGTTTGGGAAAGTTAGTTTCATGGTTTCATGATTTGCATAATACGCACACCCAAGAAATGTGACATTCGTTAAGAAATGCCAATTTGTTGTAGTCGTGTGGAAGTTGCGCGATTTTTCTACTAAATGCATCCTGGGGGACGTGCATGAAAAACCGTTTTGGACCCCCCCCCCCCCCCCAAAAAAAAAAAGTGGCAACTGATATAGCAGGATCATATACAAGATTTAAGATGGGTACACACTACACAATGGGGAAAATGTATTAAGATGAGAGTTTCACATGGGATGTTGCTATGGGAAACCAATCAGAATCTACTTTTTATTTATTTATTTAGCACCTTCTAGAAGATAATAGATTATGGGCCAGAAGCACTAAGCATCAAAAATGATAAAATGGAGAGTGATAAACAGCCAGCCAATCAGCTCCTGCCTGACATTTTTCAAACACCGTCTGGGACATGGCAGGTTGGAGCTGATTGGCTGGCTGTTTATCACTCTCCATTTTATCACTTTTGAAGCTTAGAGAATCTGGCCCCGTATCTGATTGTTTGCCCATAGCAACATCCCATGTGAAACAGAAGTCCCATCTTAGTAAATTTCCCCCAATGTTTGTACCCAGTGACGTGACCCAGCGGAGAAGCCGGCATTAGCAAGTGCCTGCACACTTGCCGATGACGGCAGGGGGCGATTGGTTGCGGAATGGCCCTCGTTAACAGTCTCCTCCGTCTTCTGTACATACAGGACGACGGACGACATTGTTAACAACCCACGCATCAGTAACGATATAGTGCCTTGATGGATAACCTTGACACTCCAGCTGTTGTTGAACTGCACATCCCAGCATGCTCTGCTACAGTTTTGCTATTTGGCCATGCTAAAACTGAAGCAGGGCATGCTGGGATGTGTAGTTCAACAACAGCTGGAGTGTCCAGGTTAGCCATGACTGATATAGTGTGTGCACATTAGGAGATATGAACCATAATATTGTTAATCGTGCATATCGTTAACAATTATCGTCTAGTGTGTACGCACCATCAGAAAAGAAAAGGAGGGTTTGAAAAGATGGCAAATGGCTGATGTTTGCTCATTTACATAATTATTCTAACTGCTCTCTTTAATTATGTATCTAGTCAATTTTTTGCCTGTATTAGTCTGTTCTTATATTTCCTGGCAGTTTTAATTCCTTGGATGGCGCTACAGAACCCTTGTGGCGCCTAAGCAATAAATAATAAATAGCATTTTATCTGTATGTGTAAAACTGTATTTTGCTGTGTTGAAACATTTCTTTGCATTGAAACTAACCCCAGAGTAATATCTAATAAATGACATGGGTCCAATTATAGTCGTTAAGAACACAGGCTCTCAAACTCGGTCCTGAGGACCCCACACAGTGCATGTTTTGCAGGTCTCCTCACAGAATCACAAGTGAAATAATTAGCTCCACCTGTGGATCTTTTACAATGTGTCAATGAGCAGTGAATGCACCTGTGCACCTGCCGGGTGACCTGGAGAATGTGAACTGTGTGGGGTCCTGTGGACCGAGTTTGAGAACCACCGCTTTAGAAGTTATTTTGTTAACATGATATTGTTGTCCCCTTGGAAATCAGTTCAATTACACATTCCACCACTTTACAGTCAGTATTATTTATTATTGTACATTCATATTGCAACAAAATATTACTCAGCGCTGTACAGGCGCGTGTAACCTAATAATACAGGGGCCAGCAGGGCTCATACGGATTTACCTAATGCATTTCTACTTTCCCACCACTCATTACAATTGCATGCAGTGCATTTTTCAACTGAACCAGTTTCACAGATTCATTACATAGCAATGGGGTAGGGAACACGTGGTGCTCCAGCTGTTGTGGAACTACACAACCCAGAATGCCCTGCCACTGTATTACTGTCAGGGCATGCTAAAACCGTTGCATGGCATTCTGGGTTGCGTAGTTCCACCGCAGATGTTATGCTCATGTTGCCTACCCCTGGCATAGGGTATATGGTGCACGCATGCGTACCTGATTTGTTCTGTGTATGCTTCTTCTGATGGTCTCCCTGATGTTATTGGTTTTGTCGGATTGGAAGTACACTGTGGCGCTGGACTTGTCCTTCAGGTAGGGCTTTTCCTCTGCGCTCCAGTTATGCAGGGGTAACGTGGGCTCGCTGGTGTCAGAGTTCATTGGGTAATAGCTTTCCGATTTGTGGGAATGGTTCCCATTTTGCACCGAGCCGTTCTCGCCATCCGTGTGGCCTTCGTTGGCGTAATAGGGCTCTTTCACATTGTCCAAGACGTACTGGACTTCTGGTTTGGAAAGAAAGTCCACCTCTCCTTCCTCCGTGAGGACTTTCTGGTACGCATTCTGTCCACCATCCAATAGGGCATCCGTGGCCAACCGGGCGCTTTCGTTGTGGCTGAACTCCAGCTTGGACAGCCTTGCCCATTTGTTTTTGGCTTCTTCAAGCCTTTTCTTTAATTTTCCAAGTGCCTTGCACCTGATCATATTGTCTTCCCAGGCTGGTCAATTCTGTTGACTGTATAAAGGAGTTTTCCCCTGGCCACCACCGAGTGCTCTGCTGCTTAATTCTGCTGTTTCTGGTAGCCAGGTACCCGTCCTCTGTCACTGTGATTTAGGAGATCATTGTAGGAATCTGTTTCTTAGTAGGTTCACTTCATGCGGACTGTAGAGTCAACTCTAGAAAATGCTTCTTGCAAACTCAACGGGGATGGGATCAGAAGGGAAGCAATCTGTTTTATCTACGAGAAGCCACGCCTTTACCTGTGGGCTACACCAGTGGTTAAGAAACTCCCCCTGTGGGGCTGTCAGCGTCTGTCATGTAACTCACACTTCACTCTGTAAATGGAACATGTCAAAGGAACAGGTTTCGCTCATTCCTTGCTTTTTTCTTTTTTTTTCAATGAAGTTTTGAACACATATATCTTTATCTGTGTTTGCTTTGACTTCCCAATATGAATGTTTTTACTAACTGACAACATAGTAGAAAAAAAATTGAATGCGAATTGGTAGGCAGTACATGCATATGGATTGCAGCATGCAAGGACAATCTGTGATAAAATCATGCAATTTTTTTTAACGCTGGCCGTACGCAAGTTGATTGACAGGAAGCCGGTGTTTGGGGGTGGTAACTGTCAGTTTTTTTCAGGAGTGTCCAGGCAATTCAGGGGAAGTCATGTGACGTCGGCTCCGGCCCAGTCTGACTGCTTCTAAGTCCTGGGTTACGCACAGACTGCACACAGTGGAATATGTGTGTCCTTCGTTGGCGAAATTCAAATTGCACCGCACAGTAGCGCAACCTCAGTCCCATTACACCACACATTCTTTTGTTCACATTACGCCACACAGTGGTTAGCATTACTGCCTCACAGCGCTGGGGTCATGGGTTTGATTTCCACCATGGTCCTAACTGTGCAGAGTTTTTATATTTTCCCAGTGCTTGCGTGGGTTTCCTCCGGGTACTCCGGTTTCCTCCCACAAAAATATACTGGTACTGTAGGTTAATTGATTCCCAATAAAATGAACCATGGTATGAATGTGTGTGCATGTACATGCGTTAGGGAACATAGATTGTAAGCTCCACTGGGGCAAGGACAAATATTATATGTAAAGCGTTGTTGAAAATGTGTGCGCTGTATAAATAACTGGTAATATAAACAATAAATAAATAATTTGTTCTACACAGCAGTGCCTTCCATTTACATTATGCCACAAAGTAGTGCCCGTTATACACATTTTGCCTCTTATTCACTTTACAACACACATTACTTCCCCTTATTTCACCTTACACCACACTGCATTGTCTCTCATTCACAATACTCCACACAGTAGTGCCCCTTATACACCACATTGTGCCACACCATAGTGCCTCTTATACAGATGTTTTCTGACATATCTGATACCTGTTGCGACCCCTCTTTTTTCAACAGCAGAATCAGCCCCTATAGGTTTCCATGGGAACTGCAAGACTGTTGGATATATAAAACTACAGAATACGTGTTTTTAGTAATAAATTTGGGCATTACATTATTTCTCATTGCTGCGAATAGTAAATACGCTCCATAAACTGTTAAATTGTTCCTCCTGATGGTGGATATATTATGTAGTATATAGCCTCTATTTAATCAGCAAATAGTTACTCGTGCACCTGTGGTAAGGGATATAGATTGTAAGCTCTGCTACGCAGGGCCGGATTAACAATGGGCCTGATGGAGCTATAGCTCCAGGCCCACTCTCCAAATAGGCCCATGTTGTAGCTGAGGGCCAGGGCTTTCCAAAGAGCCCAGCCCCGCATCGCTAGTCCCACGGGAACCGGAGATACCGCCAGGCAAACCTGGAACGTTTTCCCCATAGGATAACATGGGACCCACTAATTCCAATCCTCACCTGGTTCCAACGACTGCCAGTTTCCCCTCCGGCATCACAGAAGCTCCAGGTTGATCTCAGTCGAACCCAAATCGCTGGGCCTTCAATCTGATACCTGGTCCATATGGGTTCATTGGTTCTAGAAATATTGCAGGTAAACCAATTTATTTTTTCATTTCTGAAATGTAATTTCATGGCTGTTCATGTTGTTTGAGGACAGATTTCTCTGGAACCAAACGGCCCAGTTTCACGGGACAAAATCATTCGAAGCCTACATGTAAATGGGTCAGTTGGTTCCGAAGATACAGCTGGTTGTTTAAAGGGGGGCGGGGTGGTTTTCTCTCCCCCTCACACCAGAAAATGCAGGGACTAGGCTGGTGTAAAAGGGGCCAGTCCGGGAATGTCCCTGCATGATCCTGGAACCATATTCCTGGGTAAGTCCCTGCAAAGGGGTATTATTTCAAATAGCTGGGACATGCATTGCTCTGAATACAGCCGGGCAGCCCCCTGCTCTCTGCTCGGCTGTCAATGGCTGTCATTTCTGCCCAGCGGCGGCTGTCCACCAGTTACCACGAGCATGTATTCCCCCTTGGTAATGAGCATGTAATCCCACATGGCAACGAGCATGGAACCCTTGGCAATGAGCATGGAACCCCTGGCAATGAACATGTAGGTAAGCAACACTTATGTAACATAATTTTTAATAGGCATTATGGTTTTTGGCATAATACGTAATGGAGAATATGGTGTGTGGCTTAATATGTAATGGGCATTATGGTGTAAAATTTTAATGCCCGCCTTTGGCGCGCAATGCCCCTATTTATGAAGCATATTGTGCATTATTGCTCAATCTGGTATACTGCAGACATGTCCAAACTATAGCCCTCGAGCTGTTGTGAAACTACAAGTCCCATCATGCATTGCCACAGTTTTGCTATTAGGGAATGCTAAAACTAAGTCAAGGCATGCTGGGATGTGTAGTTTCACAACAGCTGGAGGGCCACTGTTTGGACATGCCTGGTATAGTGTGTATTTTGGCTAAATCCATGTGCCATAGTGTGAATTTTGGCTCAATTGGTGTGAATTTTGGCTCATTCCATGTGGCATAATGTGTAAGAGGCAAGTACAGTATAAGGGGGTTACTGCATGGTTTGTATAAGGGGTATATGGTGTGGTAAACTTAGGTGACCATATAAAAGGGGCTGAAATGTTGTCTACCAAGTTTCGGCTTTCAGTATATTTTTTATGACTGGAGTGCCGCCTCACCCCGCAAGTATCTTAGGACATCGGTATCCTGCGGGTGCACCTTTAGAGGGCACCCGCCAATATATCTCCCTGCTTTTTTCTTATGCCAGCCCCCTGCCTTTTCCAGGCATATATAAATAGTTGAAAGTATTTACACAAATACAGACACACCCATGAGCAGACCACCCAACCAGAACACTGGTCACGCCTCCCACATTATTAGGTGCTGGCCACAACCCCTATTATTGCGCATAATAGGCCCTTGATCATTTTCAGCTCCAGGCCCATTTAGACCTTAATCTGGCTCTGCTGCTACGGCACATTGCAACGTGAACGAATAAACATTCTGTGACTGTACAACGCTGCATTATCGGCGGCACTAAGCAACAATCACTGCTCCCTAGCACCCATTCATCATATTATCCTATCCATACAATAAATACATGTATCTAGTAATTAAACGGAATAATTATCATTTATGTTGGCAGACAAACATACAGTAATCAGAGCCATATTAACCCATGGCTGGGCTCCGAGGCTTTCAGACGGGTATGGGTCATTGGGTGGACCCAACAAAGGTCAACCTGCATTGGGTGGACCACTGAAGGTCGACATGGCTTAGGTGGACACCTAAAAAATGTCGACATTATTACGGTCAACATGGATGGAAGATCGACACAAGCATTAGGTCAACAGTCAAAAAAGTCGACATGGGTTTTTCACTTTAATTGTCAAGGATGTCAACATGGTCGACATGGACACCATACAGGTGAACCGCGTAGGATGTGCCACGCACTGCCAAGGGTGCGTGTCATACTGCGTAAATACTTGTTGTTGTGAGGTATTTCTATATAATATTAGTACAAATATATTTTGAACAGTTTTGCAATTTTTGATGCTAATATGAGGTTTCTTGTTTGCAACTATATATTCGTTGTCATATTTATTTTCTTCTCACTCAGCAAAGTATACAATAAATACAAATAATTCCTGTGTGAATTCATCCATAAGCATATAAGTATGTCTTCGGTGGATGAAATGTTATTTTTATTAGTATTATTATTATTTATAACAGTTTTTTATACAGCTCAACAGGCTCCGTTGTGAACATTGACTGTCTGCAACTTTAATGCACTTCCTATATTTATTGGATGTGCTATTTTCCATTCCATTATAGTATAAGCAATATCAGTGTGGACACCAGATACTCTAATTAAATAAATGCTTTTAACTAAAGAAAGATTACTAGCAACAATTCTTACCATAAATCACTTGCTACTAGAAGAAGCAGCAGCAGCATACTATGGATCAGTGCACACCAGCACAGAAGACCCTGTGTGATCATGTGGTGTGTGTCTCTCTCTCCTGTCAGGGATGCCACAAGGGGGATAATGAGAGTTGTCAGCAGAGACCCTTAGGCAGAATCTAAAGAATCCGGGAGATTAGGAGTGCAATGCAGGGCAGCAGGGGATTTATAACTGAAATTGGAGCCTCCTGCAGGATACAGAAAGGTAGGTAACTATGGGGCAGATTAATAGTGCATTCACTACATAGCAGCAGACAGAGCAGCTCTTTGTTCCTCAGTGACATGGATTGAGAGGGTGACAGGAGGTGCAGTGATTAGCTCCTAACTGCCCGATTAGCATTTGCCCCAGAGCCTCACCAGGTGATTAGGGATTGGGCAAAAATTGTCACATACTTTAATAGAAAGGAGCATAGCCTGTGTATGTGCAGGGCTAATCCTCTGCAACATTTTTACCTTAAGTACATCCCGCCCTTGGGCTTTAATATTGCTTTTATCACTACACTCAGTTACTGCAGGTGACATGCAGTTCATACATGAGTTCTAGATCAGTGGCGGACCGTAAATATTTGTTTTCTGTCCACATGTAGCCAAGGACGTTCTGTGTCGTCATATCCAGGAACATTCCTGCCAGGAAAGCTCTGTGTTATGTTATATTAACAGCAGGTGGTTGTCATGGTGACATCTTAATAAATGATGAAGCCTGTGTGTTATGTACTGTAGGGTGACAGACGTGACAGAAAGTACAGATGCTGTGACATGTCAGGGGACCGTAATGGATGGCCATGAAACATTCTGTCATTACAGAGACTGAATGGCCATTGCGTAATAATGGCACCGCAGCCCAAGCCATGGCTTGGGGGAGCCTGTGCTGTTGGGGTGCACAGTCTCTGAATATTCCTATGGGTTTGGATGTCCAAATGGAATCTTCTAAAAAAAAGTCCCCCCCCCAGACAGATGCTAGAGGTCCTACTGGACAGGTGGATAGATGCTAGAGGTCCTATTGAGTAATGTATATCCCTACCCAGAAGGTATGGATTCCAGGTAGGGGTATATATATTTCCCCTGGAATATATATATATTGCCCCAGGCAATGAGCATGTAAACCCCTGGCAACAAGCATGTAACCCCCTGGCAACAGACAAGTAACCCACTGATAAAAAAAAAAAAAGCCAATGAATAAGAAAACCCTAGCAATGAGCATGAAACCCCTGTCAATGAGCATGTAACTCTTGTCAATGAGCATGAAAACCCTGGCAACAAGCATGAAACCCCTTTCAATGAGCATGTAACTCCTGTCAATGAGCATTAAATTTATAATAAATGTGTGGGGAGGGAGGCGCTAGAATTTTCTTGGGCAAGGGGCGCAAAATTTCTAGTTATGCATTGACACAAGAATGAATACCCTAGGACGAGGGCTGGCGTGGGGCATTACCACTAGCCTCAGTGGCACAAAGCAGGGCATGGGTGTGTTTTGTTGAGGGTTATGTAATTGACTTGAACTGTAGACCTCTCTGATTTCAGTCTTCCCACACACCCTGCATTTGAAAGTTGGGATTGGTTGGTACTTTACCTCTCTCCACTTTATCTGTCTCCAAGCTTTCATAAGTCTCCCCCTTTCAGATCAGGCATCTGCTTCAATTAGGAAGACCCTCAAAGCCAAATTTACCTTACCTGAATGCAGGGCAGTAGGGAGTCTGGCTGGGCCCAGGTATTTCTCTGGGGGCGTAGCCTAATCATGGGAGGTGTGGCCACACAGGACCAGGGCCCCCACTGGGGCCGGGTAATTAGTACTCCCTCCATCCCTCCATCCATACTATACAGAGGCCTGTCCTTGTCCCTGGATCCCTGCAGCATCGTACAAAGAAATAAAAAAACAATATTTTTTTTATTTTTTTTTAAAGATGATAAAAATTGGGAAACCGAACAACTCTGACTGCAAACGGTGACTTTGTAATTTACATAAATCTCGCCCCAAGCCCTAAAAGGGAGAGGAGGAATTTCACGCAGGTAGATCTTATCTAAGGGTATGTTGTATGTTGTGTTATAGCAGGACACAAAGGGTGCACTCAGGGGTTACACAGTGTGTACAGTATATCACACAGGAGAGTGACAGGCAGCACCAGCCTGCACATGCAATCGGTCATTCCAAACTGTGCGCTTCTCTGTCCCACCTCTCACTGGTCTATGGCACCGATGGGCAGCAGGGCAATGGCAGAGATTAGCACTAGATACGCAGGCTGCAAATGACGGAACCCGATGTAGGAGCAGTAACCGCATGAGGTCCTGATCAGGATAAGTATTCTTCTATTTCTAAGATTGACACCAGCCTAGCGCCCTCTCTCCCTTATCTCAACCCTCTCTACTTATCCTGGTCAGGGCTGTACCTAGGGAAGATAGTGGTAAACAATTTGATGGTTAACCATCGATAGTTTTAGCTATCGATGGTCATGCTTTATATTTGACTGAATGGCCCGTGTGCCAATGAGATCTCAGGGGCATGACTTCCGGGTGTCGGCGGGTGGAGCTATGCACAGTGTCCCGCCACCTTGAAAAAAAAAAAGGAAACATCTGTTCTCCTTTGCCATCGATGCCAATATTATTCGACATCGGCCATAAACCATCGATGATTTCAAATCATCGATTGTCGATGGCCATCCCTACTTCCGGGTCTGACCACCTGGAAACTTACCATCTGCTCGCAACATCCAATCCCTGTTGGACTTCCCCACGACTCCAGATCACTGGGAGGAGACAGGACTACGAGACTGCGCCAAGCAGTTGGTTATCGGTAGTTACAGGTTAGCTCGGTTTCCTATAAACTCCACACAGACATAGGCATTCATCCACACTCACACTACTTATCTAAGAAATAAAGACGCGTACAACTGAATGGGCTTAAAGGGGACGGCTTATTTATTTTGAGCAGGGGCGGCCTATTTGAATCTAACTAAAATTTATGTCCCTGCTCTAACTAAGGTGGCGGGCAAAGAACGGCATGCAAGATAAATAACATTGCTGGAAAATAACAAAGTAATAAAAATAACAAACTCCGGATCTAAGGGCCTCCTGCCCTTAATTGCCAAGGACCGGCCACCTGCCAGCGTCCAAGACAACGGCTCAATTACGAAGCGGACTTTTCAAAAGGGGCCACTTGCCCTTAAGGTCAGGGGGTTGACCTTCTGCTTCTGCCCCTGACCTCGCAATATCACTAAGGCAGAGCTCACCACTCTGCCCGAGTCATCAAAAAATTGGGCCACCTGCCCTAAACTACAAATGTCCGCAACAATTTACGCTATCCGAAGTAGATGATCGTTAAGGTCCAGATGTGGGCCCACCTGGATCGGTGATGCCCACATCTCGACATCAACCACCAGCTAAGTGTAAATACAGCTCTAATTTAAACTACCGTTCTTTCCGCCAAGACAAAATAAGCCGACAACAACTAAACGAATAAATGCGAACGACTTCTCAAAACTCATTCTAACTAACAATTGGGGCGGGAGGGAGGGCAACGTTTCCTGAAGCAAGAGGCAGAATCTTCTGGAAGCAAGAACATCACCCCATCAATCTCCACCTCTGACCTCAACCAGCCTATCCTGAACCGTCATTCAAATCAGCCAACCCGTCAATCAAGATAAGCCGAACCCCCGGGCCCAGATCCAGTGTGTGAGCTAAAGATTCCTGCCAATAGCCAGGTGAGTTTATGCTGTTTTCAGCCAGACAAGCTGGCTTCTACAGTCTTAAACTCTACACAGACATAGGCATTCATCCACACTCACACTACTTATCTAAGAAATAAAGACGCGTACAACTGAATGGGCTTAAAGGGGACGGCTTATTTATTTTGAGCAGGGGCGGCCTATTTGAATCTAACTAAAATTTATGTCCCTGCTCTAACTAAGGTGGCGGGCAAAGAACGGCATGCAAGATAAATAACATTGCTGGAAAATAACAAAGTAATAAAAATAACAAACTCCGGATCTAAGGGCCTCCTGCCCTTAATTGCCAAGGACCGGCCACCTGCCAGCGTCCAAGACAACGGCTCAATTACGAAGCGGACTTTTCAAAAGGGGCCACTTGCCCTTAAGGTCAGGGGGTTGACCTTCTGCTTCTGCCCCTGACCTCGCAATATCACTAAGGCAGAGCTCACCACTCTGCCCGAGTCATCAAAAAATTGGGCCACCTGCCCTAAACTACAAATGTCCGCAACAATTTACGCTATCCGAAGTAGATGATCGTTAAGGTCCAGATGTGGGCCCACCTGGATCGGTGATGCCCACATCTCGACATCAACCACCAGCTAAGTGTAAATACAGCTCTTATTTAAATTACCGTTCTTTCCGCCACATCAGTTCAAACTGAACTGACCCGCCACCAACCTAATGACAAAAAACTCCCTCATCTAAACCTCTAAACTTCTCAAAGCGTCTATCAGATTCTGAAAAAATAAATCCATGCCGACTAAAGAGAGATGCACCCCATCTGGCCTATACAGGGTCTCGTTTCTAAAGGATATGGCCTCATGCCTGACGACCACTCCGCCCTCCGTTACTATAGCCCTGCCGACTACGGAATTGATCCGCCTCCGTACTAAATCGATGGCCCCCGGATTGAGTGCATCTCTCCAAACCCTCCTAGGTATAATCTCTGACCAAAAGAAACGACAAAATCGCCATTCTCTGATCAGGTCCAGCAATAAATTCCTAATCTCAAATCGTATATTGAGACCGGAATTATGCGTGAGGTCGTTGCCCCCCAAGTGAATGATGACAAAAAGTGGGTATCCAAACGACCTAACTGACTCATCCAAAAGACCCCTCAACGCGGACCACCTCATACCTCTACGCCCCAGCCAACGGATAAATCGCGTCTCAGGGAAACGTTCCGTATCCGTGGTTACCTGGGACAAGGACAACCAATAAATAAATGAATGACCCACCATCCAAATCATATTGGTGTCCAAGCGTTGACCTGTAAGTCGAAATGATAGATACTGTTAGAAAGATTGAAATCAAGGCAAACATCTGGCAAAATTTTTTAACGGGCCCGGGAGATTCCCTTAAAGGTGATTTTGGAGTTCTATATTAAATTGTTGATAACTAATAGGACTATGATTTGGGTGATCTATTTATGACTAATTGATTATTTGACCCACTTGACTTGTGTGTAATCCCTACTTGTTGTTTCCTATTTTGTGGTGGGGGGGGGATGGGTCACCCGATTTGACTTGAGGCAAAAAACACAAATCTTCCACCAGTTGGCTAGAGCCTAATTTAAGACTGGTGATAACACAAAAAATTCCTCAAGGCCCCCCAAACACTAAAGCGCGTTTGGGCGAGCGGCTACTCCTCAAATGGGCTCACTGGACTATGTCGGCCTGATGTATCGCTTAAATGCACCAGACCTCCATCTTCCGAGTGCTCGTATGTCGACCTGAGACCAACCCGCCGCAGCGGCTGCCGAAGCGGCGCCGATACGGAAAGAGTGTGTCCCAAAGTCGGCTGGAGAAAGACCCTGATGCAATATACAACGCCTGAACACCGACCTAAACTGGAAGTTAGTAAGGGGGGACCCGTCGATGTGCATCAGCCAGGCCCCGGGCAATTGGGGCCGCAACTCCACGTAAGCCAGAGCCGCCGCCACCGGACAGATCCGGCGGTCGCCACTCCGACCCAAATGGACCCACTGACCCCTGCCCGCTACGTCGGTCTTTGAGCGCTGTATCTTGCACCATAAACCGTCGCGGTGCACGTCGACATGGCCGAACAGCATAGGCGAGGAAGATGCCCTGGTTGCGGACACCAGTTCGCCTACTCTGAACGCCCCATGGAAAGCCATGGCAAAGGCCAGCCTGAAAAGTCGAACCTCGTAATCGCTTGAGCAGATTACTCTTAGGGACCTCGAGATTCGACGCAACAGACCGGCATCAATCGGCCGGCGCCTGTCGGGCAAAACCGGCCTGGTTCTGGCCCATCCTTTTAGCATCCTTGAAAGGATGAAAGACTTGGTAATGTCTCTCCTCCCACCAAGACGCAAAAAGAATGATATGCCTGCCAGAGAGCGTCCAACAAAACTTCTGGACTTACCCTCTGTGTACAGGTTCCATACATAGGCAATAATAAGACGCTTAGAGCTCTTACCTGTGCCACCCTGTTCAAGCATGAACTCGCTCCAGCGCTCCCATGAGGCCAGATAAGCTCTAAAGGTAGCCGGCGCTAGCGACCGCAGGGCCAGCTCCTCTACCCCTCCATGAGCACCTGCCATAAAAAAATGGACATTGTTCACCATACTTCTGGGCTAAAGGCACAAGTTGCCTGAATCTTACCCATTCGAAACGGGACAATGCATCCGCTACTTCATTAAGTACGCCTGGGACGTGCTTGGCTCGCAACGTAATGTTGTTCGCCAAGCACATCATCACTATCCGTGCTAAAATACGCAAAACTGGGAGAGAGGTTGACCTTAGCTGCGTAATGGATTGGACCACCCCTAGGTTATCACACCAAAAGACAACCTCCCTGTTTCCCAATTCTGCGCCCCAGAGCTCTAAGGCGACCATTATTGGAAATATTTCCAATAATAGCATATTCTTGGTCATGCCGTCTCGTGCCCAAGATTCGGGCCAGGCATCTGCGCACCAACGTCCCGCATAAAATGCGCCGAATCCGGAAGATCCTGCAGCATCCGTATATAATTCCAACTCCGCATTCGCAACGGCTGGAGCTTGCCATATGCATATGCCGTTGAAATGATCCAGAAACATTTCCCACACTTTCAGATCCCTCTTCATTTCTGAAGATAGACGTAGAAAATGGTGGGGTTTGCGAATCCCGACGGTCGCTCGCTGAAGTTTTCTACAAAATATTTTGCCCATGGGTATAACTCTACATGCGAAATTAAACAGGCCCAATAAAGATTGAGCCTGTCTAAGTGTTAACTTAGCAGCCGCGATGGCATAAAGTATTTCGTCATGTAGCCGGCGTACTTTTTCTAGAGGAAGTTTACACAGACCTAACTCGGAATCAATTTCAATTCCAAGGTACACTAAATTAGTAGTAGGTCCCTCGGTTTTTTCCCCTGCCACGGGAACCCCGAAATCTCTAAATAAATCAAGCGCTGTTTCTAGTAACCTAAGGCACCGGTCAGAACTTGGAGGACCCACTAAAAGAAAGTCATCCAAATAATGAGTAATGCTGTCAGCTCCCGTCACTTCCTGTAGGCACCACTGCAAAAATGTGCTAAAGCGCTCAAAATAAGCACATGAAATGGAGCAACCCATGGGCAAACATTTATCTATGTAAAAACCCCCATTCAATTTAAATCCCATGTACTGAAATGCGTTCTTATGTAAAGGTAATAGTCTAAAAGCTGACTCAATATCCAATTTGCACATGAGGGCACCAGGACCAATCTTTCGAATGATGTCTATAGCGTCCTCAAATAAAAAATAATTAACAGTGCACAAATCGTCATCAATGGCGTCATTGACAGACGACCCTCTAGGACAAGAAAGATGTTGAATCAGCCTGAACTTCCCTTTAACCTTCTTGGGAACCACCCCAATAGGGGACAAAATTAGTCCCTCAACTGGTGGTGTTAAAAACGGGCCTGCCATGCGACCTAGTTTTACCTCGGCTTCAACTTTTTGGGATATTATGTCAGGATATTCCATGGCGGAGCGTAAGTTTCCCCAGTTCCCGTATTAATTGGAGCGGAAACAGGCAATTGGAAACCTTCTGAAAATCCGGACTGCAAAAATCTTGCTCCATCTCTGTCCGGATACCGTTCCAGCCATGGTAACATCCTGACCAATACTATTGGAGTTGGGGCTCTATCCAATGACAGGTGCCGCTGGACCGCGGCTTTGTTTTGTCGTGGACTGAGACCCACCTCCCCCACCAGTTGGTGGTTTTGTGCAATCCTTGATTGCGTGTGGACCTCCGCATCTGAGACAAAGGTGCCGAAAACGACACCGGTTTCCCAGGCTGCATTGCCCATTATTAAATGAGTAGCACTTACCATGGCCAGGCTTAGTATTACCTCCCTTATTAATGTTATTGTAAGGCCTACTCCCATACTGTCTTACCCACCCCTTATTCTCAGCAGCCCTAATAGGTGTAGCTGATTCGGCAACTTCGCCGTATAACTCTACGTCTTTTTTACCAAAATCGTACACCTCCCGGCCGTGCTGCTTCCTCCTAAACTCTTCGTCATAGACCCGCCAACCGGGACCGACGTAAGAGGTGTACAGTTTATGAATAAGGAACTGGTATCTCACCAGGTTCACATATTCATCTGGATGTGTCTCTAAATAACAGGCCGCAAAAATAAGTATGCCTCTAACCCAGTTATTATAATTTCGAAAGGCATCCTCGCTAGCGGGTCCTTTCTTCCTTGCGGCTAGGAGGGCCCGCCTATCTTTGTTTGTTAAAGCAAAGATATCTACATAGCGCCCTTTTCTAATCCTATCCCTAGCCCTAGGGCGTAAACCCCGCTTAACATCGGTGTTCGCGCACTGCACTGCGTCGGACTCGACCGATACATTAGAGGAGCCGGAGCTATGGGACCTATATTTTCTACGCCTCTTTCGCTTTCGTCTCCTCACGACGCCGTCTGAAGATGACTTATCTTCGGAAGATGTCGATGCCAACGAGGAATCCGAGGTTTCATTTCTGCGCCGTCTCTTCCGAGACTTTGCCGATCTTTTTCGCCTAGCTTTCTTCTCTACAGATGAGTCCTCCGACCCACCACTGCTAGACCCAGCATTATCATCATTTGTCCAGTCAGGATCATTCGTGGACTCACCAGTATCAGATGATGCTGCCCTCCTTCTTCCACGTTCACCCCCTCCTCGTCTTGACGATGGTCCTTCCATGGCTTGCTCCGCGGAATCTTGACCTGTCAATAGAGGTTCAGTAACAACCCCCGTCACAGTCGAAACATTCGGCGATACCCTTTCCGCTGAGGAAATGGCGTTACCCCCTCGCGCCGCAGTAATAGTCGGAGCTATTGCTTTGGCTATGATGTCAGATACTGACTCCACAGTCGCCGAAGGAACAGTGTTCCCCTGCCCACCTGGCCCGGTGGTTAACAGAGGAGCCACTGCTGACACCACTGCGGCGCATATAGATGTAAGCGCCGATGCGTCCAATGAGACCGTGTTACCATCTATGTTCCTCCCTGTAACCGCGTCAGCATATGAGCGACCCGGTTGCCGCCTGGCCCCTTGTGGGACCCTATTGACCTCCTTAGCCTTCTCTGTGACTAACCTTCTCCTCGCTGCCCGTCTAGTTCGGGCGTTAGAATTCTGGACCCCCACTACCGAATCTAAATGCAAATCGCCTTGAGGTTCCTGATCACTACTCCCGTCTCCCTCATTCGTCCCGGGTGAGGACCCTTGTGCTTGGTAGCTGTTTTCGCTGCTTAAGGAACCGACTTCACCTGCCTCGTTACTGGACGACCCGGATTCTCTGGAGTCGTCACTATTAGATTGCCACATAGCCACAGCTGATTTTAGCATGGCAAACTCAGCCTCAGTGAGTTTATGCCTCATGCCCTCAATAAATTTTTCCTTGGGGTTGCTATTAACCTGACTTCCACTAGATGGCGCTGCCCCTTCATTACTTTTATTCTTCCTACCTTGGGGCCTGCTGCCTTTTCTACTTATTACAGCAGAGGGCGCTCCAGCTTGAGAAGTGCCTGGAACACCCTCTGCATTCGCAGCAGCGTCCCCCTTGCGGCTCCTACTACGTCTGCCAGACATGCTGCCCACAGTGCTCATAGGCACTGCACCCCCCTTCCTTTTACTAGGGCCCGCTCCGGTTCCTTGACCGTTGCGTTGCGCCCTTGATTTTTGCTTGGTGGATGCGGGTCTTGAGTGACCCCCTGCATCCTGTCCCTGACCTGTCACGGCGGACGCTTCAGGCCTAGTGCCTGAGCTCCGCCGAGTGACCCGACTGCCCGATGACGCGGCAGGGACAGGCGCCGGCTGTGACGCCCTTGTCCCCGCCGCTCTCCCCCGCGCCCGCGACTTCCGTGCGCGGCTTGGAGGAAGAGGCGCCATGTTCCCTGCAGGCCCGCCACGACGCCCTGAGCTAACGGGCGAATAGTATGCCGCGCGGACCACCGGAGCGGGCAATCCCGCCCTCGCTCCGACAGCCCTCCGGCGAGGAGAGGGGGACAGTCCCCGCTCATCGCTCCTACATGGAGGCCGAGCCCTGGCCCTCACGAATCCCCCTGCAGTGTCACCTAGCGCCGCGTACCTAGCGGGAGCCCCCGCAGTGCGCTTAGGCCTAGAGGACATAGTAGCAGGGCAAATCACAGCAAGCACTATAAAAGAAAGCAGGGGATAGAATATAGATAGGATAGATAGTATGAGATTATAGATTGTCAGTAAGAGCAGAAGGAAAATAGAGTAAGAAGGGAAAGAATAGGGATAGAAGAATTTAAAGAAATAATGTGTCTCTAAAACAGGCTAATAAATTGTCTGTACTCAACAGTCCAACGTTTCCTGAAGCAAGAGGCAGAATCTTCTGGAAGCAAGAACATCACCCCATCAATCTCCACCTCTGACCTCAACCAGCCTATCCTGAACCGTCATTCAAATCAGCCAACCCGTCAATCAAGATAAGCCGAACCCCCGGGCCCAGATCCAGTGTGTGAGCTAAAGATTCCTGCCAATAGCCAGGTGAGTTTATGCTGTTTTCAGCCAGACAAGCTGGCCTCTACAGTCTTTCTCAAAAAGGGCTCCTATTATTCCCAAAGGGAACAGTAAACATTATTATTTTTTACACTATATTCATTTACCATTATTTATTATTAGTTTGTTTTTACTCTCTATGCCTGGGAGTATCCCCAAGTGATTCTCACCGTCTCGGTCATGAACATCCCCAGGAGCAGGGGCGGATTGGCCATTAAAGGCACCGGGAAGTTTCCCGGGAGGCCGGCCGACCCTGAGGCTGAAATCTGCATGTGATGACCGAAGGGGCCGGCCACTGTGGAGTTATGGGTAGCAGTGGCCGTGCCCGGAAGCAGTTACCCGGCTCCAGCTTTGTGAGCATAACTGCCCCTCTTCCTGCTCAGCTCTCCCCGCATTACAGGGAGATGAGGCCAGCCGAGCAAACAGCAGCAGCAGCTCAGGTGGTGGAGCTGCGGCTGCAAAGACAGCGGGGGTGCCGCTCGAGGATCGAGCACAACATAAAAGGAGCCCAGGGGGGAGCCAGGAGCGGAGGAGCAGAGAGCCCCCACTGCCCCCCTGTTGCTGCTGCTGCTGCTTTCAGTGCGTGGCTGCTGCTGCCTGTCACACTACGGCAGCACAGCAGCGCCAGCATCCTGAGGCTTCTTCCCATCCCAGCTCCCATGTCCCAACCCCTCTTTAACTACTTCAGCGTCAGCCAGCAGACACTAGAAAGGGGGCGGGGCTACACGGGACGGATGGGCGGAGCCACATGGGACAAGGGGGCGGAGCTACATCGGACCACAGCAGGGCTGATGACAGGAGAGGATGAGCTGCCACAGAGTTTAAGGTAAAAAAAAATGTGTGTGAGAGTGAGTAATACTGTCACCAAACTATGGGCCTTATTCAGATTGCATTGGTACTGCGCGCATTCGCACACAGTACCGAGGTTGTGCGTCTGCGCATGCGCAGGCGTGTTTCTGCACATGTTCAGGCGCATGGTGCGTGCACCCACGGCGACCTTTCGGGTCGTCGGGTGCACGCACCCATGGCAGCGAGGGGAGGGCGGAGATGGGCGGGGAGCGCCGGGCTGCCCCATTACCATATGGGAACGCCCAGCGTTCCATGGGCGTTTCCATGAGAACGCTGGGCGTTCTCATGGTAATGAGGCAGTGACGCGGGTGTGGGGGGCGGGTAGCTGACATCACCGGATGTCAGCTGCCCGCCCATATCACGCCAGCGTGCACGCATATATACGCAACTGAAAAGTCACTTATATATGCGTGCACGCTAAACATCATTCGATGGTCGGTGACCATCGAATGATGTGGGCGGACACCCCAGCAAAGCGAATGGATGTTTATGCAAAACATCCATTCGCTGCTGTGCGGGCGAAGCCGCACTTTGCTGGGGCGGCGGGGGGGCATGCGTTCGCCGGGCGGGGTTTGGTGGACTCGCAAGGCTGCGAATTCGCAGCCTTGCGAATCAACCTGAATAACCCCCTATGTCCAGATGGAGCCATCCTCATTGTACCTGTCCCCGGAGCGCCAATCACCGCGGTGCGCTGGGGATTCTGCCATGTTTGCGCCTCTGATGCTTGCCCGCCCCATTCCCGGCAATTGACATGCGAGCGTCCGAGACGCTTGCGTGTCCATTTATGCTGGCGGGCTGCTCGCCATATCGGAGCATCTGGTGATCCAGCGACAACAATGAGGCTGGTTCCATCTGTAAAAGCAGCGTAGTACTGTCGGCAGCTGGTGTGGGCGTTACATATAGGCAGCACTACTGTCGGCAGCTGGTGTGTGCGTTACATATAGGCAGCGCTATTGTCGGCAACTGATGTGGACGTCAGAGATAGGCAGCGCTACTGTCAGCAACTGATGTGGAAGTTACATATAGGCAGCGCTACTGTCAGCAACTGATGTGGAAGTTACATATAGGCAGCGCTACTGTCAGCAGCTGGCGTGGGCGTTACATATAGGCAGCGTAGTACTGTCAGCAGCTGGTGTGGGCGTTACATATAGGCAGCGCTACTGTCGGCAACTGATGTGGATGTTACATATAGGCAGCGCTACTGTCGGCAGCTGGAGTGGGCGTTACATATAGGCAGCGCTACTACTGTCGGCAGCTGGCGTCGGCGTTACACAGGGGCGGATTGGCCATTATATCTGCCGGGAACTTTCCCGGGGACCGACACTAGTGAGGCCGCCGCCGTGGTTGTGCATGCACTGACACAACTATAGTGACGGGCTGAGGGGCTGCTCAGCCACACAGTGGCAGGCAGCGTCACTGGAGGTGGGTGGCTGCAGTCAGAGCTAGTGGCCCGCCTCCTCCCACTCGCTGTTCTGTCTGAGCCTCTCCTAATGCTGCTGCCAGGACTACACGTCATGTGACAGCCCCGGCGCAAGAAACAGCAGAGAGGAAGGAAGAGCTGGTGTGATCATGATGCTGCCTGGCAGGCACATCCTACATGTGACCTGCTACTGCCTGCAGGTCCTGCCGCCGGACTGGCGGCCTCATATTCCATGGTCTTCTCCACGTGACCCACTGCTGCCCGATCTCCCTCCACACAGAACCCACCGCCTCTCCCACGGGACCTGCCGCCTCTGCCTGCCTCTTCCACGGGACCTGCCGCCTCTGCCTCCTCTACGGGACCTGCCGCCTCTGCCTCCACCAATGGACCCGCCACCTCAGCCTCCTTTATGGTATCTGCTGTTGCCCCTCTGACCAGGTACACTATTTGCCTTGTATATTGAAAGTGAAGAAGGAAGGGGGGGGGGGAGACACATACCATTTTCAACTCCCTCCTCTCCCTTTCCCCCACTCTTCCCTCTCTTTCTTTCTCTCCCTCTCTGCTCTATCTACTCCCCTCCTCTTTTTCTCACTTTGCTCTCCTCTCTCTCTCTCCTATCCTTGTCTCTCTCTGCGCTCTCATCGTCTCTCTCTCTGCACTCTCCTCATCTCTCTCTCTCTCTGCGCTCTCCTCGTCTCTTTCTTTCTCTCTGCGCTCTCCTCGTCTCTCTCACGGCGCTCTCCTCGTCTCTCTCACGGCGCTCTCCTCGTCTCTCTCACGGCGCTCTCCTCGTCTCTCTCACAACGCTTTCCTCCTCTCTCTCACGGCGCTTTCCTCATCTCTCTCTCTGCGCTCTCCTCGTCTCTCTCTCTCTGCGCTCTCCTCGTCTCTCTCTCTGCGCTCTCCTCGTCACTCTCTCTCTGCGCTCTCCTCGTCTCTCTCTCTCTGCACCTTCCTTGTCTCTCTCTCTCTGCTCCCTCCTTGTCTCTCTCTCTCTCTGCGCTCTCCTTGTCTCTCTCTCTCTCTCTGCGCTCTCCTTGTCTCTCTCTCTGCGCTCTCCTTGTCTCTCTCTCTCACTTTCTCTCTCTGAGCTCTCCTCCCTCTTTCTCTCTCTGTGCTCTTCTTGTCTCTCTCTGCTCTCCTTGTCTCTCTCTCTCTGTGCTCTCCTTGTCTCTCTCTCCCTGTGCTCTCCTTGTCTCTCTCTCTCTCTGCTCTCCTTGTCTCTTTCTCTGCGCTCTCCTTGTCTCTTTCTCTGCGCTCTCCTTGTCTTTCTCTCTGTCTCTGCTCTCTCCTTGTCTCTCTCTCTCTCTCTGTGCTCTCCTTGTCTCTCTCTCTGCGGGCCTTATTTTGGTTCATTCTTTCTGACAAAATCCTTCTTAGATGGGCAAAACCATGTGCACTGCAGGTGGGGCAGATGTAACATGTGCAGAGAGAATTAGATTTGGGTGTGGTTTTACTTCAAAGTGAGATCTATATTGCAGTGTAAAAATAAAGCAGTCAGTATTTTCCCTGCACAGAAACAAAATTACTCACCCAAATCTAATTCTCTCTGCACATGTTACATCTGCCCCCCCTGCAGTGCACATGGTTTTGTCCATCTAAGAAGGATTTTGTCAGAAAGAATGAACCAAAATAAGGCCCCGCGTTCTCCTTGTCTCTCTCTGTCTGTGCTCTTCTTGTCTCTCTCTCTGCGCTCTCCTTGTCTCTCTCTCTCTGCGCTCTCCTTGTCTCTCTCAGCACTCTCCTTGTCTCTCTCTATCTGCGCTCTCCTTGTCTCTCTCTGCGCTCTCCTTGTCTCTCTCTGCGCTCTCCTTGTCTCTCTCTGTGTGTTCTCCTTGTCTCTCTCTGCGTTCTCCTTGTCTCTCTCTGCGCTCTCCTTGTCTCTCTCTCTGCACTCTCCTTGTCTCTCTCTCTGCGCTCTCCTTGTTTCTATCTCTCTGCGTTCTCCTTCTCTCTCTCTCTGCGCTCTCCTTGTCTCTCTCTCTGCGCTCTCCTTGTCTCTCTCTCTCTGCGCTCTCCTTGTCTCTCTCTCTGCGCTCTCCTTGTCTCTCTCTCTCTGCGCTCTCCTTGTCTCTCTCTCTGCGCTCTCCTTGTCTCTCTCTCTGCACTCTCCTTGTCTCTCTCTCTCTGAGCTCTCCTTGTCTCTCTCTCTGCGCTCTCCTTGTCTCTCTCTCTGCGTTCTCCTTCTCTCTCTCTCTGCGCTCTCCTTGTCTCTCTCTCTGCGCTCTCCTTGTCTCTCTCTCTCTCTGCGTTCTCCTTGTCTCTCTTTCTCTCTCGGCGCTCTCCTTGTCTCTCTCTCTGCATTCTCCTTCTCTCTCTCTCTGCGCTCTCCTTGTCTCTCTGTCTCTGCGTTCTCCTTCTCTCTCTCTCTGCGCTCTCCTTGTCTCTCTCTCTGCGCTCTCCTTGTCTCTCTCTCTGCGCTCTCCTTGTCTCTCTCTCTGTGCTCTCCTTGTCTCTCTCTCTGTGCTCTCCTTGTCTCTCTCTCTGTGCTCTCCTTGTCTCTCTCTCTGTGCTCTCCTTGTCTCTCTCTCTGCGCTCTCCTTGTCTCTCTCTCTGCGCTCTCCTTGTCTCTCTCTCTGCGCTCTCCTTGTCTCTCTCTCTGCGCTCTCCTTGTCTCTCTCTCTGCGCTCTCCTTGTCTCTCTCTCTGCGCTCTCCTTGTCTCTCTCTCTGTGCTCTCCTTGTCTCTCTCTCTGCGCTCTCCTTGTCTCTCTCTCTCTCTGCGTTCTCCTTGTCTCTCTTTCTCTCTCGGCGCTCTCCTTGTCTCTCTCTCTCTGCATTCTCCTTCTCTCTCTCTCTGCGCTCTCCTTGTCTCTCTCTCTCTGCATTCTCCTTCTCTCTCTCTCTGCGCTCTCCTTGTCTCTCTCTCTGCGCTCTCCTTGTCTCTCTCTCTCTCTGCGTTCTCCTTGTCTCTCTTTCTCTCTCGGCGCTCTCCTTGTCTCTCTCTCTCTGCATTCTCCTTCTCTCTCTCTCTGCGCTCTCCTTGTCTCTCTGTCTCTGCGTTCTCCTTCTCTCTCTCTCTGCGCTCTCCTTGTCTCTCTCTCTGTGCTCTCCTTGTCTCTCTCTCTGTGCTCTCCTTGTCTCTCTCTCTGCGCTCTCCTTGTCTCTCTCTCTGCGCTCTCCTTGTCTCTCTCTCTGTGCTCTCCTTGTCTCTCTCTCTCTGTGCTCTCCTTGTCTCTCTCTCTGTGCTCTCCTTGTCTCTCTCTCTGCGCTCTCCTTGTCTCTCTCTCTGTGCTCTCCTTGTCTCTCTCTCTGCGCTCTCCTTGTCTCTCTCTCTGTGCTCTCCTTGTCTCTCTCTCTGCGCTCTCCTTGCCTCTCTACAGGATCTCCCACAAAGCAGTAAGTTACTTTGTGGACTAGCATTAAAACCCTAACAACGGTTCTTGTACGACCCTAGCCATAGTGCTGTAGTGTAGTCGTTAGTTGGGGAGGCCCTGCACCAGCAAGCCTTGCAGGCCATCGTTGCATGTGGTATACTATGTAATGGGTGTGTGACACATAATAGGCGTTACGGTGTGGATTTTCGGCGCGCGCCTTACGGCGCGCACTACCCCTGTTGTCCCTATCTTATGAAAATGTGGCATCGTTTTGCCTGTCAACAATGTATCTAAGTATACGGCTACTGTAATGTTGGCTCCGCCCTTTATTGCTTTGTTGCCACCCACATGAGGCCACTTTCAGAAATTTTCCAGGGCCATTTTTAGTCCCCAATCCGCCCCTGCCCAGGAGATTAGATTAGCTGGGGAGCCCATATCAAACACCAGGGGCGGATTTAGGGATGAGGGTGCCCCTAGGCACAACAATAATGTTTACTAAGTAGGACAGTTTACAGGGGCAGTATCTGCATGTCCTATCCATTTACACTCTATTTAAGATGGAATACGGTACAGTACAGTGGATATTTTGCAGTTATTGGTACATTTTGGGCTGACAGTACTATCACAGGCATCCAAGTGCTGCCCCCAAACATGTGCCGCCCCTAGGCATGTGCCTCACGTGCCTAATGGGAAATTCGGCTCTGTCAAACACAGCCGCTGCTATGGGGCCACCCAATAGCACTTTTCTTCCCTTGCCCCGGGCACCAGAAATCCTAGTTTCGTCCCTGTCCTGATTCGCTGCTACTGATAGCTGCCCTCCTAATGGGACATTGGGGCCCAAGCGCCTTGACTGCTGTTGGAGAAAGTGCACTATATAAATAAAACTTACATAGGTGGACAGTGACCTAAAATCAGGGCGGGGCCACCACAATTGGATGCTATGTTCTTGGATTTATGACACTTCATTAAGTTCATTATAGCTCCTATTACTTTTATCACTACACTACCCCAATGGCCTCATAGGGAACAATTAACAGATCTGCGTGCAAATACTACCCGGGTACAGCTGGCGCACATCTGACTGACACATGCCAATGCATTTCCTTTCCTGGGTACAGTTGGGGCAGAAATTCTTCTTATGTATTGTACAGTTCTCATTACACGTGTTCTCGTTATTCTCCAGAGTGTTTGGTGACACTGGATTGGGCGGAGAGTATAGTGAGTGCTGGTGTGCAGTGTACATGGGGAGTGCGGCTGCACAGTGTACATGGGGAGTGCTGCTGCGCAGTGTACATGGTAAGTGCACAGTGTACATGGGAGTGCACAGTATACATGGGGAATGCTGCTGCGCAGTGTACATGGGGAGTGCTACTGTGCCGTGTACATGGGGAGTGCTGCTGTGCCGTGTACATGGGGAGTGCTGCTGTGCCATGTACATGTGGAGTGCTGCTGCACAGTGTACATGGGGAGTGCTGCTGCACAGTGTACATGGGGAGTGCTGCTGCACAGTGTACATGGGGAGTGCTGCTGTGCCGTGTACAAGGGGAGTGCTGCTGCACAGTGTACATGGTTAGTGCTGCTGTGTAGTGTACATGGGGAGTGCTGCTGTGACATGTACATGGGGAGTGCTGCTGCACAGTGTACATGGTGAGTGCTGCTGTGCAGTGTACATGGGGAGTGCTGCTATGTAGTTTACATGGTGACTCTTCCCCAGGGTGAGTACAGCTGGAGCGACTGTAGGAATAGTTGAGGCCAAACTGGTTCAGGTCACACGTGGGTCACAGCAGGCAGGCGGAGATGGAGAATACCTGCACAGACTTCTCTATGTAAACATTAGAAATGTATGGAAAATATATGAGCACATTTTCCTTTTGAAAGCAGCTTAGGGCAGTGTTGTACACTATGGAGAGATGAGGCTCAGCTATTGGTGCTCCCATACTGGGGTGTAATCTGTGCGGGAGGCTGTAGTGACAGGGGGCAGGATTGGAAATACAGGGGGCAAGGGGCCGGGAAGTAGAGGAGGCTGGAGAGACAGAGGTAAGGAGACTGGATTGACAGGGGGTAGAAAAGTAGAAAGTAGAAAGACAGGCGGTGAGAGGTTAGAGTGACAGGGGGCAGATGTAGAAAGACAGGAGGTGAGAGGTTAGAGTGACAGGGGGCAGAAGGCTGGAGTGATGGGGACAGTAATGGAAAGGCTGAGGGCAAGAGTGACAGGGGGAAAGATGATAAGCAGCCAGAAGGCTGGAGTGACGGGGGCAGTAATGTAAAGACAGAGGGCAAAAATGATAGGGGGCAGGAGGCTGGAAAGTAAGGAGGCTGGAGTGACAGAGGGAAGGAGGCTGGAGTGGCGGGGTCATAAGTGGAAAGACAGGGGGTAGGAGGCTAGGATGACAAGGGGTGGGAGGCTGAAAAGTAAGGAGGCTGGAGTGACAGAGGCAAGGAGGCTGAGTGACACGGGTAGAAGTGGGAAAAACAGGGCAGGAGGATATGGTGACAAGGGAGAGGAAGCTGGAAAGTCAAGCAGCTGAAGTAACAGGTGTAAGGACTGGATAAACAGGAGGCTGAAGGGACAGGAGGCTGAAGTGACAGATGGCAGAAGTGATTGGGGGCAGGAGGCTAGGGTGACAAGGGGCAGTAGGGTGTAAAGGCAGGCAGTTGGAGTGACTGCGGGCAGGAGGCTGGTAAGACAGGAGTCTGGAGAGAGACAGGTACAGAAGACTTGTAATGCTCAACATGTTTCTATCTATCTATCTATCTATCTATGTATCTGTATATCTGTTTCTAGAACCAAATGACCCGCCACTCCAGATGTAACACGGTAAATTTCTGTGACGTCACAAACAGCACAAGACATGGACACGGCACTCGTGAGTCTTCGTAAGCAGAGGTAATCTTTATTCCAGCATTCGGGATAAACTCCCACAATCGGTGAACATTGCACAAATGGAAAAGGAAGATCCGGATTTATTCACTACAAGACACACCTTCACCAATCAGAATCGGTTGTCTGCCCCATGCCTTTGACACTCCTGCTACACCTGGACCTGCAAGTTAAATGAGCATATGACTCACTATACTGGGGATGAGGGTCAGCGAATAGTAGTCAGTTATATCAATTCTGACTAACCGATCCCGAAGATTTTGTCCACAGGAATAGGCCGGCATCAAACAATGGCAGGAGATCCCGCTCTGTATTCACAGGAAATGCAGCTAAAGCAAGAGATATTGTGGAAGTTCACACCTCTTAGAAGTAAAAAAAAAAACTGCGGACGGGCGGGCGCCGGTGGGAGTGTGGGCTGCATCACAAACTACCGCAGGGAGAGAGGACAGGCTGCAGCTGCCTCTCTCTCCAGCTCAGCCCACAACACTGATCAGCTTGTGCTGAGCTGGAGAGAGAGGCTGTGCTGCAGCGGCAGCCTGTCATCTCTCTCCCACTGTCCAGCTGCATGCAACAGGGGAGAGGGGAGTAGGACCTGGTCCCCTCCAGCAGAGTCGGACCCGGGTAAAAATTACCCGCCCTCTCGGCACCATTAAGCGCATGTATTCTATCATTCACACGGAAGTGTCAGTACATCACATCCCGGGAAATGTGTTAGCTATATGGATAGGCCTGCAGGCAGCACAGGATGATAATGAAGGTCTGATGTGGAGGATAAACCTGAGGCATACACTGTATTACAGGCAGGACATGGCTCAGCAGCTGTATGGGCAATACTGACAGAACTCCTGAGCTCTTCTCTGACTGCAGATGGAAACCATGATGGGCAGTGAGTGTGTCAGCATCACCCCCCCCCCCCCCCTTAGTGAACCCTGCACTGTACGATGGAATCAGTTGCTTCGCACCACAGGCCCTTGATCATTTTTAGCGCCATGCTTATGTGGCCCTTAGCCCCTTCGCTGGCACTTTCTGGGCTATGCGCCAGTGCCCAGTCTGGCAAACCCAGAAAATCTATGGGAGCGATACTGCCTGTGCTCTCTCTTGCCGAGCAGCGCCGCTGAGATCAGCTCAGCTCTCAGCTTCAGCTGCTGACCGGCCCTTCATCCCTGGCTGTGTGCGGCGTGACCTTGCTAACGCCAAGCCGAACACAGCCAGGTTGAGGGGGGCAGGGCAGCAAGATAACAGCATACCAGGTAAACAGCATAGGTAATGATGGTCACAGCAGTATGCTCCAGTGGTCCCTAATGTAGTCCACACCCCCGGCCTATCACCTGTGCAGCTGTACCACCATCAGGAGCACTGACCCTGTGCCCTGGAAACACTTATATCAGGAGAGCACAGGTGCTGCTAATCAGCCCAATCCAGATCACATCAGTTTTCCTGCTGCTCTTCAAACCTGGACCAGATCATCTACATTACCTTCCTGTAGAAATGTAGGGTGAGATTTAATAGGATGAGAGATTCAGAAAGTGAGAGATTTGGTAAGAAATCTCCAGTTTTTTTTAAAGCGGCAATCATTTACCCTGCAAAATCAAACTGGTTTTGCAGTGTAAGTGATTGCCGCTTTAAAAAAAACTGGAGATTTCTTACCAAATCTCTCACTTTCTGAATCTCTCATCCTATTAAATCTCACCAGTACTGTCCCGGCCACAAGACATCATGTGAATTTTTATGGAATGCTTTATTTCTTGAGTACTATTAATTTGTGGACTACAGCTTTGATAATAATCATCCTGGAACATGTTCTAACATCAACCCCATCTGTATTCACTACACCTCGTCTTACAGATATTCTTTGTTTTGGGGGTGTATATGGGGGTGTATATGGTGTTACCTGTACCTGGCACAGGGTTGTATATGGTGTTACCTGTACCTAGCACAGGGGGTGCATATGGTGTTACCTGTACCTGGCACAGGGGATTTATATGGTGTTACCTGTACCCGGCACAGGGGATGCATATGGTGTTACATGTACCCGGCACAGGGGGTGTATATGGTGTTACCTGTACCCGGCACAGGGGGATGTATATGGTGTTACCTGTACCTGGCACAGGGGATGTATATGGTGTTACCTGTACCTGGCACAGGGTTGTATATGGTGTTACCTGTACCCGGTACAGGGGATGTATATGGTGTTACCTGTACCTGGCACAGGGTTGTATATGGTGTTACCTGTACCCGGTACAGGGGATGTATATGGTGTTACCTGTACCTGGCACAGGGGAATGTATATGGTGTTACCTGTACCTGGCACAGTGATTGTATATGGTGTTACCTGTACCCGGCACAGGGGATGTATATAATGTTACCTGTACCCGGCACAGGGGGATGTATATGGTGTTACCTGTACCCGGCACAGGGGATGTATCTGGTGTTACCTGTACCCGGCACAGTGATTGTATATGGTGTTACCTGTACCCGGCACAGGGGATGCATATGGTGTTACATGTACCCGGCACAGGGGGTGTATATGGTGTTACCTGTACCCGGCATAGGGGATGTATCTGGTGTTACCTGTACCCGGCACAGTGATTGTATATGGTGTTACCTGTACCCGGCACAGGGGATGTATATGATGTTACCTGTACCCGGCACAGGGGATGTATATGGTGTTACCTGTACCCGGCACAGGGGAATGTATATGGTGTTACCTGTACCCGGCACAGGGGGAGTATATGGTGTTACCTGTACCCGGCACAGGGGATGTATATGGTGTTACCTGTACCCGGAACAGGGGGTGTATATGGTGTTACCTGTACCCGGCACAGGGGGATGTATATGATGTTACCTGTACCCGGCACAGGGGGATGTATATGGTGTTACCTGTACCCGGCACAGAGGGATGTATATGGTGTTACCTGTACCTGGCACAGGGGATGTATATGGTGTTACCTGTACCCGGCACAGGGTTGTATATGGTGTTACCTGTACCCGGTACAGGGGATGTATATGGTGTTACCTGTACCTGGCACAGGGTTGTATATGGTGTTACCTGTACCCGGTACAGGGGATGTATATGGTGTTACCTGTACCTGGCACAGGGGAATGTATATGGTGTTACCTGTACCTGGCACAGTGATTGTATATGGTGTTACCTGTACCCGGCACAGGGGATGTATATGATGTTACCTGTACCCGGCACAGGGGGATGTATATGGTGTTACCTGTACCCGGCACAGGGGATGTATCTGGTGTTACCTGTACCCGGCACAGTGATTGTATATGGTGTTACCTGTACCCGGCACAGGGGATGTATATGGTGTTACCTGTACCCGGCACAGGGGATGTATATGGTGTTACCTGTACCCGGCACAGGGGAATGTATATGGTGTTACCTGTACCCGGCACAGGGGGAGTATATGGTGTTACCTGTACCCGGCACAGGGGAATGTATATGGTGTTACCTGTACCCGGCACAGGGGATGTATATGGTGTTACCTGTACCCGGAACAGGGGGTGTATATGGTGTTACCTGTACCCGGCACAGGGGGATGTATATGGTGTTACCTGTACCCGGCACAGGGGGATGTATATGGTGTTACCTGTACCCGGCACAGGGGGATGTATATGGTGTTACCTGTACCCGGCACAGGGGGAGTATATGGTGTTACCTGTACCCGGCACAGGGGGAGTATATGGTGTTACCTGTACCCGGCACAGGGGGGTGTATATGGTGTTACCTGTACCCGGCACAGGGGATGTATATGGTGTTACCTGTACCCGGCACAGTGATTGTATATGGTGTTACCTGTACCTGGCACAGGGGATGTATATGATGTTACCTGTACCTGGCACAGGGGGATGCTTATGGTGTTACCTGTACCTGGCACAGGGGGATGTATATGGTGTTACCTGTACCTGGCACAGTGATTGTATATAGTGTTACCTGTACCTGGCACAGGGGATGTATATGATGTTACCTGTACCTGGCACAGGGGGATGTATATGGTGTTACCTGTACCTGGTACAGGGGAATGTATATGGTGTTACCTGTACCCGGCACAGGGGGAGTATATGGTGTTACCTGTACCTGGCACAGGGGGAGTATATGGTGTTACCTGTACCCGGCACAGGGGGTGTATATGGTGTTACCTGTACCCGGCACAGGGGATGTATATGGTGTTACCTGTACCTGGCACAGTGATTGTATATGGTGTTACCTGTACCTGGCACAGGAGATGTATATGATGTTACCTGTACCTGGCACAGGGGGATGTATATGATGTTACCTGTACCTGGCACAGGGGGATGTATATGATGTTACCTGTACCTGGCACAGGGGGATGTATATGGTGTTACCTGTACCTGGCACAGGGGGATGTATATGATGTTACCTGTACCTGGCACAGGGGGATGTATATGGTGTTACCTGTACCTGGCACAGGGGGATGTATATGGTGTTACCTGTACCTGGCACAGGGTTGTATATGGTGTTACCTGTACCCGGTACAGGGGATGTATATGGTGTTACCTGTACCTGGCACAGGGTTGTATATGGTGTTACCTGTACCCGGTACAGGGGATGTATATGGTGTTACCTGTACCTGGCACAGGGGAATGTATATGGTGTTACCTGTACCTGGCACAGTGATTGTATATGGTGTTACCTGTACCCGGCACAGGGGATGTATATAATGTTACCTGTACCCGGCACAGGGGGATGTATATGGTGTTACCTGTACCCGGCACAGGGGATGTATCTGGTGTTACCTGTACCCGGCACAGTGATTGTATATGGTGTTACCTGTACCCGGCACAGGGGATGCATATGGTGTTACATGTACCCGGCACAGGGGGTGTATATGGTGTTACCTGTACCCGGCATAGGGGATGTATCTGGTGTTACATGTACCCGGCACAGTGATTGTATATGGTGTTACCTGTACCCGGCACAGGGGATATATATGATGTTACCTGTACCCGGCACAGGGGATGTATATGGTGTTACCTGTACCCGGCACAGGGGAATGTATATGGTGTTACCTGTACCCGGCACAGGGGGAGTATATGGTGTTACCTGTACCCGGCACAGGGGATGTATATGGTGTTACCTGTACCCGGAACAGGGGGTGTATATGGTGTTACCTGTACCCGGCACAGGGGGATGTATATGATGTTACCTGTACCCGGCACAGGGGGATGTATATGGTGTTACCTGTACCCGGCACAGGGGGATGTATATGGTGTTACCTGTACCTGGCACAGGGGATGTATATGGTGTTACCTGTACCCAGCACAGGGTTGTATATGGTGTTACCTGTACCCGGTACAGGGGATGTATATGGTGTTACCTGTACCTGGCACAGGGTTGTATATGGTGTTACCTGTACCCGGTACAGGGGATGTATATGGTGTTACCTGTACCTGGCACAGGGGAATGTATATGGTGTTACCTGTACCTGGCACAGTGATTGTATATGGTGTTACCTGTACCCGGCACAGGGGATGTATATGATGTTACCTGTACCCGGCACAGGGGGATGTATATGGTGTTACCTGTACCCGGCACAGGGGATGTATCTGGTGTTACCTGTACCCGGCACAGTGATTGTATATGGTGTTACCTGTACCCGGCACAGGGGATGTATATGGTGTTACCTGTACCCGGCACAGGGGATGTATATGGTGTTACCTGTACCCGGCACAGGGGAATGTATATGGTGTTACCTGTACCCGGCACAGGGGGAGTATATGGTGTTACCTGTACCCGGCACAGGGGATGTATATGGTGTTACCTGTACCCGGCACAGGGGATGTATATGGTGTTACCTGTACCCGGAACAGGGGGTGTATATGGTGTTACCTGTACCCGGCACAGGGGGATGTATATGGTGTTACCTGTACCCGGCACAGGGGGATGTATATGGTGTTACCTGTACCCGGCACAGGGGGATGTATATGGTGTTACCTGTACCCGGCACAGGGGGAGTATATGGTGTTACCTGTACCCGGCACAGGGGAGTATATGGTGTTACCTGTACCCGGCACAGGGGGGTGTATATGGTGTTACCTGTACCCGGCACAGGGGATGTATATGGTGTTACCTGTACCCGGCACAGTGATTGTATATGGTGTTACCTGTACCTGGCACAGGGGATGTATATGATGTTACCTGTACCTGGCACAGGGGGATGCTTATGGTGTTACCTGTACCTGGCACAGGGGGATGTATATGGTGTTACCTGTACCTGGCACAGTGATTGTATATAGTGTTACCTGTACCTGGCACAGGGGATGTATATGATGTTACCTGTACCTGGCACAGGGGGATGTATATGGTGTTACCTGTACCTGGCACAGGGGATGTATATGGTGTTACCTGTACCTGGTACAGGGGAATGTATATGGTGTTACCTGTACCCGGCACAGGGGGAGTATATGGTGTTACCTGTACCTGGCACAGGGGGAGTATATGGTGTTACCTGTACCCGGCACAGGGGGTGTATATGGTGTTACCTGTACCCGGCACAGGGGATGTATATGGTGTTACCTGTACCTGGCACAGTGATTGTATATGGTGTTACCTGTACCTGGCACAGGAGATGTATATGATGTTACCTGTACCTGGCACAGGGGGAGTATATGGTGTTACCTGTACCCGGCACAGGGGGTGTATATGGTGTTACCTGTACCCGGCACAGGGGATGTATATGGTGTTACCTGTACCTGGCACAGTGATTGTATATGGTGTTACCTGTACCTGGCACAGGAGATGTATATGATGTTACCTGTACCTGGCACAGGGGGATGTATATGATGTTACCTGTACCTGGCACAGGGGGATGTATATGATGTTACCTGTACCTGGCACAGGGGGATGTATATGGTGTTACCTGTACCTGGCACAGGGGGATGTATATGATGTTACCTGTACCTGGCACAGGGGGATGTATATGGTGTTACCTGTACCTGGCACAGTGATTGTATATAGTGTTACCTGTACCTGGCACAGGGGGATGTATATGGTGTTACCTGTACCTGGCACAGGGGAATGTATATGGTGTTACCTGTACCTGGCACAGGGGGATGTATATGGTGTTACCTGTACCTGGCACAGGGGATGTATATGGTGTTACCTGTACCTGGTACAGGGGAATGTATATGGTGTTACCTGTACCCGGCACAGGGGGAGTATATGGTGTTACCTGTACCTGGCACAGGGGGAGTATATGGTGTTACCTGTACCCGGCACAGGGGGTGTATATGGTGTTACCTGTACCCGGCACAGGGGATGTATATGGTGTTACCTGTACCTGGCACAGTGATTGTATATGGTGTTACCTGTACCTGGCACAGGAGATGTATATGATGTTACCTGTACCTGGCACAGGGGGAGTATATGGTGTTACCTGTACCCGGCACAGGGGGTGTATATGGTGTTACCTGTACCCGGCACAGGGGATGTATATGGTGTTACCTGTACCTGGCACAGGGGGATGTATATGGTGTTACCTGTACCTGGCACAGTGATTGTATATAGTGTTACCTGTACCTGGCACAGGGGGATGTATATGGTGTTACCTGTACCTGGTACAGGGGAATGTATATGGTGTTACCTGTACCCGGCACAGGGGGAGTATATGGTGTTACCTGTACCTGGCACAGGGGGAGTATATGGTGTTACCTGTACCCGGCACAGGGGGTGTATATGGTGTTACCTGTACCCGGCACAGGGGATGTATATGGTGTTACCTGTACCTGGCACAGTGATTGTATATGGTGTTACCTGTACCTGGCACAGGAGATGTATATGATGTTACCTGTACCTGGCACAGGGGGAGTATATGGTGTTACCTGTACCCGGCACAGGGGGTGTATATGGTGTTACCTGTACCCGGCACAGGGGATGTATATGGTGTTACCTGTACCTGGCACAGTGATTGTATATGGTGTTACCTGTACCTGGCACAGGAGATGTATATGATGTTACCTGTACCTGGCACAGGGGGATGTATATGATGTTACCTGTACCTGGCACAGGGGGATGTATATGATGTTACCTGTACCTGGCACAGGGGGATGTATATGGTGTTACCTGTACCTGGCACAGGGGGATGTATATGATGTTACCTGTACCTGGCACAGGGGGATGTATATGGTGTTACCTGTACCTGGCACAGTGATTGTATATAGTGTTACCTGTACCTGGCACAGGGGGATGTATATGGTGTTACCTGTACCTGGCACAGGGGAATGTATATGGTGTTACCTGTACCTGGCACAGTGATTGTATATGGTGTTACCTGTACCCGGCACAGGGGGTGTAAATGGTGTTACCTGTACCCGGCACAGGGGGTGTATATGGTGTTACCTGTACCCGGCACAGGGGGTGTATATGGTGTTACCTGTACCCGGCACAGGGGGTGTATATGGTGTTACCTGTACCCGGCACAGGGGCATGTATATGGTGTTACCTGTACCCGGCACAGGGGGATGTATGGTGTTCGCTGTAGCTTGCACAGGGGGGATGTATATGGTGTTACCTGTACCCGGCACAGGGGGATGTATGGTGTTCGCTGTAGCTTGCACAGGGGGGATGTATATGATATTATCTGTAACCAAACAGCAGGAAAAACATTTGATGCTAACCATCGTAATTGGGCGCATGCATGCAAGGGATTGTGTTAGCATCCACATCCCCGTTACACAAGCATTTACCTGTTCACTGGGCTGCGAACATACATCCCAGCTAACAAGTCTGAATCAGGTTGTAGGTGCAGGATGCATTGTAGCGCCCACATGGTTCGACATCGGTGAATTGAAAAATAGACTGTGCAGGCAAGACTATGGGGAGTATTCAATGCGGTTTTTCTCCATGTGCAGCGAATCCTCTTTAGGATTTGCCGCACATTCGCAGGGTTCCGGAGGGCCGGAGCATTCGCTGCCAGCCCTCCCTGTCACCCTATTCAACGCCGCAGGGGCTCGCTGCTCCTGATGGCGAATTTCAACCCCTGCAGCTAATGTCACAGGGAACCAGGGGACGGCGGTCGGCAGGGAGATGTAAGCCTCCCTGCCTGCCCCAGAATTTGTGAGGGAGAGCTCCCAGGGACACAGGCAGCAGAAACTGCCTCCCCTGGAGAGCTGGCAGGGAACAGGGGTAGGGAGCCACTTCACCTGTCCCGCTCGTAATAAGCCGGGACCAGTGTGAAGTGAATATATGAAAATCTAATGAGAGGCTCCCTGCTGGTGAATGTGTAAAAAAAAAAAAAGTAAAAAAAAAAAAAATTAAATATATATTAATGTGCTTCAAGCACATGAATAAAAATAGCATTCACAGAAAAAAAATCAGATTTTTTTGACACAAAAACAAACAAACAAAAACCCTTTATTTCAAAAGATTTTCAGTTCACCTAAAAAAGATGTTGAATGCAAAACGGTGAATCATGGCTAAAATCATGTTGAAAGCAGTTCTCCATCCTAGCATTGAATACACTCTCGGCGAATCCCAGTGAAAACCCCATTGAAATACACCAGCGAATTATTATTTATTTATTTATTAACAGTTTCTTATATAGCGCAGCATATTCCGTTGCGCTTTACAATAGCAGACAGTGATACAACAAAACAGGGTATTTACAGACAGTCAAAATGTAGGAGGGCCCTGCTCGCAAGCTTACAATCTATAGGGAAATAGGCACTGATACATAAGGATATATACTGTATTCTTTATTGCATCGATTCCACCAGAATGCAATGTTCTATGACTGGTTCTGGAATTTGATAAGCTTGCCTGAAGAGATGAGTCTTCAGGGAACGCTTATAGGTTTGGAGACTGGAGGAGAGTCTTATTGTGCTTGGGAGGGCATTCCACAGAGTGGGTGCAGCCCGAAGAAAGTCCTGCAGTCGGGAATGGGAACGGGTAATGAGTGTGGATGAGAGACGCAGATCTTGGGAGGAGCGTAGAGGTCGTGTTGGATGATATTTTGAGATAAGAGAAGATATGTATGTTGGTGTAGTTTGGTTTATGGCTTTGTGTGTAAGTAAAAGAATTTTGTATTGAATACGGTAGAATACAGGTAACCAATGAAGTGACTGACAGAGTAGCTTTGCAGACGATGAACGTCTGGCTAGGAAGATTAGCCTTGCAGCTGCATTCATAATGGACTGTAGTGGTGAGAGTCTGTATTGGGGAAGGCCAATAAGGAGACTATTGCAATAATCAATGCGTGAGATGATGAGAGCATGGATTAGAGTTTTTGCAGTGTCTTGTGTAAGGTAAGGGCGAATTTTAAATATGTTTTTTAGGTGCATGTGGCATGATTTTGAGACAGATTGAATGTGGGGTACAAAGGAAAGTTCTGGGTCAAGGATAACACCTAGGCAGCGAGCTTGAGAGGTAGGAGTGATTGTCATCTTCTCAACAGCGATAGAGATATCAGGTTGGTAACTACTATTTATTGGCGGAAATATAATTAATTCTGTTTTTGAGATATTAAGTTTGAGGTGGCGAGATGACATCCAGGTTGAAACAGCAGAAAGGCATTCAGAGACACGGCTCAATACAGATGGGGACAGGTCCGGGGAGGATAGGTAGAGCTGAGTATCATCCGCATACAGATGATACTGAAATCCAAAGGAGCTGATTAGTTTGCCAAGAGATGAGGTATAGATTGAGAAAAGCAGGGGACCTAAAACTGAACCCTGAGGTACTCCAACTGAAAGAGGTTGCGAAGAGGAGGTAGAATCAGAGAAACGAACACTAAAGGAGCGGTTAGAGAGGTAGGATGAGAACCAAGAGAGGGCTGTGTCTTTAAGACCTATGGATTGTAGTGTTTGTATGAGAAGTGTGTGGTCAACAGTGTCAAAAGCAGCAGAGAGATCTAGAAGAATTAGTAGTGAGTAGTGGCCTTTAGACTTAGCAGTGACCAGATCATTCACAACTTTAGTCAGTGCTGTCTCTGTGGAATGTTGGGCACGAAAGCCTGACTGATGCGGGTCCATTAAGTTGTGCGAGTTCAGAAAGTGTGTGAGGCGAGTATAAGCAAGTCTTTCAAGTAGTTTGGAGGTGCATGGAAGTTGAGAAATGGGACGGTAGTTTGAGAGAGAGCTTGGATCAGAATTCTGTTTTTTCAGAATCGGAGTAATAACTGCTTGTTTGAACAATGAAGGAAAGACACCAGTAGAGAAAGAGAGGTTACAGATTTTAGTTAAGATTGGAATGAGCACAGGAGACAGAGATTTACTTATTTGCGAGGGTATAGGGTCGAGAGGAGAGGTAGTAGAGTGGGAGGCAGAGAAAAGTGCAGATACTTCATCTTCATTTGTGGGATCAAATGAAGCAAATGCTTCAGAGGGCTCAGGTATGGAATTGAGCATATCACCAACTGAGTTGCAGCATACCAATTCATCTCTGATCTTGTCAATCTTATCCCTGAAGTAGGAAGCAAGATCTTGTGCATGGATAGTGGTTGGTGGCTTGGGTGAGGGAGGGTTGAGAAGGGATTTAAATGTATTAAAAAGTCGTTTTGGGTTAGAAGCTTGAGCAGAAATGAGAGTTTGGAAATATGTTTGTTTGGCAGTTTCCAGGGCATAACTATAGTACTGGTAGATATTCTTATATGTAAAGAAATCCATTGGACTGTGAGATTTACGCCATTTACGCTCAGCTTTGCGTGAGATATTTTGTAGGTGTCTCGTTAATTTAGAGTGCCACGGTTGGCGTCTAGGCCTACTTGGAGTGTGGTGGGTAACTGGAGCCACTTCATCCAGGGCTGTTTTGAGGGTTAGGTTTAGGTGTGATACCGCCATCTCAGGAGAAGTGAATGCAGAAATAGGAGCAAGCTGTTGTTGCAGTGAGGAGGAGAGTACTTGAAAATTAATATCATTAATATTTCTGCGGGCTTGAGGTGGATTATAGGATTTCTGTGTTTTTGAGTTAGAAGTACTAGAGGACAGCATGCAGGTGATAAGGTTGTGATCTGAGAGAGGGAAAGGAGAATTGGTGAATTCCGACACTGAGCACAGCTTAGTGAATATCAGATCAAGACAGTGGCCATCCCGATGAGTAGAGGAGTCAGTCCATTGGGAGAGGCCGAGAGAGGAGGTTAGAGAGAGTAGTTTGGATGCATGAGCAGCAGATTTTGGGCTATCAATAGCAATGTTGAAGTCACCCATGATGATGGTTGAGATGTCAGCAGAAAGGAAGTGAGGGAGCCAGGCAGAAAAATCTTCCAGAAATCGTGTTGGCTGCCCAGGTGGGCGATAGATAGCTGCAACACGCAGCGAGAAAGGAGTGTAAGTTCTGATGGAATGTACTTCAAATGATGTGAATGTGAGTGATGGAACCTGTGGTATAACTTTGTATGTGAAGGATTGGGATAGTAATATTCCAACCCCACCTCCTCTGCTGTCACCAAGCCTGGGTGTGTGTGTGTGAAGTGGAGAGCACCATGTGACAGGGCTGCAGGGGAGGCTGTGTCTGATTGTGAGAGCCATGTTTCTGTTATAGCCAGCAGGTTGAAGTTGTTTGAAATGAAGAGGTCGTTGATGGATGTTAATTTGTTGCCAACAGAGCGTGCATTCCATAACGCACATTTTAGTGATTTGGGGGATGAAGGGAGGCATTTGATGTGTATGAGGTTAGCTGGATTACTATGTTCCTGAGCGTTAGGTGCCTGCGAGCGGGGCAAGCAGCTGGGGCCTGGATTAAGTGAAATGTCACCAGCTAATAGAAGCAGTAGAGAGAGATAGGTGTAGCTGCAGGTGGTTTGTGAATTTTGTTTCTGGCGACAGTTTGTGGATGTTATTGTCAATGTAGAGAGATATGTAAAAATCTCATGAGTGTTAATAAGAGGGGTGTGGATAATGGAGGCAGAAATGTGTATAGAGGGCTGAGCTTCAGGGAGAGAGAGAGAAGAGACTGATTTTGAGAGAAAACCATGGAGAGCAAAGCAGAGCAATAGTTTGTAGTACATGGTGTATTTGAACAGTTCTATAGGCCAATAGTTATATTAGACTTGCAATAGTTAATACCAGCTTACTGGTGTTGCTCAGATAGTAATTTATAAACCCTACATATATGTGAGTGCACGCAGATTAGCACCGAGCAGGAAACGGAGAACTGGCCGGCATTCACTGTTCGCTTTCGGCGAACAGTGAACATTGAATAGGGTGAATCAGATGTTCAGTGAAAAAGATTCACTGCAAGGAGTGAAAACAGCCTGATTTGCTGAAATAAACGGTGAACGGCGATTTAGTGAAGTGCATTTTTTTTAAATCGCATTTTTGCTGTGACTTCGCATATTTAATGTGTCATCTGCAAAAAGGCACATTTTACCCTCAATTCCATATGCACTGGTCCAAGTACAGATCCCTGGGGTACTCCACTTGTAACCTTTCCCTCCTTTGACTGTACTCCTTTTACTACAACTCTATTTTTTCTGCAACCAAGCTCTTATCCATTCAACCATCTTAGAATCCAATCCCAAGCTTTCAAGTTCATTTAACAGTCTGCAATGTGGGACAGTGTCAAAAGTCTTACTAAAGCCTAGATAAGCTACATCTACAGCCCCACCTTGATCTAATACTTTAGTCGGGATGCAGTTAATTTGCCAGCGGTCGGGATCCCGGCGGTCGGACTCCCGACACTGGAATCCCGACCGCCGAAATCCCAAAACTTTCTTCCTCTGTGGGTGTCCACGACACCCATAGAGGGAGAATAAAATAGCGTGCCGAGCGTAGCGAGGCACCGGGCCCGCTGCGTGGCGAGCGCAGCGAGCCCGCAAGGGGGGGCGATCCATGTCCCCCCCCTTGTCGGGATTTCGGTGGTCGGGATTCCAGTGTCGGGATTCCGACCGCCGGCAAATCGTATCGGATCCCTTTAATCACCCAGTCAATAAGATTTGTTTGACATGATCATCCCCCAGTAAACCCATGCTGTTTCAGATCCTGTAAATTGTTGATTTTGAGATATTCTACAACTCTTTGTTTTAAGAGTGTTTCCATCAATTTCCATACTACTGATGTAAGGCTCAATGGTTGATAGTTGCTTACCTCTTCCTTGCTTCCACTTTTGTGCAGTGGGACTACATTCACTGTTTTCCAGTCCTCCAGTAGCTAATGACTGGTTGAATAATTCTGGTAATGGTTTTACCAGCTCCCCTTTAAGCTCTTTTAGTATCCTTGGATGTATCTGGCCCCATTGATTTATCAAATTTCGGTTTTGAGAGTTCTGTTAGGACTTTCTCCTCTGTAAATGTACTTGCTTCTCCCTCATTTTTCTGACTATACTTGTAACTTAACTGTGGCCCCTTCCCCTCTCTTTCAGCAGTGAATACTGAGCAGAAATAATTATTAATATGATCTGCTATTACATTGTCCCCCTCAAGAAAACTTCCACTCTCTGGGGGAAATTTACTAAGAATACGAATACTAAAAATCGTATTCGTATTCTTAATACGAATGAATACAACTGCATATGGCTGTTTCAGCCATATGCAAAGTCGTGTTCCGGAGGGGAATTTACAAAGCAGTCAAATACGACTGCTTTGTAACCCTCCGATGACGTAAACATTCGTATTAGCGGCCATATATATATACAGCCGCTAATACGAATTCATATAGGCTGCAATGTGCAAAAAAAAATATAGAAAAATAAATAAATAAAAAAAAAAACGGCGTGGAGTTCCCCCACAGCCGTAGCCAGCACCAGGCTGAAAGAGCCGGGCTGGTAATAAAAAATCAGGAAACCCGGCAAATAGGAGTTCCCCGTTTTTTTAAAACCAGCCCCAGGCTGCAGGTCCTAGGGGCCAATCAGGAGTGGACTTTCTCAGCTCCTGATTGGCCGCTAGTCGGTAGGGATGAATGCTTTGGCCGGGGCGACTTGTATAAAAAGTCTCCCCCCGGCTGTGGCATTACCCTGCTGGCTGGTTTGGCCTGGGGCTGGTTCTTAAAATACGGGGGACCCCTAGTCATTTTGTCCCCCGTATTTTGGGAACCAGCCCCGGACCAGGTTTAAAAAAAAAAAAAACGGGGAACCCCTATTTGCCGGGTTTCCTGATTTTTTTATTACCAGCTCCGGCTCTTTCAGCCTGGTGCTGGTTACGGCTGTGGGGGGGACCCCACGCCGTTTTTTTTATTTATTTATTTAACCATTTTGGTACTTGTTTCCTAGCACGGCCACAATCTTCTTGGTCGTGTGCCTTAACTTTAAGGCACGCGATGCCCACGATGGACCCGATTTTCTTTCAAATCAGGTCCATTTTACCGTCAAATGGAAAATCGGGTCCATCGCGTCGGTCGTGTGCCTTTAATAAGGCACACGACGCGACCGACGCGATGGACCCGATTCTCCATAGGCTTCAATGTTAAAAATATTTTAACATTGAAGCCTATGGAGAAATCGCGTCCATCGGGTCCATCGCGTCGGTCGCGTCGTGTGCCTTAACATGGCACACGACGCGACCGACGCGATGGACCCGATTTCTCCATAGGCTTCAATGTTAAAATATTTTTAACATTGAAATCGCGTCGGTCGTGTCGGTCTTGTGCCATTATAATGGCACAAGATAAGATGGACTTGATTAAGTCCATCTTCACATAGTAATCAATGGGAAAGGGGCCAATATGGGCCATTTCTCATTGTATATGGCCCCGTCATGCCCCCACATTTTAAACGCCACCCCACTATTGACGCCAACCCGAAGCGTGGCGAGCGCAGCGAGCCCGCGAGGGGCGGCGGTGCGCGTCCTCCGACCTTTTCATACCCCTACTATCCACGTCGGCGTGGAGTTGAGAATAGAATAGTGAGCCCGAAGTGTGGCGAGCGCAGCGAGCCCCGCGAGGGGACGCGTATAACTTCACAGGTATACGCGTCCCCTCGCCACGCTTCGGGCTCGGTGGCTCGCTGCGCTCGCCACACTATTCTATTCTCAACTCCACGCCGACGTGGATAGTAGGGGAATGAAAAGGTCGGAGGACGCGCACCGCCGGCCCTCGCGGGCTCGCTGCGCTCGCCACGCTTCGGGTTGGCGTCTATCGTGGGGTGGGGTGTACGCCGTGACATTTGGGGGGGTTGGGAATATTTTACATTGAATCCAATGTAAAATCGGGTCCCAGGGACCCGATTTACATTTCATTAAAAAAAAAAAAATCGGGTCCAAAATCGGTCGGTCGCATCGCATGCGACCAAATCGCATGCGATGCGATCGACCCGATTTTTCCGACACGACCACCCCGATGTAAATCGGTGTGGCCGTGCTAGGAAACAAGTACCACCATTTTTTTACACACTGTAGCCTGCACGAATCTGACTGATCCATGCAGGCTAAAGTCTAATACGAAAGGGAAAATAAAGTGTATTTTAATGCCGTATTTGGCACACCATTCACGGGCGTTTTACGCCATTTAGCGACAGTATTTTCAATACGGCCGCTTAGTAAATCAGGAATCACCATTCTTTTGAATGGTGATTTCTGTCGTATTGTATTGATGGTGTATTCATTCGTATTTGTAAATACAAATATGAATGTCCCATCAATACGAATATGAAAATTCATATTATTGGCATAGTAAATGCCAAAAATACATATACGCCAAAAAAAAAATCTAATTTTTCTTAGTATATTTCCCCCTCTGTCTTTAGTCTTATTACTTCACCTTTTGTTTTTCTCCTTTCACTTATATACCTAAAAATAGTTTTTGCCCCTTTACCCACTGACTGGGCCATTTTCTCCTGATTACCTTCTCCTTCAGTCTAACAAGGAGTCGTCGAATCAGGATTGAATAGAAAGTAAATTGCACCGTGTGTACGCTACGTAATACAGTGCTATTTGCTGGCCGAAATCTGAGATTTTTTTAAACCGCAATAATTTACATGGCATGTGTAAATTAATACCTGATACATTTTTTTAAAGACCTGATACATTTTGTACATATAGATTTTCAAGTGATAATTCCCTTTAAATGGTTTTTATACTCAACTAACTTAAACATGCACAGTATAATCAATATGGTCATTTCCTTTATGGCATGTGAACATATTCTGCAATGTTTAGTATTTGTCATGTAAAAGATAAGAAACCGGTTCTGCTTAGAAGCTGCATAGAACTTTAAAAAAAATAATTACTCTTCATGGTGTTAGAATGTTCCTCAGCGTGTCGCCCCGGGCAACATACATGTAACGCAAATGAGCACAGGGGCCCAATGTAAGAAATGCAACTTGTTCTACACTCTCTGTACCTGAATTCCCAGTAATATGTGGTCTCATTATAGCGCCTGTGTCACAGGGACGGTCTGTTCTTACACTTAATTACCAGCTTTTTCTCATTATCCAATCTATTTTCTGCATAATATACACACAGTGACATCATTCCAGTTGTATTTTTGCTTTCTTCTATTCAATTGTATGTAAGTGTTTATAGGAACCTGTAGGCGTTCAGCCTGGGACATGTGTTCATTGCTCCCTTTTCTAGGAACCCAAAGGACAGCAAAGAACAATTAGAAGAAAAGAAGATTATACCCATGCAATTATAAACCTTCGGAACACCATAAAATCATTACCATTTCATGGTGGCAAACACTGGGATACCACAATCAAATGGTAAACCCACTGGCATCATAAACAAACCATATTTATTATCAGTTATTTATATAACGCACACATTCTGCAGCACTTTACAGAGATTATTATTACCAGTTATTATATAGCGCACACATATTCCGCAGCGCTTTACAGAGAATATTCCAACACTCACATCAGTCCCTGCCCCAGTGGAGCTTACAATCTATATTCCCTACCACATGTACACGCAAACAGACATTCTAGGGTTAATTTGTTGGGAGCCAATTAGCCTACCAGTATATTTTTGGATTGTGGGAGGAAACAGGAGTACCTTGAGGAAACCCACGCAAGTACGGGGAGAATATACAAACTCCGCACAGTTAGGGCCATGGTGGGAATGGAACCCATGACCTCAGCGATGTGAGGCAGTGATGCTAACCATTACACTAGGCATGTCCAAAATATGGCCCTACAGCTGTTGTGAAACTACACATCCCAGCATTCCTTGCCATAGTTTTAGCATTCCCTAATAGCAAAACTGTGGCAAGGGATGATGGGGCTTGTAGTTTCACCACAGCTGGAGGGCCATAGTTTGGACATGCCTGCATTACACCATCCGTACTGCCCATTACACCATATGAGATACGCCGGACATTGATGTCTATCCCTAGATGTGACATCCTTCCCCACCTCATGCCCCAGCGGCATCCCTTCGCCCACCTCGGCAGTTTACTATAAGTTAGTAGTACCCCCCACAAGGTTTAGGGTGGCTCACTTAGAAGCAGCCCACAGCAGCCCCTGGTGTGTACCCGCTCTGTTGCAGATGATGCATGCTCCTAGTCAGTGAGCGCAGACAGTGCCCATGCTGGTCCTTGCTAGTGATGTCTTACGTCTGCCTTGCCCAAATAGCTCAGTGCTGGTTCTTTATTTATTTACAGTTTCTTATATAGCGCAGCAAATTCCGTTGTGCTTTACAATTGGAAACAATGATAGAACAAATTGGGTAAAAAAAGACATAGAGGTACGGTGTTATCCCCAGAATGTTTTTTTCCAGCCGGGTGGCATCAAGAGGTAGCCGGGTGGGGGTATTAACAATAATGAAGTGTTTAAACCTGATCTCGTGGGGTATTGTATGTTTTATACAAAGAGAGAAAATATATGCGCAGTTAACTAGGTACTTATAGATCAGCCTGACAGCATTCTTAACAAGTATATTTGTAATGCTTTGTTATAAAACAACTACTGATGCCCCTATGTACCACTGCACAGGGAGAACAACCCCCAGGGTTATTTTATAGACAGGTAGCAGGAACTAAGTGATAAGTCTGCTGATATATAAAGTCCGACTCTCAGAGGTGGGTATTGTTCTGGTGCCTGATTGTACCACAACAAGCTTAATGGAGCAGGAAATTCTGGGCATGTAATAATGGGCCAGATGTATCAAGCTTAAAAAAAAATGATAAAATGGAGAGTGATAAACAACCAGCCAATAAGCTCCTACCTGTCATTTTTCAAACCCAGCCTGTGAAATGGCAGCTATGAGCTGATTGGCTGGTTATTTATCACTCTCTACTTTATCACTTTTTGTAGCTTAGTACATCTGACTCAATGGGCCAAATGTATTAAGCCTGGCAAAGAGATAAACTGGAGTTAAATTGGAAGGAGATAACACACCTGCCAATCAGCTGTGTTTGAAATATGACAATTGGGAGTTGATTGGCTGGTGCATTATCTCCTTGCACATTAACTCCAGTTTATCTCTTTGCCAGGCATAATACATTCGCCCCAATGTGCCCTAATGGTGTGGCAGTTGTTGCTAATTACAGTTCAGAAAGGGGGGGTCTCTTGTCACACCGCATTTGCAGTGAGTGACAAGAGACGGTCATCCTCGACTCTGACCTGTCCTTTGTTCCTCACATTCAATCTGTCTCCAAATCATGTTACATGTATCTAAAAAACATATCCAAAATACGACCGTATCTCACACAAGACACTACCAAATCTCTTATCCATGCACTCATTATATCCCACATTGATTATTGCAATAGTCTCCTAACTGGTCTTCCCAAGAACAGACTCTCACCACTGCAATCCAGGTGCAAACCTTCATTTTGCGACGTGCAAGCAGCATTACTGGTCACTGGAGACACTGAACAGGTGATCTTTGTCCTTGGTTACTGCGCCTATGGTGATATATGGTTTATATCTGGATGTTTCTACCAGAAAGAACTAAACCTCTACTTGAGTAGACGAGTGTATGTGACTGGGGGATGTCGGAATTGGATGGGACATTAGTGTTTGCATTTCTCACTACAGGAAAATTGTACAATGTACGTCAGATGTCTGCAGAATGGGGGACGTGGTCCTGCTGGGGAGGGACTGGATGGAAGACAGGTATTACCACAAGCCAGAAGAGATAAGGATAAGCCTCCAGTATGAGAGCATACATGGTCAGGATCAGTCTTAGATATTTTACCTTTAACAATGACTGCAAGATACTTTGTGGGGATTACCACTTTGGTGATCAGTCACCTGTATCCCACAGATAAGATATTGCTGCCACCTACTGGACACCACAGGTTACTGTAGCACATGTGCGATTTTTAATGAAAATGTGTGGTTTTTAGTAATGATAATGTGCGATTTTTTTAGACATGGAAATGTGTGGTATTTAGTAAGAAAAATAAAACAGCTTGGGGTCCCCCTCCTGAGCATAACCAGCCCCGGGCTCATTTAGCCGGTCCTGGTTTTAAAAATACAAGGCACAAAATGTGTAGGGGTCCTCTGTATATAAGAAACAAGCACCAGGCTCTTGGATCGGTCCTGGTTGCAAAATACGGGGGACAAAAAACTGGGTGTCCCCGTGTCGAGCTTCCAACAACCAACGGTGTCATGCCACAGCCGGGAGACACTTTTTTATACAAGGTCCCCCGGCCATACTATGCGCACCATGGCTGGTCGGTCCTGGAGGGGTTCCGTGGGGGGACTCGGGGAGTCATAACCCCCCATTAAAGGGGGGTCCCCGTCCAGGGCTGAAGGCCAGGGCTGTCCCCGGCATCCCAGGGTGGTGGACACTGGGCTCATAAGTGTGAAATTATAATAAAATAATTGTATTTTACAGTACAACAGAAGGCCTCCTCCGCATGCCATGCAGGTCATTAACGGGCCCTCTGAGACTTGTAGTTCACCTGTACAGAAAATAATAAATAAAGACGCACACACCAAGAAAAGTACAGGTTTATTACATTCATTTTACACCAATATACATTACCTTTCCTCGCTCCCATGCAGGTCCTCCGCCACACCCTCACTGACAGCGTGGTGAGCCGGGTAGTCTCGCACTGACAGCGGAGACTCTCGCTATCCTCTGGGGAAGTCGCTCAGCCCTGATTGGCTGTAGGCGTCTCCATGGAGACACTTACAGCCAGTCAGGACTAAACAGCTTCAGGTCCAAGAGCCTTGTGCTGGTTTCTTAAATATAGGGGACCCTTACACATTTTGTCCCGTATTTTTTAAACCAGGACGGTTGGTCATTTGTTTAGCGATTTTTGGTAACGTTTACCAAAAATCACACCCTATTACATTTGCGAGTTGTATACTTTATAATGGGAAAACATCTGGATGCGAATTGAAGTGTTACCAAAACTCCAGAGATCAAAATGTGCAAATTTCGCGCCATTTTTACCATTCGCATCCTATTACATGTGCAATTTTCGGAAAACATGCGATTTTCTCTGATTTTGACCAAAATTCGCACCCTATTATATTTCTCCCATTATATTTTTATATACTTGTAGGAATACTTAATTATCTCATCAGAAAAATAATACGGACACGCGATTTTGTGATAAAACGTTTTATTGATACTATATACATTTATACATGATATAACTTGCTGAATGTCACACTAGCAGAGAGTAATGACAGATATATAGCCTCTGTAAGGGGACAGTCGCTAGGTCCATTGTGTGTCTGTCATATGAGAGGTCTGCTGCTGTTTCCGAGCCTGTGACGCCAGCCTCTGCCTGAGCCCCTGCACCTCCGACATGAGCGCTCGCTCCTTGCGTTCCAAATCCCCTCTTCCCCGATCTAAGGAGACTGCGGAACAGACAGGGAAGATGCACAGAATGAGTGCACGCAGCATAAAGTGGAACACAGATATCAGAAAAAGCAATATGGAAGTTACAGCGAGAAACCATGCAACCAGCCGACTCCTACGGGTTACATGGAATAGCACTGAGGTAACTGGGCCTTTAGTCGTGTGCCAGTCTGTGACTTTATGCTATGTATGTGACTTTATCAGCCCTTCCCTGATGCACAGCTGCGTGTATGACTGTTCTGGGGATAAGACGCCCACTATGAGGGGTGCCGGACGGGTTCCCGACAGTCAGTTACCCGACTGTCAAATCGCCGACAGCCGGGTGCCCGACGGCCACCCGCTATTTTCCCTCATGGGGGTCCACGACCCCCATAGAGGGAGAATACAATAGGTGGCTCACGTAGCGAGCCACCGTGCCCGCAGTGTGGCGAGCCCGCAAGGGGCTTTTTTGCACTCGCCATGATGTCTGACTCCGGCCAGTCGGGATCCCGACGTCAGGAGATGCCAATGTTTCCTCAGAGTGTGGCCACCACTGTGACTGTGGCCCTCGATGAGAGAAAAGGGCCAGCAATTGATGGCACCGCGACTGATTGTGGTGATGTAAGATCCCAAGTTTGTAACCTCAGTCACGGTCCTGGCATCGCGGTTACTGTACGGAGACGTCTCCTGCCTGTCTCTCCTTCACATCGGACAGAAACTCAATGCTGCTTGCAAGTACATCCCTGAATCAGGCCCATAGCACACGTGTCCTGATTGTTAATACTCAGAGATGCCGCACAGATCAGACGCAGGGCGGAGCAGGGAGGTAACGGAGGTGGTTATGCAGACGTCAGTGTCACTGAAAGGGGCTGCGTCTAAAGACCCACAACCACTCACACAGGATACCATACGGAGACAGAAGCTGCACATGGCATAAGGTACGATGGTGGGAGCGATGGTTCCCGTTAGGACACTGCAGGTGGCCGTCTGTGTATGACTTGGCCCTCTGGCTCAGTCAGTCCTAAATACTGTGGTAAGACTGATCTCTCTCTCAGTTCTGCAAGTCCCTAACACAAGTACTGTACCACTAGGGTGTGGTATGGGGCTCCGACAGGGGGGATCCCGATGGTCAGTATCCCGACTTTGGAATGCCCACTGCCGGCGCTCCAACAGGGGGGGCAAGAGCAAAGAAGCCCCTTGCAGGCTCTGTGTTGTCGTGGACCCCCACAAGGGAGAATAGCCTCTGTGAGTAGGGATCCACCCTATCGGAGTGTCATCCGGTACCCTACCACACATCCTCCAGAATACACCTACAGAAAGCCATCAGCCATAGACCTTCTTACATCACTAACCTCATCTCCGATACACTCACCCCCTCTCATAGGTTTACATTTTATTAGGGGGTGCACTGTCAAAGGGGTGTGTCTAACACTCAACATGTCCTAACACTCAACGTGCGCACACCTATGCCCCCTCTTATATTCACCACTCCTCTACACACGGTCACCTCTCCCTCTCCCACCACCAGTGTCTGATCAGCAGCTCCCTACAGCCAACAAGTCTTTACAAAACTACCCCCTAAACCGAGCGTACCCCGCAATGACTTACACACCAGTCGTTGTCACAATATCCACTCTCTGAGCTCCGCTCACTCCTAATGTCTCACCTCTGCCCCGATGCCACTAGATTGTCAGCTTTTGTGATCAGTTTTCCCCGCCCACTCTGCTCTGTACATCCCCCTTTCCTGTGTGCCGCTATATAAATCATCCCCCTTAGTCGGCATTTACAGCCAAGCAATAGAACAACGTAAATGCAAATATATAAATAACTTCTATATGTAATTATATGATATGGCTTCCGCTCGCCAGCCTCTCTTACATACGTGGTCATACTTTGTGCATGTCTTAATGGAGAACTGTACGCTCCCAAACGTCTGGTACTGTGAGCAGATCACTAGGTAACCTATGGCTCCAAAAACAACCGCTTCCCCTCACATGGTGCGCCATGCTTCGTACACTATTCTATAATCCCTATTCTATTCCACCTAGCGACCATATCCTGTCCGGGGTCACAGTCAGGCCACCACTTACAGTGAGCGGAGGAACTTGAGGAGGAGACGTCATTTAAACAAACATTCTGCGGCTTGTTCTGGCCGGCTCTGTCCATCGGCGCGGGACTTCTGTCTGGGGAACGGAGGTTCAGGTCACGGAGCCTTTCTGTATAAGATAAACACATAGTCACTGGTATGGAGCCTGCATTATGGCAACGGTTACCCAGAAAGGTACATGGCGTGGGGATGAAATAGGAGGACATTTTAAATCTATGACTTGCCAGTGTTTTATATTATAATGTGTAAGGGTCGAGAAGGAAGATCCGGGACCCCCAGAGTATGAAGCGTATTTATAGTATGAATGAACCAGAGGATTATTTAATATGTAGGTCTCCAGACTGCTGGCAATGACTCTACATACAGTGCATCTGGAAATTATTCACAGCGCTACACTTTTTTCCACATTTTGTTATGTTACAATAAATTCAACCCCCCCCCCCCCGCAAAATTCCACACACAATACCCCATAATGATTACGTTGAAAATAAAAAACTAAGAAATCACATGTACTGTACATAAGTATTCATAGCCTTTGCCATGAAGCTCAAAATTAATCTCAGGTGCCTTCTGTTTCCACCGATCATCCCTGAGATGTTCCTGCAGCTTCATTGGAGTCCACCTGTGGTAAATCCAGTTGATTGGACATGAATGGAAAGGCGCATCCCTGTCTATATAAGGTCCCACACTTGACATTCAGAGCACAAACCAAGGATGGAGTCAAAGGAATTTTCTGTAGACCACAGAGACAGGATTGTCCCGAGGCACAAATCTGGGGAAGGGTACAGAAAAATATCTGCTGCTTGAAGGTCCTAATTAACACAGTGGAATCCATCATCCGTAAATGGAAGAAGTTTGGAACCACCAGAACTCTTCCTAGAGCAGCTGGCCGTCCATCTAAATTGAGCGATTGGGGCAGAAGGGCCCTAGTCAGGGAGGTGGCCAAGAACACGATGGACACTCTGCCAGAGCTACAACTGTCATCTGTGGAGAGAGGAGAACCTTCCAGGAGGACAACCGTCTCTGCAGCAATCCACCACTCAGGCCTGTATGGTAGATTGGCCAGAGGGAAGCCATTCCTTAGTGAAAAGTATATGGCAGCCTGCCTGGAGTTCGCCAAAATGCACCTGAAGGACTCTCAGACCAAGAGAAACTAAATCCTCTGGTCTGATCAGACAAAGATTGAACTCTTTGGTGTGAATGCCAGGCGTCATGTTTGGAGGAAACTAGGCACCGCTCATCACCAGGCCAATACCATCCCTACAGTAAAGCATGGTGGTGGCAGCATCATGCTGTGGAGAGGTTTTTCAGCAGCAGGAACTGGGAGACTAGTCAGGATAGTGGGAATGATGAATGCAGCAATGTACAGAGACATCCTGGATGAAAACCTGCTCCAGAGTGGTCCTGACCTCAGACTAAGGGGACGGGTCATCTAAACATGACCCTAAGCACACAGCCAAGATATCAAAGGAGAGGCTTCTGGACAACTCTGTGAATGTCCTTAGTGGGCCAGCCAGAGCCTAGACTTGAATCCGATTGACCATCTCTGGACAGATCTGAAAATGTCTGTGCACCGACGCTTCCCATCCAACCTGATGGAGCTTGAGAGGTGCTGAAAAGAGGAATGGGTGAATTTGCCCAAAGATACCTGTGCCAAGCTTGTGGCATCATATTCAAATAGACCTGAGGCTGTAATTGCTGCCAAAGGTGCATCAACAAAGTACTGAGCAAAGGCTGTGAATACTTATGCACATGTGATTTCTTAGTTTTTTTATTTTAAATAAATTTGCAAAAATCTCCCAAAAAACTTTTTGGGATATTGCGTGAAGAATTTTGAGGGGAAAAAATAAATGTATTCTGTTTTAGAATAAAGCTGTAACAGAACAAAATGTGGAAAAAAAGTGAAGCGCTGTGAATCATTTAACCCATTTGTATTCTATATACATGAAAGAGGGGAGTGTACAAGAGATCCTGCACATGCTGACGTACAAAGATTTTTCCTAACGCTTTACATGCACAGAGGGCGCACACAAAAATAGTGAATTTGCTGGGGGCGTAGATTGCGAGTTTGGAGTTGAGTGACTTGGGGGAAAATGTCTGGCACTGAGCCCTTTACGATACATTTTCTGAAGTGATCCCAAATGATGGCCTTTCTAGATGTCCCTTCTAGAACTCTAACAATATATAATAAGACCAATGTAGTCACCCCGCTACTGTGTCTGTCTATAACAGAGTTGTATGGGAACATTAAACTTTAAAGAATAAATATAGTTAGGAGAAATAAGTGTCAATTTACTGAACCACCAGCTGCTATAAAAGGTACAAACCAAAATCTTCATCTTCAGACTCCTGCAGGACGTCCTCCGGCTGCACCTCCTGGACCATTGGGGCAATCAGCAGCTTTCTCCGCTCTGCTTCTGTGGATTCCCTCGCAGCCTGTTCTGCTTCCAGCTGGGCCTGTCTGCCGGACACCTCTGCCCACTAATAAGAGGAAGAGCACAGAGAGGATCAGTGAGCCACGCGGTGCCACGCCAGTCAGGGGACGGTAATCCCAGTATGCATCAGCCAGTCCCCGCCAGTCTGTTCTATTGCCGCTGCCCAGATCCCACACTGACCCTGCAATGTTCTTCAGCCATCCACTGCACGCACAACATCACTCTCCACTGCCCACCCTCGATGCCTCTCTGCTGTTCCCCACGTCCACCCATCCCTTGAAGTCTGCTCCCTCTCTGCTGTACCCCATGCCCCGCAATTCCACCCATCCCCCCCAAACCGCTGATGCCACTCTTGTTTCCTAAGCAGGCTAAAGCGGCTGGGCAGGAAAGAGCCAGCAGTGGTATATGACTCGGCCTCATAAGAATCAGCCCCAATCTATGTCCGGTGGTTCCTTGCCTTTCTGGTTTCCAGCTCTTTAATGACATCACACAGCTGCTTCTCCTGCTCCTTAATCCCCTCCGTCAGCTTCACCATTTCTTGGTAACATTTCCCGCGCTGCGCGTCATCCTGTGTATGTTTGTGAAGGGTCTGCAGCTTCCACTCGGTCTCTGAGCACAGACGGTCAGCTTTGGCCAGGCTCTCTTCCAGCAGCTACAAGGAAAGAAATGGTATCACTGTAGAGAAGAGACAGCTGCAGCAGCACACCAGGTCGGAGGTTGCACCTGCCTGCGGACTCTGGGTCCTAGAGCACAGCAGGTATGCACAGAAAGGAGACCAAGCAGAGTCAATTTAATCCCTTTTCTCTGAACCCATACGGGAGGGGGTTTTGAGGGTACTGTAAACCTTGAGGTGTAGAGGCTCAGACTCTACAGCTGTGGATCTGAGCAGGCATTGGTGACCTTCTCAGATGGGAACATGCCAGTACGTATCTTTGATGTCCATGAAGACATTATGCCTGTACGGTTTACGACCAACATCAAGAACGCCATTTTGAACCTGTCCACATGAACTGAAAGGACGGAAACGTAGCAGGACACAGACACTGGCAAGGCCTAGTCTAAGAGGTGGATTACAGAATTCCGGGAGGAGAAGACCTTAAAGTCCTTCATTGACCTGAAGAGCCGCTGACCATCTGCCTCACATACAAATTGGGAAAACGCCTTGCTGAGCCTCGTAACACCAGATGTCCACTGGTCCAGATGATGTTGCCTATAATTTTTCTTTTGTATCCTAGAAAATTATTTATGGAATCTGGTTGGTTGCTATGGGCAACATCATCTATCTTGTACATTTACCCCTTAGACCTGCATGACAAGTCTATCGTCCACAGAAAGCGGTTATTGGGGTGGTGGTGCTTTGGGTGCCGGATGGGGTCCCGACAGTCGGAATCCCAACAGGCATTTACCCGACTTCGGCATCCCGACTGTCAAAACACCGACAGCCAGGTTCCCACGGTCACCTGCTATTTTCCCTCGTGGGGGTCTACGACCCCCATAGAGGGAGAATAGAATAGGTGGCGAGCACAGCGTACCCATAAGGGGCTTTGTTGCGCTTACCATGCTGTCTGGGTCTGGCTAGTTGGGATCCCGACGTCGGGCTAATGACTGTCGGGATCCTACAGCTGCGGGATTGCCTAGGACAATCACCAAGTAATACACGAGACTGTGCCTATTGCTGCATATATACCTATACATACTGCATATATACCTATACATACTGCATATATACCTATGGGAAATATAACCTTTGTTACAATCCTTTTTTTAAAAAAAGGTTTTGAATCAAACCCAAGACCAAAACCCCCAACCTTCTGGTCTCGGAGGTCGGCCTCTGATTCCATTAGTCTCCAGAACATTTGCTCTTCCAGGTCGGCCTTCCTCCGGTTGGCGTCAATGTCTCCTTTTACTTCCTGTGTCTCCGCTTCCAGCTCTTTAGCCAATTGCTGGGAAATAAAAGTCAGATCATAAACTTGCAGAGCGAAACTGGTGGACAAAGAAGTGACACATGATCGCATCACAGGGAATACAGCATTCCAGGGGGAAGTGGAATAAAGACACAATTATTCCCCTTAGAGTCACCAGCGGGGTGTATCTTGTCACCCTGCAGCCACCGCGTTAGAGGAATGCCAGCCTCTAAACAACAACAGAGAACAAAAATAACGTGGGGCGCTTGGGTGAGACAAGAATGAATAACAAATTTATTAAAAAACACATATACACAACATTACATGCATATATGCACTCTCAAATATTACAGTGTCAATTGGACACTAATTATAACCACTGTATATGAGCACTGGTGAATTGCACCTTTCCCTTTTAGGGTGGGAAGGGAGTAAAGGTGAAATTAGTTTCAATCCATTGATCCTTTAGACACAATGTCCTTTCTCCTTTTCAGGATAAAAAAAGTTCACAAAGGTGAAAAAGGGGGCCGGTGTGCACACTTATTTAACTTCAACATTAGCGCCTCACTTAGTAATGAAGTGGTAGTCTCAAAGTGGAGACAGGACTTCTGTTACTGGGATGGAAGTAAGTGTCCGTCCTGTCACCAGCAGTATTTCTTACCGCTCCTTGGTGTGGGCAACGGTCAAGTTGGTACACAGGGGGATCTGTGTTGTAGTGTCTGCTATCTCCGTATCGCTCGGCTGTCTCCAAGTCAGATGGTACGTGCAGCCGGCTGTGTCTCCCGGCAAGTACCTGGTTGAGAAAGCCGCCCAGTGTGCGGCGAAAACGCGTTCCCAAGAGACACCTGGATCACTTGCTCCTGCTACCCGTCCATCACCGACTACATAGCCGGAAGATTGACTCCAATAGCCGCAGGCCTCTCCTCCCACTGCAGACGCTGTGGCAGAGCGTCACGTGTGTGAACAACATCAGGAGAGAAAGCCGCGGCGAGGAGACGGCACTTGCCGGGAGACACAGCCGGCTGCACGTACCATCTGACTTGGAGACAGCCGAGCGATACGGAGATAGCAGACGCTACAACACAGATCCCCCTGTGTACCAACGTGACCGTTGCCCACACCAAGGAGCGGTAAAAAATGCTGGTGACAGGACGGACACTGTTACTTCCATCCCAGTAACAGAAGTCCTGTCTCCACTTTGAGACTACCACTTCATTACTAAGTGAGGCGCTAATGTTGAAGTTAAATAAGTGTGCACACCGGCCCCCTTTTTCACCTTTGTGAACTTTTTTTATCCTGAAAAGGAGAAAGGACATTGTGTCTAAAGGAACAATGGATTGAAACTAATTTCACCTTTACTCCTAAAAGGGAAAGGTGCAATTCACCAGTGCTCATATACAGTGGTTATAATTAGTGTCCAATTGACACTGTAGTATTTTAGAGTGCATATATGTATGGAATGTTGTGTATATGTGTTTTTTAATAAATTTGTTATTCATTCTTGTCTCACCCAAGCGCCCCACGTTATTTTTATTCCCCTTAGAGTGTAAGCTTTAAGGCCAAGGCAGAATTACCAGTGTTGCACCGGGGCCTGGGGCAAAGAAGGGGCCTGCAGAAGAGGAGGGGGGGCCACATCTCTTCTACTTAACACTGGCTCTGAGAACCTCCGGTGTGAAAAACCCCACTTACAACCCCCAGCCTGCCCTCCTCTCCAGTCTGTAGTCCCCTTTCCCTTCCCTAAGCACTGACTTGTTCCTGTATTCTCCCCGACCCCTGCCCCCCGCTACCTGTCTTACTCAGCCTGACATGTGATATTAATACTACGATCCACCAATCCGATGCTATGGTACTAGTACCTATGTGGATCCTGTACAGAGCTGTGTACACTATTAAGCACCTTTTAGACAATACTTAATAATAATCAAGTTCTACCTGTTCAAAAAACCTTCTCTGGGCTTCCAGCTCCATCTGGCGGATTTCCACCTCTTGCACGACAGCCGCCTTCTCCCTTTCGCGCACACACGTCTTCCGCTCAATCGTGTCATCCAGGCGCCGGAGCTCCATCTTGCGCTGATCCTGCTGATATTTCATGAAGCGTCTTCTTGCAGCATCTAGAAGCTGAAGTTCTTTTATTTTCAGCTCCCGTTTCACACTTGCCAGCCTGGGAAGACGAGTATAGATCAGTCATGTGACATGCTACACTGGTCATGTGACATTCTACATCGGTCATGCGACATCCTACAACGGCCAAGTGTCATCCGGCAACTCTACACTACTCTGAGGAGCCCTTAAGATCCGCTGGGATGCCCAAGTTCGCCTGCGATGTGTAGTGCAAAAACAAAAACAATCACCCCCAAAAAAACAATCACCGCCCAAAAATAAATCACCTCCCAAAAATAAATCACCTCCCAAAAATAATCACCTCCCAAAAATAATCACCTCCCAAAAATAATCACCTCCCAAAAATAATCACCTCCCAAAAATAATCACCTCCCAAAAATAATCACCTCTGCCTCTGCTGCAGCAGCTTCTGTTCCTCCTCCATTAGAAGCTGCCGTCTCTGCTGTTCTGCCACCTGGAGAAGATCCTGTTGCTGGTACCAGGCCTCATCTTCTGCTCTGCGCTTTAATGCCTCAGCTTCCATTTCATGGGTAATTTGTCTGTAGGTAACAAAGGGTAGGCGCCAGAAGAATGGATTAAAAAGAAATAATAAACGATCGACCTGTTGGGTTATCTGACAAAATGGCTGCCTCCGGCGTGTATGGGCAAGGAGCATTTTGTTTATTTAAAACAAAGGTGCAAATCACAGCAGCGCCATATATAAAAGTGTGCAAGCGGTTTCTCACATACCTCTCCCGTAAGTACTCCAATTCCTCCTGCCGGATTCTCCCCCTCTCCTGGCTCTGATAATCCACAATAAACTTGGGGTACTTGTTGAATATGGGATACTGTTCCTTTGTAAGAGGTGCGAACTGGCTGAGGAGGCGCTCGGGGTGGATACTGGCTGGGGTGGAATCCATGAGATGGTACGCTTCTTTTATCATTGCGTTGATATCGAGATTGTTACGGTGATGGAAAAAATACTAAGAAATACAAAAATAATAATAACATTAAAAAAAAAAACAACAACAGATAAAACGGAGAAAAATCATTACGTTACGTATGGGAAACATTTCAATGTAATAAACAACTGTGACTTTGAAACAACTTTATTAGTTTTTCACTACAGAAACCAAAGTTATGGCTGCAGTTCTAGGACAATTGTATGGATAATTGGGTCGACACATATTGGGTTGGCATGCATCGGGTCGACCAATGAAGGTCGATATGGTTTAGGTCTACACATGGTTTAGGTCTACACAGGGTTGGAAGGTTGACACAAGCATTAGGTCTTAAACTAGAAAGTCAACAGCCAAAAGGTCGACATGTGTTTTTCACATTTTCGTCCCGAATGTCGACATAGTTGACATGGGCACAGTCAAAGTGTAACGCGTCTGCTCACCATGCTCAGCACACTATTTTATTCACCCGCCACACTGTAGTGGATGGTAGGGCATGAAATACCACCTGTAGGCACGTCGGCTCAAAAAAAAACCCTCATGTCGACCAAATGCTTGTGTTGACATTCCAACCCGTCGCCCTATTTTATGTGTCGACTCATGTCGACCTAATGACCGTGTCCCCAATTGTATCTACTACTGCTATTGTTGTCATGACGTCAGCGGCTGGTAGGTCAGACGGTTCCAGAGCAAGCCCCCGCCGCTGTGTTTTACCTACATGCTCTTGTTGTCATTACACACTGTATGCTAAATATAATAGGGCGAGAGAATCAGAAAGTGGGAGATTTTGGGAGCGTTTTTCCATATATTTTTTTTTAAAAGTGGCAATTATTTACAGGGCAAAATCTACCTGGTTTTTCAGTGTAAATGATTGCCGCTTTAAAAAAAAAAAAAAATGGGAAAACTCACTTTCTGATTCTCGCACCCTACTACATTTGGTCCAATGTATACAAGGTGTTACAGCGTGCGATACCGCGGGCTGGGGATTTATTTCTGTCCTTTCCAGATTTCAAATTAGAATGATAAAAATAAAAAAAGGTTTACCTGAAAGTCTTCCTTCTGGCTGCAGTGCAGCAGCGGGGAGCGCGAGCACAGGATATACGCCGCCACCACCATCAGCAGGAAGGACGGGTGGTTGGAAAACACGTTATCAAACAGCTTCAGCCATTCTTCCCTCGTTAACACCTCCGAAAAGAGGGTTTCCAGCAGCGGCCAGGCATAAATCTGCAGAACAGAAGAGTCATCACCGTCCAGGAACCTGTCCCACGCACAGGAGGTAATAATACACCCAGGAGCGCTGGCTGTTATGTAGACCAATAGGACACACTCAGGGGCAACTACTAAAGCTTCTAAAAGATAAAAAGTGGGATGTTGTCAATAGCAACCGGCAGACTGCGTCTGCCTCTGTATGTATCCTACAAATGCCCGACACCTTTATTTGTACACTTTAGTTTTGCGTTTTGACATACCCCACCCATAGCTACACATAAGCCTGCATCTTTATAATGCATTGTCCCCAGCTCGGAATCAGCCCGACAACGTTTCCTAAAGTTCCACGAGTACATGCTGTACCGGTTACCTGGGAAGTGACATCATAGCTGACGAAATGCTGGAGAAGTTCCTTGTCGTGATGCGCCAAAACATTCTCCACCATGCTCAGAATGTTGATTGGAGGATTGGGAAAATACTCGAACCAATGCTGACACCAGTTGGCTACAAGAAGGGTTAACAAACCGTGTGATGTGGTCACGACAGAACTTACAGCTTCTGATCTCATTATACCAAGACATTTTATTATAATTAAGGCCAATTATCAGAGGTCGATTACTAGGACTTGAGATTCAGACGTGAGTCACAGAAATGGCTATATACCCGCTGGATCGGGGCACTACAAGTTCCGACTTTTGGAGGCTAAAACAAATAGAAGACAAATAATTCTGCGCATGCAGAACTTACTGATCACCGTGGCCACAACTTCAAAGCAGACGAGCTGATTGTTCTGGAAAAGTTTCACGAAAGGAAACGCCAACAGAGGTAGGTACTTTGTCTCTCCAAATATGGCGGACCAGTGAGCCAAGGCGGACAGCGTCCTAGAGACCAGAGACATTAATACAGGGATGACTGTGATCAGCGCTCACATTACAACATAAAGTACTGCTCACTACACAACGTATTTGTATCACTGCAAACTGACCGTAAGATGCAACTGGACGTAAAGCCAATAATAAAACATAGAGGACGGGTATTCAAGCCCCTGCTCTTCCTGGTCTGTCCTCCTATCCTTCTAGTCATTCGTCCAAACTCTCTGTCTCCCACCACCGGTCAGTGCTCCCGACCGCAAGATTCTGTCATTGGTCCCCTTCCTCTCACCCTCCCTCGTGTCTCTTCCTGGATATCCCAGCGCTTTCTTAAACGTTCCATGTCAGAGACTAAGCTTATGGTTGGGCCTAGGCCCACTTCTGTTTTTTGACCAGGATGTGATGTTAGGTGAGGGCGGAAGTTGTTAGATGCCCACACAGCAGTTTTTTTATTTTATCTGTAATTTATGTAGGTGTAGGTTATATTATTTTATTGCCTCTGCATTGTACCGTCTCAACGCTTTTGGGCACGGTGGCTCGCTTTGCTCACCACTAGATTTATATTCCCCCTCCAGGTAGATGTGGACTCAGTGCATGATGGGAAAACAGAAGTGGTGCTAGCCGCAACCCTGAGCCGATTGTCTCCTCCTGTAACCACATACTTTCAGGCCTTCCTCTCCCCTCTTCCACCTTCCTCAGTGCTGCATCTGAACTCATCTTCCTATCCCATCATTCTGAACTAACCTCCCCATCTCCGGCTCCCTTTCCACCACAGAATCCAGTTTAAAATCCACTAACATTCAGAGCAGGTCATCTCTGGCCTCATCTGAATCCACACCCTCTCTATCCGATTTCTGGTCACCCTGCCTCCTTGCCGATTATCTCATTCCACTCCTGCATCCAACAATAGAGTAATAATATAAACAATTAGGGCAGTGATCACTGACACATTTTAAAAGCTCCACAGATGGAGCTAATTAGCTCACTTGTGATTCTGTGAGGAGACCTGCAAAACATGCACTGTTGGTAGGACTAGGGTTGGCTACCCCAGAATTAAGGAGCCCATAGACGCTCCATTTTCGCCGGCTCCGTTTTGTACTAGGTATACATCGTATCGGATCGCAGTGCATGCCCAAAGCATGCTCAAGGCATGCGATCCAATACGATGTGTACTTTAAAAGTACAAAACGGACCGGCAAAACGGACCGTGTATGGGGGGCTTTAGGGTTACCCAGACTTCCCAATGCAATTCTGTTATAATAGGAAAATACCTACTAATGGATGGGAACATGGGCTGAAAAGGTAAAATGTGCTCCGCAAACTCACTGGGGTTATGTGACTGAATCTATACAGAACATTTCTGTTACAGATAAGTCTTGTACAGCCCTAAGTATTTCAGCTGATACCAATGGGTGAAACGCGTCGGGTGAGTAGCGGAGCAGATATATCGAGAAAATGTTGCTAATTGTCATATTGATGAATACAGCATGTGGTTACCTCTGTAGGACCCTCAAAAGCTTCCGACTTTTGATAGGGTATTCCTGGTGGAGCAGGAGGTACTGGGGGTGAGTGCCCTTGTCCGTGAGGCTGCTGAAGGCCGCATGGTTCTCCGGCAGCTGAAGCAGGGTGCGCCATATAAACATTCTGCAGGGAAAAATTAAATTGCAACTTTTTATCTGGAACCAGGGTCATTTAGTGACATAATGTACACTTGGCATGACGGACCGGTGGCTACAAGTATATATTTCCAAAGCCTAATCGAAGATATAGCATATTCTGCAAGTAGTAAATAGATAATTGTCTGTATTTCCCTGACAAGCGACGGGGTTCTGTGATTTAGGGCTGATACACATGGAGAACACTTCCTGACCCACGTAATACCAGATATTATACAGATCACCGATTATGGGGGGTATTCAATTCTGGGCCCCAACTGTCAGTACGTTCTGACAGTCTGGACCCTCGCCGGTTTATTGGCAGCCAGGAATCAATGTCCTGCCTGTCGATCGGCGAAAAGGGGGAATGTCTGCGAAACGGGCCAGCATTGCATAGGCGCCCACTGCTATTTCACCAGTCGGAAATAGTGGCTGGGATTAAACAACCCCCTTAATCTATTTATATCTCTTGAGTAATGACGGAATGCACATCCCTAGTGTTATCTAAGTCTATACAGCAGCCCCGAATTATATCAGCAACTCTACAGTCATTATAATAGCAATAAATCAACAAGCACAAGGAACAGGTCAGATGTCAGACCTTTATTAGATAAAGAGGGGCTTTGATCCCCACAATCTCCCCACAGCAATAAGATTGGGTCACCCAGCTCCGGACACTGTATAATTGCTTCCGGGGGACATGGGGAATGTAACAGAATAATGTTCCCAGACACCGCACTAACGCACCTTAATGAAGAAGCACAACGCGTGTGTTTACCTGTATTTTGCCGGATATTCGCCAAAACCTTTGAGTAAGGCTTGAAGGCGTTGCTTGTTCAGCCCACCCGGTAATTCATTCTGCATAAAGCACAAACATACGGCTATTAATGATGTCACCAAAAATAGGTCACATGGGTAAAAGTACAACACACACAAACAAATCAACACAAATATTAGTCTAATTAAGGCAATAAATCCAACGTTGGTGGGGAGTAACGGGAAAAGCAGACTATTCATGACATCACTTCCTGTTGACATCAACCTCCTGTCCAGAGGTTGTTGACCTGTCCAGAGGCTGTTGACGTGTATAGAGGGGCAGATGTATTAAGCCTGGCGAAGAGATGAAGTGGAAGGAGATAACGCAACAGACAAATCAGCTGTGTTCGAAATATGACAGTTAAGAGTTGATTGGCTGGTGCGTTATCTCCTTCCACTTTATCTCTTCACCAGGCTTAGTACATCTGCCCCTGAGTGTCACATGAAAATGGCGGGAAAAGCAATAAACAACAACTTTCAGCCAAAAAACGTTGGAACACACTATGGAACGCATAGGACTTCCAGTCCCGGCGTTCTACAGTATTGTACAGGGTATTTAAAGCAAGCTTGTGGCACTTGTTAGTCACACACGCTTCTGATGAAGGACTGAGGTCTGAAACCCGATAAGAATTGGTGTGGACTTAAACCGCCGGCATCCATTCCCCATCATCGGTCATTGTTTATTCCACTGTGGATAGCACCTTGATCCGGACATTGTGTTCTGTCCACATTCCATCTGATGCGGATCGGTGATGTGGATATGGGAGTTATTGCCTTTCCGGCACAAAGACCATTTTATATGTGATTTAATCATGTTTACATTGGGAGTGCATTCATCCAAAAGGTCTCTGCACCAGATATTTCTCTGCCAATACAAACCGATCATGGTTCAAGGGCAGGGGGCGAGGGGGGGGGGGGTTGCCAGTCTTTCTTTCAGATATACCCCACTAATGGTGAAAAACAAGCCTTGTGGTTTCACGGAACTCCTCTCCCTCTTTTAGTGGTGAAGGAAAGAATTTCACTTACATACAGAACATTGGAGGACTAGTTCACCCGATTAAAAAAATGAGAAGGGTGATTATTATCGCATCTTATATATAAAGAGGTCATGGTTGTGGCATCAGCGCCAATGTGTGGATCTTTCTTGTGCTGTAATCTGAAGGTCCTGAGATACCTTCATTAGACATATACAGGCAGCAGATTCCACATGTAAAGGGTTATTCTGTTTGATTCGCAAGGCTGGGAATTCACAGCCTTGTGAGTCCACCAGACACCGCCCTGCGAATGCCGATACACACGCCCCACCCCCTCGCACGCCGCCTTGCTTGCACGGATTACGAATGGATGTTTTACATACACATCCATTCGCAGGCTGTGGGGGGAACACCCACATCATTCGATGGTCACCGACCATCGAGTGATGTCGAAGGCTCACGCACTTCTATGGGTACTCCGTGGACAATCGTAAGGAAGTACGCTAATTGAATCTGGCCCTAAAAAGGCCATTGTAGAAATAAAGAGCCAAAAATAGTAAGAGACACACAACCTGCCCCCGGCCATAACCTCACCCACTCAGCCCCAACTACAGCATTTACTGAGAGAGTAACAATGTTACACTGCGTTTTGCGATACAGATAAGCAGTGAACGTACCTCCTTATTATCCGAGGCGCTACTCCCGTCCGGCCGTAACATTCTAGTCTTAACAATCTCTTCTTTCGATTTCCAAGGCCGACATGCCCGGCCTGCTGCTACTTTAACCCTCTCACTGCTTGTCCCAGACTTGTTCGCTGTAGAGTCCTTGTCTTTGGTTAGATCCACTACTTTTACAAGTGGTGGAGGGGGCTGCGATATAAAACAATACACGTATCAGCCAAGCGAGAGCTGTGGGAAACGACAAGATGGCCCAGGTAGGCCTAAGACAGAGGCATCTCACCTTATTGATTTCTTTGGTACATGCCTGGACACTGTACAAGTTAATGCTGCCGTTCTCCATCACGCTGGCAATGTAACGGCCATTTGGGCTTACAGATGATGTCACTATGCCGTCATCATGGCTTCCGATGTCAAACACGAGCTTGCACGTCTGGATATTGATAAACCTCATAATTCCATCTTGACTGAGCACCCCAAGAACCTAAAGACAAACACATATAGAGCCTGATTCACATTGACTCACTAAGAAGCGTAAATTCAATGCTTAGCGAGCATCTCCGCCGCACAGCAAAAGGATGTTTAGCATATGCTATATATGTTGGCTTCTGTATTTAACACAGCATCATCATAAGAGGCGGCCAAGCACTGACCTGGCTGGAACCACCATCAAAGTTGTCGGGGAGAAACTCCAGCTGGCGCACACTGCGCACCACTGCAGGCATCTGGATGATTCGGAACAGCTGCTTGGAGCCAAGGCACCACAGATGCAGGTTGTTCGATTTCCCACCAGCTGCCAACATCCTCCCATCCCTGCAACAGAAACACACAGTGCAGGGGTTAGTTCCCAAACAAATCAGAGCAGGCTCATTGGACAGTACACAGACAACGGAATCCAGTGGTATGAACGCAAGTGCACGGAGCCAGCTCACAGGCCAAACGGATGGAATAGGTTCCGTGCTGATGGAACAGGTGTGAATTTGGAAAGTTTTCTGCTAAATTTGAAACAATAACAATCAGTTATGATGAAGAACCAACATTATATTTTTTCTGTGCAGGGTGAATATTGGCTGATTTTGCAAGTAGCCCACAGATGTTAGTCAACTTTACTTTCACACTGCAATTTAGATTGAAGTTGGACACACCCCACCCAAATCTGTCTCTGCGTATTACATCTGCACCACCAGCAGCGCAGCATTGTTTTGCTGAAGTGCACAGTTAATGGCTTGTCTTTTCCCCCAACTCTAAATAAGCCCCATAAGTGGGCGCTAAACGCTCCCCTTGGGCTACAACACAGCCAAAGTACCGCTGTATTTTCTTGCAGGGTAATCTGGGTGTGCCTGACACGATTTTACAAGATCCCATTAATTCTGATAATTAAACTTTACTTTTCTCTGTAAATTAATAATAAAAAAATCTGCTGCAATTAGTCCATATGATTGTGTGCTATGTTTTTGGTTAGCAAAGCATGCTGGGTGTTGTAGCTCAACAGCAACCGCTAACTGCAGTGCCAGATGCTTCCAGCAATTGGAAACATATGTAAACATCTGCCGGTATTTTGAATCAGACGTATCTAGGTGACTGAAATGGTGTGGATCATCTATTAGACCACACTAATAGGTCGACATGGGTCAAAGTCGACAGGTGTTTAGGTCGAAATGGGCCAAGGTCGACATGGGTTTTTCACTGTTTTTTTTTTTTACCCGAATGTCGACACAGTCGACATGGACACAGTAGGAGGTGAACCGCAGCCCCTCGCATCGCTCGCAATGCTTCGGGCACGGTGCGTCGCTACGCTCGGCACACTATTTTATTCTGCCACCACGCCCTAGTGGATAGTAGGGCATGAAATACCGCCTGTCGGCACGTCGGCTCAAAAAACAGTGAAAAACCAATGTCGACCTAACGACTGTCGACCTAAACCCATGTCGACCTTGGCCCACGTCGACCCAACGTGGTCGACCTAAGTGTGGTCTAATAGATGACGTTTCCAGACTGAACACCCCCAGCCCATCACTTAGCAGAGCAGCAGTCATCCCAGTTATCTGCATTTGCACCCATCCAATCCTTCAAGCAGGTGATTTATTCAGGCCCTCATCCACTAGTGCGATATGGCCACTTTTCATTCGATTCGAGCTTTCGGAACGAGGGATCGGATGAAAAACAGTTTTGCATTCATGCATTTTTCTCCGACTCCAATTCGAGTCGCAGATCGTCATGGCTGCCACGAATATTTATCGTATTCTCCATGATAGGGATTGGTATGCGAAAGGACCGCATACGGTGTATCAGATGCAGTCCAGTTGCCCTGGAGCTGCGAGGGGAGTGTTGGCGGGGTATCCCATGAGATATCTTGCACTAGTTGATTGCGGTAGTTGATTGCGGCCTTAAGGGCCCCCATACATTAGGCCGACTTGTCCTTAGGACAAGTCGGACCCAATTTTATTGTGAGCCGCCCGGCAGCTCCCCAGGCGGTGAACGCAGATTGGCCATTCTCGGATTGGCTGAGAGCTCTCAGAGAAGGTCAGTCATTTGACAGGCTATTTTAAAAATCGAATGCCCGCCACTGCACTGCCCGTCCCGCTGATATCTGCGTTCACCGCCCGGCCAGTTCAGGACTCACCGCCCGCTGCACGCCCCGGTGTCCCGCAGACCGCCTGCCCTCTCCTGCTTGCCTGGTCAGGTATATATGCAGGGAGGTCGGACGTGATCTTATGTGCTGACCGTCGGATCGGATAAGATGTCACACACCTGCGATTTTGGGCCAATTTCACCCGGCTATCGGCCAAAGTGCCGACATCGGCCCAAAATCGCATAATGTATGGGGGCCTTAAGACCTGATCGCTCATTTGCACAATGGCAGGTGACAGCGACTAGAGAGCAGAAGCCCGGACAGAAAGAAAACCCGCCCAGTGCAAGTCTGCGTGTGAATTGCAATGGATCGCTGTTCACCAGCAAATTCACAAACAGTTCACAAACCATCGAATGATTTTTCTTCTGACACTCTGTACGCATGCGCAGTCATCTGATATTTGCTTGAAGTCGGCATCAGACCCTGAAATCTGACTTTTCTCTTCATTTGCTCATCTCTAATGGTCCGTGTATGCAAGTCGCTGACAGTCACAAGATCTGACTGCATTGGGAACTGCGCGGAACTCAGAATCCGGCCACAGTCTACTCTCAAAATGTTCACCTTTGACAGATTCCCCGACCCGACTGTACCTGGTAATGGAAAACGCTTTATACTGGAACGCCGATCCATCCTCTGGTGCCGGCAGCTGGTATTTGCAGGAAAGGGTATCGCTCTCCCAAGCAAAGATGCTATTGTCCTTAAAGCAGCTCAGGATTGTGTTACTTAACGGAAGGAAGAATACCTACACAAGAGAAGCGAGAAGATGACACACACACAAAAGCCATTCTAGTGAACAGAATACTTTGGAGCGATTTTATCAACGAAGAGGACACATCAATGTTACTGTATTTCTTATCCAAATAATTTTAAGGAAAATAGACGACCCAATAAACTGTATACCAAAATACATAAAGAATAAACGCTATGAAATGTGTTCTAAGTATCAGCGGAATCATTCTACAGGCACCATTCAGCAGCTCGCTAGCCGGCTTTCCCCACCACTAAGCGCCAGTTCGTGGTAGCCCTGAACATGTGAATTTTTGTTTGAAGCCTACAGAGCTCTGGGTCTAATTCAGACCTGTTCCCACAGGTACGACTTCATCCCCATCCCCAATGGTGGTTAACGCAGGCGCATAGGCATTAATGCACATGTGCAAGCCCCGCAGCAAGCACCTTTGGCAAATTTTTCATTCGTTGGGGCGCTCGCTGCCTGACTGCCAGACATTGGGCGTTCCGGGGTGGGCACCCGGCGTTTCATGGGTGTGTCCACAAAAAAACAGTGGGAGCACTCTTGGTGGACCCCTGCCTGCTCGGGATGGACAGATGACATCAGCATCGCAGAACACTGGCCATCTAAAAAAGTACGGTAAATTGTAGCTTACTTTGATCAGAATCAGCTTTATTGGCCAGGTATACTTGTGTGGGAAACGGTCATCTGTCAGACCACACCTAGGTCGACAGTCATTAGGTCGACCCCGGAAGGTCGACTGGCCCCAAGGTCAACAGGGTTAAAGGTCGACAAGGGTCTAGGTCGACAAGGGTCTAGGTCGACAAGGGTTTAGGTCGACATGAGTTTTTCACTGTTTTTTCAGCCGACATGTGCTGACAGGGGGTATTTCATGCCCTACCATCCACTAGGGCGTGGTGGGAGAATAAAATAGTGTGCCCGAAGCATTGCGAGCGAAGCGAGCGATGCGAGGGGCTGCGGCTCAACTCCAACTGTGTCCATGTCGACATTCGGGTCAAAAACCAGTGAAAAACTCATGTCGACCTAAACCCATGTCGACCTTGGGGCCAGTCGACCTTCCGGGGTCGACCTAATGACTGTAGACCTAAGTCTGGTCAGACAGATGTACCGATTCCACTTGTGTATACTAGGAATTTGATTTGGATTGCTGTGCAACAGCCAGGCTGGTGACAGTTCAACAGTGACTGCACAGATATACATAACACATACAGGTATACCCTAATCTTGGGGGATTATAGAGGTAGTGAACATATATTTAGGGATGGCCATCAGTGCATTCGCCATCGATGGTGATTCTGCACCCAGCCATCGATAATAAGAAACTATGTGATGGATAACCATCTATAGTTTTAGCTATGGATGGTTATCCATTATCTTTGACTGAATGGCCCAAGGACCAATCAAAATGCTTCTGGTGTCAGGGGGCGGAGCTATGCTGGCAGATTGGGGGAGGGGGTTTACGTTATATGGTTTGTCTCATACTTCATTTATCGGTTCGTGCCATAGTGAATTCTGGGAATAATTCTGCAGGACTCCAATGTTCAATGCTAGAAGACTGCAGCTTAATAAAACCTAATGAGAAATATGTGGCACCTCTGGAACCATTGTCAGGTACCCTGTCAGGTTCACCATACTCTGCAGGCGGATTGGACATGGTTTCTGGGCTAAGCACGTTCTCTGCTGCTGAAATGTTGAGCGCACCTACTTTTTCCCTTTGTTTGATAACGGCTACTGTAATACCATTACCGATTACAAGTGAACTATGTAGGACTGACACTGTCCTTAAGTAATCGAGCCTGTAATAGTCTAGCATGGCATGAGTAAAATGACACCTCATCTCCCGATTATTATAACAATATAAAGACTGCTTTATGGTTTCACAGACGCCTGTTCCTTACCTTCTGTATTCCGACGGACTGACGAACATTCAGCTTTCGTTTCCTCTGGAAGGTGTCCAAGTCCCAGAGCTGGGCGGTGTCACTGGATGTGGTCACGGCGTATCTGCCGGAACCGTGTACAGAGATGGAGGTGACCGTGGACTCGTGTCCGCGCATCCAGCTCACCAGCTCCTTGTTGTCTAACAAATTCAGATGTAACCGTGTAAACATCGATGCGGACACAAAGTTCTGCGCAATTAACATAAGCTTTTATATTTATGCTTAGTTAGACACCTTTAAACAATGGCAGAACATGGACCTAGAGCAGGTGCACTGGCCCTGCCTCCTAAGAGCATGACATCATGCAGAGGGGGTGTGGCTGTTGGTAACGGGAAGTGCAACACTTCCTGGACCCAAGAGAATCGGGAAATGTGGAATAGGAGCTTTACCTGTATCAAAACACTTTATGGAATAATCAGCCAGAGCCACAAGGAATTCAGATTTCCTATGCAGACTAAAGGCCAGTGCTGTGCAGGCTTGCATCGTTCTCTGGACCAGATCGAACCTAGTGGGAAGAATGAAAATAAAACACATATTTGCTATTTATGGGCAGAGCACAGATAAGAAGATCTCAGCCCCTCCAATCCTATCTGGTAGATTTTAGCGTTACTGAATGCCCCTAAGCAACTCACCTGTTTCTGTTTAGGTTAAAATGATAAACATTGCCCAAGTGATCCCCAGCGAGGAAGCGATCTCCAGCACCGTCAAACACTACCTGTAAAAAGCGTGTGGTCCTGCCATGGGAACCGGCAACTCCGTGCATTAAATTCACTATAATCCTGCACAGAAACAAGAATACGCAATGGGTCATACACGTAATGATTAGGAGAGCTATACAATATCCTATAAGGGGAGTTACACAACATTCTATGCACAAGTGATAGCGATTTATTTAGAAACGTTTCTGTCTGCGGTTTTTCCTTACGTGTTCCATTAGGAAGGTGTGCGTGATGCAGAACTGTACTCTTACTGTAAATTATTATGGGTAGTAGTCGCCACCTTAAGGTGCGAGGAATATAGGAATATATGGTTCTGTTAAGCATCAGATTATTGTACATGTAATATACATAGGAGGCTTGGAATAGCATGAAGACATGGGACATGGGGAGGGGGGGGGTGTTTGGTACTCTGAGCATGCACAGGACCCGTTCTGTACATGTGCAAACATGTTTTTTATGTTAATCCCTGAAGAAAAATTTGCAAATATTTGCAATTAATGCGTAAAATATACTTCACAATACTAGATGGCACTACTGTCTATGTATAACAAGCACAGCCATAACAGACATCCAGGTGGGCGAAGCCGCAGGTGTTTTATATATATACCGGAGTTGACTACTTACCCATCAGCGGCGGTCGGGGCGGGCTTCCTGTGCCAGATCTTGCCAGTCTCCCGGCTGCCCAAGTCCAGGGTTTGCATGATGCCAGTTTACAGGTGAGGGCACTTAGATGTGTATGACCAGGATGGGAATACTGGTTCCAGTCTGTGCAATACTGGCAAAGTCCAGTGCAAATAAACACAATTAATGATGCATGTCTATGTATGTGAGTTGTGAGTAGTGCATAGCAATACCTGTGCTGTACTGTATATATTATGCAGATATGTGTATGTGCGTTGGATTGTCTAGCTAGGTTCCACTATAGTGTGTAGTGTCCTGTTAGTGTAACTTGCGTGTGTGAGTGTGGTGTGTGGCTGTGTGCAGCAGTTGTGGGCGTGTCTGCCGGGCTCTCGCTGGCTGCGCTGGAGGCGGAGCTGAGACAGCCCCGCCCCCTGCACACCTGTGTGTGAGTGAGTGGAGCCGCCGCCGGGACGCTCAGCGGGAACTTAAGACACTCCTCCTGAGCTAACTGTCGCCACATAACCACGCCCCCATACACTCTGGCCGCGCAGAGATATGGGTCATTTCTATTTCCCTCCTGCTGTAACCTGACCGTTATTAGACCATAGAGCAGGAGGAAGGAGTAGACAGTACGTCGCGTACAGACCGGGTCATACTCTTACGGCGCCATCTTTATTTATGGCAGTACGCCCTTGTGACGTTACACAGCAACGGGCTCCATGTGGTACCCATGGTAACTAATATTCCCCTGGGGATGGGTGGTACGGCATTTGCATAATGCCCCGCCTTAGAGTTGTGCATGTCCCTAATACGCCCCCGCAATACTGTCGTTCCCTGCGGAGGGAGGGGCTGGAGTTGTCAGGTGACCGGAAGCGGCAGTGACGCGTCTCGCTGGCCGAACCCGGTGTGGACACGTCAGTGGTGGGCGCGTGACGTCGCTGGAGGTAGCAGGTGTCGGGTCCGGTGTCCGCCGCCGCCGCTGCTGTCACCATGTCGGACATCGGGGACTGGTTCCGGAGCATCCCGCTTATTACCCGCTACTGGTTCGCTGCGTCCATCGCTCTCCCGCTGATCGGAAAGCTAGGCTTCATCACCCCAGCCTACCTGGTGCTGTGGCCGGAGAACTTCCTGCACAAGTTCCAGGTACCCCTCCTCCCTGTCACCGGTCACACTGACTGACCTGTGCCCCTGTACACACCCGCTGGCTGACCTATGCCTCTATACACACCCGCTGGCTGACCTGTGCCCCTGTACACACCCACTGACTGACCTGTGCCTCTGTACACACCCACTGGCTGACCTGTGCCTCTGTACACACCCACTGGCTGACCTGTGCCTCTGTACACACCCACTGGCTGACCTGTGCCCCTGTACACACCCACTGGCTGACCTGTGCCCCTGTACACACCCACTGGCTGACCTGTGCCCCTGTACACACCCACTGGCTGACCTGTGCCCCTGTACACACCCACTGGCTGACCTGTGCCCCTGTACACACCCACTGGCTGACCTGTGCCCCTGTACACACCCACTGGCTGACCCGTGCCCCTGTACACACCCACTGGCTGACCCGTGCCCCTGTACACACCCACTGGCTGATCTGTGCCCCTGTACACACCCACTGGCTGATCTGTGCCCCTGTACACACCCACTGGCTGACCTGTGCCCCTGTACACACCCACTGGCTGACCTGTGCCCCTGTACACACCCACTGGCTGACCTGTGCCCCTGTACACACCCACTGGCTGACCTGTGCCCCTGTACACACCCACTGGCTGACGCTGTATACACCCACCGTACATGCTAAATTGCCTTTTGTAACCAGGTGGCGAGCGTGTCCGTTTGGGACCCTTCTTCCGACCTTGCTCCTCCCCTGTAACGTCAGGAGGTCCTTTAGCCCACTACAATTTAGACCTAACCATACACCCGCTGGCTGGCCTGTGCCTTCTGTGCACGGCCGCTGGCTGGCCTGTGCCTTCTGTGCACGGCCGCTGGCTGGCCTGTGCCTTCTGTGCACGGCCGCTGGCTGGCCTGTGCCTTCTGTGCACGGCCGCTGGCTGGCCTGTGCCTTCTGTGCACGGCCGCTGGCTGGCCTGTGCCTTCTGTGCACGGCCGCTGGCTGGCCTGTGCCTTCTGTGCATGGCCGCTGGCTGGCCTGCCAGCGGCAGACCGGTGTGTAGGTGCCCGCTACCTGACTGATGCTTCAATAAACACTGTCATCATGGTCATACTCTGTGAGATATCTCAGTGTATAGCCGCACATTATCTCCCCAAGGACGGGTGAATTGGACCAGTGTTGCGGCTGACTGTTCAATTATCGCTTATCAGTGGAGGACATGTGCTATGCAACTATCTGCCTGAACTGCCGATAACGGCCATGTGTGGCATTAGTCATCAGTGTTCTGCTCATAGAAGTAATAGAAAATATTGGGTGAAGCATCCAATTAAGTCTTTAAGATTGGCTGATAGTTTATCCACATAACATAAATGGGAATGCCATCTTAAGGCTGTGTTTTAAATAAATACAAGTTGAGTTGTTTTAAATATAACTGTCTATAATTCCGCGAGGGGTAGGGTTGCCTAGGGACGTTGCTGGCATATTCAGGCCTCATGTAATGTTATTGCTGTGAGTGTATTTTAAGACCTGTTGCATAATGTGCTTTCTATCGGAACAGATATGGAGACCCATAACATCAACCTTCTATTTCCCTGTGGGGCCTGGCACTGGATTTCTGTACATGGTGAATTTGTATTTCCTATATCAGTATTCATCGCGGCTTGAAACAGGTAATTTGTTACTGGTTTTCTTATTATTTCAGTCTTTTCTCTACACCTTCCGTTTACTGTCGCTCATGGCCCCCGGGTCCAGTCCTCCAATTCCTTCACCAATTAGCTGCCCTTTCCACCTATCCAGCGCTCCTCCAGTGTCTACCCCCAGACACATCCTCACTGTCATGCCAATCTTAGTTGGTTCCACGAGATGGCAGAGAAGGGAACCAACTGTCACCTCCCACTTGCATGTTACAACACTACCTATACTTCAGCATTTCCCGAACATTAATGTAATCCTCTCCCCTGTCTTCCAGGTGCATTTGATGGAAGACCTGCAGATTACCTGTTCATGCTCCTGTTTAATTGGATTTGTATTGTTGTATCCTTGCATGGAAAGCTAATGTGGGGCTCTGCTGTGTGACCAGGGGCCACACGGCGCTATGTGCATGCATCTCCAGTATGCTGCTGACTGGGAGCCACACAGCGCTATGTGCGTGCATCTCCAGTGCACTGCTGACCAGGAGCCACACGGCGCTATGCGCGTGCATCCCCAGTGCCCTGCTGACTGGGAGCCACACAGCGAGAGCCTGGTGACCTGGAGCCACACGGCGCTATGTGCGTGCATCTCCAGTACGCTGCTGACCGTGAGCCACATGGCGCTATGCGCATGCATCTCCAGTGCGCTGCTGACCGGGTGCCACACGGCGCTATTTGCGTGCATATCCAGTACACTGCTGACCGGGAGCCACATGGCGCTATGCGCGTGCATCTCCAGTGCCCTGCTGACCGGGAGCCACATGGCGCAGTATGCGTGCATCTCCAGTGTGCTGCTGACTAGGAGCCACCCGGCGCTATGCGCGTGCATCTCCAGTAGCCTTCTTGGTACTTGTATACCTTCACGGCTCCCATCGCATGCCATATGTAGTGGCATGCGATGCGATTTTTCCGGGTCTTTTAAGCATTTGTTGTAAAAATCGCATGGCATCGCATGCCATGCGATGCGCTGGCATGCGATTTTGGTCACAAATGCATCCAAATGCATTTAAATTAGTAGCAAACATGTTAAATGCACCCCAAATGTCTTTTTTCACACTGTACCACCCCCACTATCAACGCCAACCCGAAGCGTGGTGAGCCCGCGAGGGGCGGCGGTACGCGTCCTACGACCTTTTCATACCCCCACTATCCACGTCGGCGTGGAGTTGAGAATAAAAAGTGTGGCGAGCGCAACGAGCCACCGAGCCCGAAGCGTGGCGAGCGGACGCGGATACCTTCACAGGTATCTGTGTCCCCTCGCGGGGCTCGCCACGCTTCGGGCTCGGTGGCTCGTTGCGCTCGCCACACTTTCTATTCTCAACTCCACGCCAACGTGGATAGTGGGGGTATGAAAAGGTCGTAGGACGCGTACCACCGCCCCTCGCCGGCTCGCTGCGCTCGCCACGCTTCGGGTTGGCGTTCATAGTGGGGGTGGTACAGTAACAAATGCCCTTTGCGGTGCATTTAACATGATTTTAACACGTCAATGATTTTTGTGAAAAATGGCATCGCATCACATCGCATGCGATGCAATTTTTTCATATACGATGCACATCGTGGGAGCCGTGATACTACACAAGTACCGCCTTCTTTATTTTATTTTTTCCCATATTTGGGGGGGGGGGGGCTGTATTCTAATGCCTGGTACACACCAGGACGACTAGGGCCCGATCCCCTCAATCTAGATCCAATTCCGACCAGATTGTGTGGTGATTGGGCCCTTTTCGTTCCTGCTGTGGAACGATACCGATCCGATGCGTGGTCCCGCGGGTCGGTCGGTTGTTATTCAGATCCTACCTGCTGCAGGTAGGATCTGAATAACGACCATACTGCCGGGTGCGGGTCGCCATTGGACCCGCTCGGTGAGCGGGTCTGAAGAAACACTGACGACCCACTCACAATGTGCATCGTGAGCGGGTCGTCGTGGTGTGTACCCTACATAACTGTTGCTTATTTCTTATGTCAAATTCCCCTTAACTTTGTAATATAAGATAACTGGATTGATAATGGACATGCAGGTAAGAATTTTGCACTACCTCTTTCTCTGTTGCTACAAACAACAATAATAAAAAAGTTCTGTTTGTACATTGTTATAGAATGGTTCACAATAACTTTTTGAGTGCCAAAATCTGTGAGATGCGCAAAAATATCTGCTAAAAATACCAGCATCGCTCACTTTTATTATATAAATTCAAAGAAAAAAATGTGCAAAAAAAAAATATTATATTTCCTATATAACATTATAGGTCATTATGATGAATAAAAATGTTTGCTTGGCAATTTTCACACCTATTTTGACAAATTCACTTGGCACTCAAAAGGTTAAGGTAAGGGGACCTCTCTCTGTATGTTGACAATCTGGCTACATTACCTGGGCAGTACGGACAGTGTAATGGTTAGCATTACTGCCTCACAGCGCTGAGATCAGGGGTTCTAGTCCCACCATGGCTCTAACTGTGCGGAGTTTGTATATTCTCCCCGTACTTGCGTGGGTTTCCTCTGGGTACTCCGGTTTCCCCCCCCCACAATCCAAAAATATACTGGTAGGTTAATAGGACATTAACCCTAGTATGTCTGTGTGCGCGTGTACATGTGGTAGGGAATATAGGGGCAGATGTATTAAGCCTTAACAAGAGATAAATGAAAGGAGAGATAAACGTCCAGCAAATCAGCTCCTTACTGACTTTTTTCAAACACAGCCTGTAACATGGCAGTTAGCAGGTTATTGGCTGGACTTTTATCTCTTTATCACCCTTGCATTTATCGCTTGTTAAGGCTTAATACATCTGCCCCATAGATTGTAAGCTCCACTGGGGCAGGGACTGATGTGAGTGTTCAAAATATTCTCTGTAAAGCGCTGCGGAATATGTATGTGCTATATAAGAAACTGGTAATAAATAATTACCTGGTGTAAGTAAATGTCACCTTTATAAGTGATCCACGATCATTGATTTTCTGTTCTGTGTCCCTTTTCAGCTGTTGATGATCCCCATGATCATGTCCGTCCTCTACGTCTGGTCCCAGCTGAACAGAGATACAATTGTGTCATTCTGGTTTGGCACAAGATTTAAGGTATGTAGGTGACCTGTACTGTAAAGGTAGAGATAGTCACTCCTGGATCCCGCAGTGGCCTCAGACCTTCCCGGACAGCTCAATGGGGACCAGCTGCAACTTCTCCCCTCGGAGAACTCGCATTTGTGGATGAGGAGGGGCCTTAGGACCTCGCCACTAGCATAGCTCTATGTGCAGCCAGTGGGATGGAAGATATGCTCATTTTGTTGTAGATAAGTAATGATGGAACATGGTTAATATCCAGATCTTGGAACCAAAGATGTTTTGCCCCTGGCCTGTAGTGGGGTTCCCATATTGCCATAGACGAGTATTGCCTGTAGGGTGGTAGAGGACTGAAGCCACACTAACTGCAGCATTTCTTATTTCTTGGCAACAATAGGCGTGTTATCTTCCATGGGTGATTCTTGGATTCAACTACATTATTGGAGGATCGTAAGTAAAATTAGTTTATTATAATATGTTGTCATCTACAATTGGATGCGATTGTGTGGGGTTTTTTTTTTCTTGTTTTCTTTACAATTTTTATTGAGCAGTTTGCTTCCAGTGAGATGCTTGTTCCACTAAAGTGCCCCCAATGTTGTTGTTCCTGGTTCTGTTATGACAACTAGTAAGCTTGTTCGGGAAAGTGTCCGTTACGATAGTGGGGGGGGGGGGGGGACTGCGTATTTGTGATTGTGTCTCTTGCAGTAGAATATAATAGAGGGTAAAATCGTGTTATCGCACTATGGCGATGTCAGGCTGGCTGGTGTTCCAGGTGTCCACCACCCTCTGAGTATGTAGGCCAGGAGTGGCCAAACCAGTCCTCGAGATCTACCAACGGTCCTCGTTTTCCAAATCCCCTTGCTGGTGCACAGCTGTAGTCATTACTAGCTGTCACATTTCCCAGGTCACCTTGCTGGTGCACAGCTGTAGTCATTACTAACTGTCACATTTCCCAGGTCACCTAGCTGGTGCACAGCTGTAGTCATTATTAACTGTCACATTTCCCAGGTCACCTTGCTGGTGCACAGCTGTAGTCATTAATAACTGTCACATTTCCCAGGTCACCTAGCTGGTGCATTACTGTAGTCATTACTAACTGTCACATTTCCCAGGTCACCTAGCTGGTGCATAGCTGTAGTCATTACTAGCTGTCACATTTCCCAGGTCACCTAGCTGGTGCACAGCTGTAGTCATTACTAACTGTCACATTTCCCAGGTCACCTAGCTGGTGCATTACTGTAGTCATTACTAACTGTCACATTTCCCAGGTCACCTAGCTGGTGCATAGCTGTAGTCATTACTAGCTGTCACATTTCCCAGGTCACCTAGCTGGTGCACAGCTGTAGTCATTACTAACTGTCACATTTCCCAGGTCACCTAGCTGGTGCACAGCTGTAGTCATTACTAACGGTCACACCTCCCAGGTCACCTAGCTGGTGCACAGCTGTAGTCATTACTAACTGTCACATCTCCCAGGTCACCTAGCTGGTGCACAGCTGTAGTCATTACTAACTGTCACATCTCCCAGGTCACCTAGCTGGTGCACAGCTGTAGTCATTACTAACTGTCACATTCCCCAGGTCACCTAGCTGGTGCACAGCTGTAGTCATTACTAACTGTCACATTCCCCAGGTCACCTAGCTGGTGCACAGCTGTAGTCATTACTAACTGTCACATTCCCCAGGTCACCTAGCTGGTGCACAGCTGTAGTCATTACTAGCTGTCACATTTCCCAGGTCACCTAGCTGGTGCACAGCTGTAGTCATTACTAACTGTCACATTCCCCAGGTCACCTAGCTGGTGCACAGCTGTAGTCATTACGAACTGTCACATTCCCCAGGTCACCTAGCTGGTGCACAGCTGTAGTCATTACTAGCTGTCACATTTTCATACATGCTGCATTCATTCCTAATCTAGATCCACAGGTTGCCTGAAAACATGAACTGTTGGTAGATCTTGAGGACAGGTTTGGCCACCCCTGATGTAGGCACAGGTGGCTGCATATAACAAGACCTTACTGTGCGCAATTTCCCAGACCTAATGTAATGTCGCTCACACCTGTCTGCATTTTGAGTTATCATAACTGCTTACAGTTTACGCTTTGAGAGTTCCATGGCTGACAGATTAGAACGTCACCCAAAAGCAGCTGCTTGGTGTGAAGTCAGATTTTCTGTGGCCTTAGAACGGATGTGATGCCAATATAGACGTCCGTCGTCACGCCGCAGCTGCACTGATACAGTCGGAACTGCAGGCAGGATACTGTGATATGATCATGCTTCTGAACCCTGGATATTTCTTTATTTGTTGAAGGATCATTAATGAACTGATTGGAAATCTGGTGGGACATCTTTACTTCTTTCTGATGTTTAAATATCCCATGGATCTCGGGGGAAGGAGCTTTCTGTCCACACCACAGTTTCTGTAAGTAAAAGCGACTTTCATGATTAGTGCGAAATGTAATAGCCTGCGACTCGGGAAAGTACAACCTGGTTTTGCACTTGGAGAAATTGCCGCATAAAGGGCCTGATTTGGGAATAAAGGAAGAGGAAGCACGAGCTGAGCAACGCAAGGACTGCAAATACATACATAGGTTTAGATGTATGGTAAATACTGTCTGTTTTTGCATGTAAACACAGATGCTGGGCAGTTTTTTTTCTTACACTGCAGTGTAGATAAGATGGAACACACACCTGGTGTGGGAGCATGGGGTACACAGAACGAGAAGTGGGGGACGACAACAAAGACTGGGGGTCAAGCTTCTAGTCATACGGCTCCGAGTCTATGGAACTCACTTCCCCACAGTTTGAGAGGCCCCCACTCTAGAATTCTTCAAAAACAGACTCAAGGCTTTCCTGTTTACTCAAGCATTTCCATAATTCCCCTAAATATTGTTTATAAAAAGCTTTTCTGTACTTCGTTGTTCCTGTACTGTATTACATTCATTCTCTCTGTTAAGCGCCTTGAGTCCTATTGGAGAAAGAGCGCTATATAAATAAAATTTCATAAATCAGCATTATCTCCAGGCATGTTGGTGCTCTGTGGATAGCTGACTGGATGTGATGCTTCCCAAAAGTTTTTAAATCAATCTCCTCCATCTATTCCGACCATTTAATGCACCTTAGAGATTCGGGACAGATTAAATGAGTAAAACTAGCAGAATATCCATCCTCACTTATTCTTACTGTAGGTCATTGGTGGAGTCAAAAGATTTCTTTTGCCATTAATTTGGCTGTAATTTAGGCACCTTACAGCCATGGTCACCGTATGCAGAACCGACCCCATTCCTACAGATTGCTTTTGAGATTTCTCATGTGGATTGTAAAACATTTCCACACAACAATCATGAAAGCAAGTTGTCCCCTTACTCCGGCCAGTGGTTTATTTTAGGAAAACAGATAAAACTGCCATAAAGCCAGAAGGGGTCACTCTACATAAACTGACAACCCGAAAATGTTTTGCTTAGCATCGTCTCTTGTTAGGGTTGTAGAACATTTCTAATTATCCAATCACAAATTAGCTGGCTATTGGCTAATTGATTATGCTTGAAAGAGTTTGCAATTGTGAAATGCGTGATTATCCCAATGCACCATGCTGAGATTGTAAATGTGTAAAACATGGTGTAATCTCCTCCATCAGGTACAACTGGTTGCCCAGCAGAAGAGGAGGCATTTCTGGTTTCGGCATCCCCCCTGCGAGTGCCAGACGAGCAGCGGATGATCAGGCAGCAGCAGCAGGTGGCGGAAGACACAACTGGGGACAAGGATTTCGACTGGGAGATTAATGAAATCCCGCGGAAAGAGTTGTACATGATTTCAAAAAAAGAAAAAAACGTTTTCAAATTTTTCTTTGTAACTTTTATAAACTATCGAACTGAGTCCGTAAGACAACGTATGCAACCGGCAGTAACATGATATCCTCCTGAGGTACAGCGTAAGACCTCTCAAGCGCAAACTGGACCGAACCGCCATCTTTAGTTTCTGTCTTTTTTTTTTTTTTTTTTTTAAGTTTGCATCTCAATGAGCGAGAGATAAACAATTTTTTTTAATAAAAGGCTCTGATCACTCGCCGTTTATTCCTGACGCTTGTGAGCGTCGTACTGCGCGAGAAGGCTTTGGAATGTTATGACTATTCTACATAGGGACTGTACCCAGAGGGATGTGTGGTCATCACCTACGTCAGAGAACGGGTTAGACCACGAGTCCAACGCGCGTCGTTATAATGATGGGATATAAAAACTTGACAATTTTTAATTAAAATGTATTTAATCTGATGCTGAAATGTTTTATTTATGGCACATAAAGTTAAAGAATATGTTGGGGGAGGGGGGGGGAGAGTAGTCTCCTTCTCATGTTAGATTTTCTTCGTCAGACATAACTGACAGTAGGTAGTCTAGTGACATCATTTCTGGGGTAACGATGATGTCATTATGTGCATTATAGTTTATATCTTGTTATGAAAACGGTGCCATGCAGCGCTCTAATAAATTCTCCCTCAATGCCTGGTATACGGTCATTATGTCTACCTTATTATGGTCGACCACTAAAGGTCGACAGGGGGAAGGTTGACACCAGCATAATGCCACCATCAGAAAGTCGACTTGAGTGTTTCATGTTTCTTTTGAGCCGACATGTGCCGGCAGGCGGTAGCTACCATAGGTGCAGGGGGTGCAGCTGCTATGGGCCCAGAGCTGAGAGGGGCCACCTCCCCTGTCACAGTTACATGTGTTATATACAGGGTGTAGCTACAATAGGTGCAGGGGGTGCAGCTGCTATGGGGCCCAGAGCTGAGAGGGGCCACCTTTCCTGTCACAGTTACATGTGTTATATACAGGGCTGTAGCTACCATAGGTGCAGGGGGTGCAGCTACTATGGGGCACTGAGCTGAGAGGGGCCACCTTCCCTGTCACAGTTACATGTGTTATATACAGGGGTGTAGCTACCATAGGTGCAGGGAGTGCAGCTGCTATGGGGCCCAGAGCTGAGAGGGGCCACCTTCCCTGTCACAGTTACATGTGTTATATACAGGGGTGTAGCTACCATAGTTCAGGGAGTGCAGCTGCTATGGGGCCCAGAGCTGAGAGGGGCCACCTTCCCTGTCACAGTTACATGTGTTATATACAGGGGTGTAGCTACCATAGGTGCAGGGAGTGAAGTTGCTATGGGGCCAGAGCTGAGAGGGGCCACCTTCCCTGTCACAGTTACATGTGTTATATACAGGGTGTAGCTACCATAGGTGCAGGGAGAGCAGCTGCTATGGGCCCAGAGCTGAGAGGGGCCACCTCCCCTGTCACAGTTACATGTGTTATATACAGGGTGTAGCTACAATAGGTGCAGGGGGTGCAGCTGCTATGGGGCCAGAGCTGAGAGGGGCCACATTCCCTGTCACAGTTACATGTATTATATACAGGGTGTAGCTACCATAGGTGCAGGGAGTGCAGCTGCTATTGGGCCAGAGCTGAGAGGGGCCACCTTCCCTGTCACAGTTACATGTGTTATATACAGGGTGTAGCTACCATAGGTGCAGGGGGTACAGCTGCTATGGGACAGAGCTGAGAGGGGCCACCTTCCCTGTCACAGTAACGTGTTATTTATAGGGGTGTAGCTACCATAGGTGCAGGGAGTACAGCTGCTATGGGGCCCAGAGCTGAGAGGGGCCACCTTCCCTGTCACAGTTACATGTGTTATATACAGGGGTGTAACTACCATAGGTGCAGGGAGTGCAGCTGCTATTGGGCCAGAGCTGAGAGGAGCCACCTTCCCTGTCACAGTTACATGTGTTATATACAGGGGTGTAGCTACCATAGGTGCAGGGAGTGCAGCTGCTATGGGGCCCAGAGCTGAGAGGGGCCACCTTCCCTGTCACAGTTACATGTGTTATATACAGGGGTGTAACTACCATAGGTGCAGGGGGTGCAGCTGCTATGGGGCCCAGAGCTGAGAGGGGCCACCTTCCCTGTCACAGTTACATGTGTTATATACAGGGGTGTAGCTACCATAGGTGCAGGGGGTGCAGCTGCTATGGGGCCCAGAGCTGAGAGGGGCCACCTTCCCTGTCACAGTTACATGTGTTATATACAGGGGTGTAGCTACCATAGGTGCAGGGGGTGCAGCTGCTATGGGGCCCAGAGCTGAGAGGGGCCACCTTCCCTGTCACAGTTACATGTGTTATATACAGGGGTGTAGCTACCATAGGTGCAGGGAGTGCAGCTGCTATGGGGCCCAGAGCTGAGAGGGGCCACCTTCCCTGTCACAGTTACATGTGTTATATACAGGGTGTAGCTACCATAGATGCAGGGAGTTCAGCTGCTATGGGCCCAGAGCTGAGAGAGGCCACCTTACCTATCACAGTTACATGTGTTATATACAGGGGTGTAACTACCATAGGTGCAGGGAGTGCAGCTGCTATGGGGCCCAGAGCTGAGAGGGGCCACCTTCCCTGTCACAGTTACATGTGTTATATACAGGGGTGTAGCTACCATAGGTGCAGGGAGTGCAGCTGCTATGGGGCCCAGAGCTGAGAGGGGCCACCTTCCCTGTCACAGTTACATGTGTTATATACAGGGTGTAGCTACCATAGATGCAGGGAGTTCAGCTGCTATGGGCCCAGAGCTGAGAGAGGCCACCTTCCCTGTCACAGTTATATATGTTATATACAGGGGTGTAACTACCATAGGTGCAGGGAGTGCAGCTGCTATGGGGCCCAGAGCTGAGAGGGGCCACCTTCCCTGTCACAGTTACATGTGTTATATACAGGGGTGTAACTACCATAGGTGCAGGGAGTGCAGCTGCTATGGGGCCCAGAGCTGAGAGGGGCCACCTTCCCTGTCACAGTTACATGTGTTATATACAGGGTGTAGCTACCATAGGTGCAGGGAGTGCAGCTGCTATGGGACCCAGAGCTGAGAGGGGCCACCTTCCCTGTCACAGTTACATGTGTTATATACAGGGGTGTAACTACCACAGGTGCAGGGGGTGCTGCTGCTATGGGGCCCAGAGCTGAGAGGGGCCACCTTCCCTGTCACAGTTACATGTGTTATATACAGGGGTGTAGCTACCATAGGTGCAGGGAGTGTAGCTGCTATGGGGCCCAGAGCTGAGAGGGGCCACCTTCCCTGTCACAGTTACATGTGTTATATACAGGGTGTAACTACCATAGGTGCAGGGGGTGCAGCTGCTATGGGGCCAGAGCTGAGAGGGGCCACCTTCCCTGTCACAGTTACATGTGTTATATACAGGGTGTAGCTACCATAGGTGCAGGGGGTGCAGCTGCTATGGGGCCAGAGCTGAGAGGGGCCACCTTCCCTGTCACAGTTACATGTGTTATATACAGGGGTGTAACTACCACAGGTGCAGGGGGTGCTGCTGCTATGGGGCCCAGAGCTGAGAGGGGCCACCTTCCCTGTCACAGTTACATGTGTTATATACAGGGGTGTAGCTACCATAGGTGCAGGGAGTGTAGCTGCTATGGGGCCCAGAGCTGAGAGGGGCCACCTTCCCTGTCACAGTTACATGTGTTATATACAGGGTGTAACTACCATAGGTGCAGGGGGTGCAGCTGCTATGGGGCCAGAGCTGAGAGGGGCCACCTTCCCTGTCACAGTTACATGTGTTATATACAGGGTGTAGCTACCATAGGTGCAGGGGGTGCAGCTGCTATGGGGCCAGAGCTGAGAGGGGCCACCTTCCCTGTCACAGTTACATGTGTTATATACAGGGGTGTAACTACCATAGGTGCAGGGAGTGTAGCTGCTATGGGGCCCAGAGCTGAGAGGGGCCACCTTCCCTGTCACAGTTACATGTGTTATATACAGGGTGTAACTACCATAGGTGCAGGGGGTGCAGCTGCTATGGGGCCAGAGCTGAGAGGGGCCACCTTCCCTGTCACAGTTACATGTGTTATATACAGGGTGTAGCTACCATAGGTGCAGGGGGTGCAGCTGCTATGGGGCCAGAGCTGAGAGGGGCCACCTTCCCTGTCACAGTTACATGTGTTATATACAGGGTGTAGCTACCATGGGTGCAGGGAGTGCAGCTGCTATGGGGCCCAGAGCTGAGAGGGGCCACCTTCCCTGTCACAGTTACATGTGTTATATACAGGAGTGTACCTACCATAGGTGCAGGGGGTGCAGCTGCTATGGGGCCCAGAGCTGAGAGGGGCCACCTTCCCTGTCAGTTACATGTGTAATATACAGGGGTGTAGCTACCATAGGTGCAGGGGGTGCTGTTGCTATGGGGCCAGAGCTGGGAGGGGCCACCTTCCCTGTCACAGTCACATGTGTTATATACAGGGGTGTAGCTACCATAGGTGCAGGGAGTGCAGCTGCTTTGGGCCCAGAGCTGAGAGGGGTCACAGTTACATGTGTTATATACAGGGGTGTAGCTACCATAGGTGCAGGGGGTGCAGCTCCTATGGGGCCCAGAGCTGAGAGGGGCCACCTTCCCTGTCACAGGTACATGCGTTATATACAGGGGTGTAGCTACCATAGGTGCAGGGGGTGCAGCTGCTATGGGGCCAGAGCTGAGAGGGGCCATCTTCCCTGTTACAGTTACATGTGTGTTATATACAGGGTGTAGCTGCCATAGATGTAGGGAGTGCAGCTGCTATGGGGCCAGAGCTGGGAGGGGCCACCTTCCCTGTCACAGATACATGTGTTATATACAGGGGTGTAGTTACCATAGGTGCAGGGAGTGCAGCTGCTATGGGGCCCAGAGCTGAGAGGGGCCACCTTGCTTGTCAGTTACATGTGTTATACAGGGGTGTAGCTACCATGGGTGCAGCTGCTATGGGGCCCAGAGCTGAGAGGGGCCACCTCCCCTGTCACAGTTACATGTGTTATATATAAGGGTGTAGCTACCATAGATGCAGGGAGTGCAGCTGCTATGGGGCCCAGAGCTGAGAGGGGCCACCTTCCCTGTCACAGTTGCATGTGGTATATACAGGGTGTAGCTACCAATAGGTGCAGGGACTGCAGCTGCTATGGGGCCCAGAGCTGAGAGGGGCCACCTTCCCTGTCACAGTTACATGTGTTATATACAGGGGTGTAGTTACCATAGGTGCAGGGAGTGCAGCTGCTATGGGGACCAGAGCTGAGAGGGGCCACCTCCCCTGTCACAGTTACATGTGTTATATACAGGGGTGTAGCTACCATAGGTGCAGCTGCTATGGGGACCAGAGCTGAGAGGGGGACACCTTCCCTGTCACAGATACATGTGTTATATACAGGGGTGTAGTTACCATAGGTGCAGGGAGTGCAGCTGCTATGGGGCCCAGAGCTGAGAGGGGCCACCTTCCCTGTCACAGTTACATGTGTTATACAGGGGTGTAGCTACCATGGGTGCAGCTGCTATGGGGCCCAGAGCTGAGAGGGGCCACCTCCCCTGTCACAGTTACATGTGTTATATACAGGGGTGTAGCTACCATAGGTGCAGGGAGTGCATCTGCTTTGGGCCCAGAGCTGAGAGGAACCACCTTCCCAGTCACATGTGTTATATACAGGGGTGTAGCTACCATAGGTGCAGGGAGTGCAGCTGCTTTGGGCCCAGAGCTGAGAGGGGTCACAGTTACATGTGTTATATACAGGGGTGTAGCTACCATAGGTGCAGGGAGTGCAGCTGCTATGGGCCCAGAGCTGAGAGGGGGCCACCTTCCCTGTTACATGTGTTATATACAGGGGTGTAACTACCATAGGTGCAGGGGGTGCAGCTGCTATGGGGACCAGAGCTGAGAGGGGGACACCTTCCCTGTCACAGATACATGTGTTATATACAGGGGTGTAGTTACCATAGGTGCAGGGAGTGCAGCTGCTATGGGGCCCAGAGCTGAGAGGGGCCACCTTGCCTGTCAGTTACATGTTATACAGGGGTGTAGCTACCATGGGTGCAGCTGCTATGGGGCCCAGAGCTGAAAGTGGCCACCTCCCCTGTCACAGTTACATGTGTTATATACGGGGATGTGGCTACCATAGGTGCAGGTGGTGCAGCTGCTATGGGGCCCAGATCTGAGAGGGGCCACCTTCCCTGTCACCGTTACATGTGTTATATACAGGGTGTAGGTACCATAGGTGCAGGGGGTGCAGCTGCTATGGGGCCCAGAGCTTAGAGGGGCCACCTTCCCTGTCACAGTTACATGTGTTATATACAGGGTGTAGCTACCATAGGTGCAGGGAGTGCAGCTGCTATGGGGCCCAGAGCTGAGAGGGGCCACCTTCCCTGTCAGTTACATGTGTTATATACAGGGTGTAACTACCATAGGTGCAGGGAGTGCAGCTGCTATGGGGCCCAGAGCTGAGAGGAGCCACCTTCCCTGTCACAGTTACATGTGTTATATACAGGGTGTAGCTACCATAGGTGCAGGGAGTGCAGCTGCTATGGGGCCCAGAGCTGAGAGGGGCCACCTTCCCTGTCACAGTTACATGTGTTATATACTGGGTGTAACTACCATAGGTGCAGGGAGTGCAGCTGCTATGGGGCCCAGAGCTGAGAGGAGCCACCTTTCCTGTCACAGTTACATGTGTTATATACAGGGTGTAGCTACCATAGGTGCAGGGGGTGCTGCTGCTATGGGACCCAGAGCTGAGAGGAGCCACCTTCCCTGTCACAGTTACATGTGTTATATACAGGGGTGTAGATAACATAGGTGCAGGGGGTGCAGCTGATATGGGGACCAGAGATAAGAGGAGCCACCTTCCCTGTCACAGTTACATGTGTTATATATAGGGGTGTAGATAACATAGGTGCAGGGAGTGCAGCTGCTATGGGGCCCAGAGCTGAGAGGGGCCGCCTTCCCTGTCAGTTACATGTGTTATATACAGGGTGTAGCCAATATAGTGGTCTTTACAAACTTTTGCCCTGAAGCCTACAATATATTTAGTTATGCCCTGACCCTGCTTATTGTAATGCAATATACAATGAACTGGAGGGTATTGTGTTGTGTAACATGAACTGGGATGCTATAATGTTGCACTATAGTGTGGCAGAGTAATATAGCACAATATGACCTGGAGCTCTGTAATCCAGCACAATATTAAGTTGAGGCATCAGAGTGTGGCATAATGTGAACTGGGGGCAGCATTGCAATGTATAATAATATGAACTGGGGTCACTATGTCACAATGCAAATTGGGCATAATGTGCCCTGGCAGCCCTACAATGTTATCATGTGAGCTATGGCATTACTATGGGGCATCCCATCACCTAGGGCATTAATATGGGGTGTAATAACAGCTGTTGTGAAGAGGCGTCTCAGCAGAAGCATTGTGACAGGGCCCCTGCTCTGATATCTGGGCTGATATACAATTACACAAAGACCAGTGTTTCCAGGCACCGGTGTTCTGTAAACTGGATGTACAGTATCCGATCAGATCAGCACATTTCGCAGGATGCCGGATAATGAAACTGGTCCGGTGTTTCCTTCCCAACCCCACACACAAAACCGCAATCTATATGTAAGATAACCATACTGCCCGACATTTAAAGGACATTCATTAATTAACATGTGTAATTACATTCTTTACGGTGCACAAAACGGGTAGTTTGTTGAGCTATTCTATTCATATTATTCTCCAAGCTAACCATGGCCCAGGGATCTGTTTGCTAAGAGACTATAGAATGTTCTGGTACACATACATGTGCATGCAGTTAGCTGTGGAAATAGCTTTGCAAATCAGAGAAATTGTCAATGCTTTGCTATTAAACAGCGCCACCTGGCTATGCACCATGGGAACTGCACAAAGTAATTTCTGCTGAAGAATAGGGATCCCTGCCTAAAGCTGGTCTTCTACCTTGATTGCCTCTGTGTTTGTACATGTGTGGGAGAGAGATGTAGTTTCACTCACTGCCAACAGATGGCAGTGTTCCGAAGACACAAAAACAGACACTAGACATATGTATAAATGATTGATGCCATAAGAATTCTTTTTTTTACAGCGCTCTTTCTCCAGCAGGACTCAAGGGGTGACATTCTATGCTTTGCGCTAAATGCGCATGTTTTTTTCGCAAGCCACATCGCCGCAAATCGCCTTTTTTCAATTCGCACTTTTCAGTCACAATTCGCTTATTTAATGTGATGCGCATTGGAGGCTGAAAAGTGCGAAGAGGGGCGATTTGCGGCGAAGTGGTGCGATTTTAAGTAACAAAAAAGTGCGATTTTCTTCCGCCGGTCATGTGCGAGTTTTGGACCAACCGGAGTGCGATTTACAAACCTGTCTCCGCATCACTAAGAACCCCACAACCTATTGGCCCACCTGTGTCCCCTCCATTATGCATCACACCCCCTATATAAAGGGGCATTGGCGCCATTTCACTCTTTGATAGGAAGTAAGGAGCATGGAGAGGAGCAGTGGAAGTTTGAGTTCAGGAAGAGGTGTTGGTGGCAGAGTGATGAGTGGCAGAGGAAGCAGTGGCAGAGGGAGCAGTGGCAGCAGCCAGTCAAGTGTGAGAGGCAGCAGTGTGGCAGGCAGCATGGCCACAGCAAGGCCAGCCTCAGCCCAGACCCTGGGCGTCCAGCCCCAGCAGGAGGAGGTTGAGGATCCGCTGGCATCCCCATCCTACAGCCAAGCCCTAGACCATACCCCACACCAGCTGCAGGAGGGCCACATGTCAGAGGTGGAGGAAGATGCTGGTGAGGAGGAGGAAGACACTGGCATGGAGGAGGAGGGCGACATGGCTGGTGTTGAAAATGAGGAGGAGGAGGAGGTGGTAGCTGGTCGCACCAAAAGTGGCCGGATGGTGAGATTTTCTTATGAAGAAAATGTAGCACTTGTCCAGGCTATCATGCCAGTGTTTGAGCGTTTGCTTGGAAAATCAAACTACAAGACCACTGCACAGCGCAAAAGGGCTATGTGGAAGGACATCACCCAGGCGGTGAACGCTGTGAGTCAGCACAAGCGCCTGGTCCGCAATGTCAAAAAAAGGTTTAACGACATCAAAAGGCAGTTGAAACATAAAATGGCCCTGGAGATGGAGGAGGCCACCAAGACTGGAGGAGGAAGCCCCACCACTGTCAGCTACAATGCGTATGAGGTGAAGCTGAAGCGCATCATACCCCCTGAGGTCCTTCCTGGCATGCACGTGGCGGATTCCGATAGGCCGCAAACGCCATCCAGAGCTGGTAAGTGACCCCATGCAAACTTTAACATACATGGCAATGTATTATACCTGTAATGTTCACTTGTATTGTTATACTTTGTAAATTGCTGCTGTGGAACTACATAGCCCAGCAAGGTCATGCACAAGAAAATGGCTGCTCCTACTTTTAAATTGCTGATAATGCTGGGCCCTGTAGTTCCACAACTACTCATATTGATTAACACTGTACCATTATTTCTAGCAGCCTAACATGTATGTGTACAAAAACCCTGAGGTGTACTGGTGGTTTAGCTGCCATGCCAACATACCACCGATTATCCCATAGTTGTCATGTGTACACTAGTTTACTAATAATCTTTAAATAAAATATTTGCCTATAAACCAAAAAAAAGGTGGTCAAGAAATAATGCAGTCCTTATCCATTGGGTATTGTCCATTATTGTTAATTCAATGCATGTTTTCACAAAATGCTTAGCCATAGCAAGGTCCATAATGCCTGTCCATCTTTCCTTGTGCAGATTGTCCGTCCCGAAGTGCTCACGCATCCAAGAAAAGAAGGCCTGTTGCTGCAGAATCTGCGGAAGCAGGTAAATGAACAAAAAACACCCCATTACACATACAGTACACACACCCATGTCACATCAACAATTTCTCACACTACATTCATCTCCAGCAGCTACATTGCAACAGAAATGAATGTTATCAGAGGTAGCCATGTGATATATTATTAATGTCAATGTTGCATGCTGTATCGGGGTACATGTGTAAGTACATAACACCCCTAGGTATGTGCGTCAGCCATCTATAGCCCTATGTAAAACAGTGTAGACGACAGTGTGGCCTATATATGCATCAATCCTTACCTCTTCATCTGTATTCACAGGTGCTATACAACTAGGGACAAACCAAACAGATTCTTCAATACTGGTGCTAGACGAAATGGACATCATTCTTGATCCGGTCGACACCTTTGCGGCAGAGGAAGAAATGCAGACCTCGTCACAGAGTGATCTTCCCCCAAGTGGGGTGTCTCCCAACCCACCCCCACCCACCCCATACAGCAGCTACTGCTTCCCAAGTAGCTAACTCCTTGGTTAATTTCAAGGACAAACAGTTAGAATTCATGGCCTCCCAAAGCCTCCAAATAGGTAATATACAGGGGTACATGCGTGACACCTTCCTTCAGTTATGCAAAATTGCACGTAGTGTACGGGTAGGTGTAGGCACTCAAGTGCGCATTGCCAACAGTATTGACACCCGTTTTGCAGAACAAACTGCTGCTATAAGGGAACAGAATAGGCATATTGGCAGCCTGGCGCAAAGTATAGCTGCCCTAACCCAATCATGCACAGCCCAGACCAATGCCTTACTAGCTATGCAGGCACAAATACAGCAGCAGGAAGCCAATGTGGGAGGTGGCACAGCATCAAACCTCAGCAGTGTATCCAGCACCCCAATAAGTGGCTCCCCCACTTCCCCACCCCGTCGGAGTGTGAGGACCCGTGGTGGGCTTAGTGCAGGGTCTAGAAGTGGTGTAGGGCTGCCTGATGCTGGGAGAAGGTAGCTCATATATATGTTTGTTCAGTTTGTGAAATGCCAAACATCTTGTTACATGGCCCCACAGTTGTTATTTGCCACATGTCAAAATGCAGATTGCGTCTGACAAAGTAGGCAGAAGTAAAAATGTCTAACCGCATACCATTGTGTTTGTGTCTTTTTCTAAATACAAATTATTGTGTGAATTATAACATATTGTAATGGTATATGACTATGGGATTGCACTAAAGTAGTGTGGTATAACTCCTTGCCTTGCAAAGGTTGTGGATCTACATATTCCAGCAGGCTCTGACACTCATGGTTTGGACTGTAATGGTTGTAGTGTGTCTGGGCATGCTGGCACATGTAGTTCCACAACACCAGTGAGCCATGTTTGACTGCAAACTTCATTCATACATGTATCAAAAGTACTTCGAAGCTACATAGCAGCAAGGGATAGGTCAGCACCACCATGTGCATCCGTTGGGGACTGTGTATTAGGTTAAATGTGGGTGGAAACAGATGGTATTGGTCAATGATTTGTTTGAGTACACTTACAACACTGGTACATTTTGGAGTACAGGGCACATGTTTACCAGAAAAGTAACGGCTGCTGATGTATGTCCACAACAACTTCTTTAGAGCAAGTGACAGTTGAGAAAAATGCTTAGAGAAAGTGGCCTGTGATACCCCCAAGGACCATGAAGTCACACACTGAGTGGAGGCTGTGGACAAATAGTAGAGGGCACACATTAATTTGTGCTGGGCAGACACTGCATAGTTGGCTCCCACAAAATGGTCAAAATCATCTCTCACCTGCTCATATAACTCCAACAGGGTAATGGGGTTCAGCGTAACCATCCCCACAACCTGTTGATCCGACAGGGAGTCCAGGTACAGGCGAGCACCATACATACGTGGGGTACCCAATAGTCGGGGGTCTAACAGGATCTGTTGCACAGCTTCCTCCCTCCTGCGTAGCTCCTCCAAATGGGACACATCTCAGATAAGCAACTTCAAAATAGTCATCAAAATCTACATGATTTAAACCCTCACAGGTGTCCTTACTGATGTTGGGGTTTATGTAGGGGTGTTTGTGAGTGAAAATGAGGGCACCTGTGTTGAAATTAACCATGTGTGCACTTGACCAAAATGAGTTCTGTGGCAAATCGCCAAACAGAATCAGGTCTGAAATAAGTGCGATAATTAGACACCTAAAAAGTGCGAATTGCGAATGCGCATTGCATTAAATAAGCGATTTGTATACTTTTGTATTGGAAAACATCTGGATGCGATAAAATTGCGAATTAATCTCGCACCTTTGGTTCCGCATACCTTAACGCACATAATATGCGATTTCAGTCCCTTAACGCATCACATTAAATTGGCGATTTTAAGGAAAAATGCGATATCGCCATTTTGTGGTCTAATTAATGCAAAAAAACGGAAATCGCAGTCCATAGAATGTGACCCAAGGTGCTTAATGGGCATCAACAGACCATAAAGCACAGGAATACTGAAGTAAAAAAGACAACCTAGTGTGCTGTGTGTTGCAGGAGTGGTTTAGAAATGTGGGGTTAATAACTTCCACGGGTTATACAGTGCACCCAGAAAGTATTCACAGCGCTTCACTTTTTCAACATTTTGTTATGTTACAGCCTTATTCCAAAATGGAATAAATATATTTTTCCTTCAAAATTCTACACAAATAATGACATAATGAGCACAGAGGCCTCCATCATCTATAAATGGAAGCAGTCCATTCGTCCGTCTAAACTGAGCAATCGCTGGAGAAGGGCACTAGTAGGGATGAGACCAAGAACCTTTTGTGGAGAGAGGAGAACCTTCCAGAAGGACAACCATCTCTGCAGCAATCCACCAATCAGGCCTGTATGGTAGAGTGGCCAGATAGAAGCCACTCCTTAGTATAAAACATATGGCAGCCTGCCTGGAGTTTGCCAAAATGCACTTGAAGGACTCTCAGACCAAGAGAAACCAAATATTCTGATGAGACAGAGATGGAACTCTTTGGTGTGAATGCCAGGCGTCATGTTTGGAGGTACCAGGCACCGCTCCTCACCAGGCCAAAACCATACAGTGAAGCATGGTGGTGGCAGCATCATGCTGTGGGGATGTTTTTCAGTGGCAGGAACTGGGAGACTAGTCAGGACACAGGGAAAGATGAATGCAGCAATGTACAAAGACATCCTGGATGAAATCCAGAGCGCTCTTGACCTCAGACTAGGGCGATGGTTCTTCTTTCAGCAGGATAGCGACCAGGAGTAGTCCAGACATGAATCCGATTGGACAGCTCTAAAAACGGCTGTGCATGACGCTTCCCATACAACTTCTGCAAAGAGGAATGGGCGAAGATGCCCAAAGATAGCTGTGCCAAGCTTGTGGCATCATATTCAAAAACATTTGAGGCCGTAATTGCTGCCAAAGGTGCATCAACAAAGTATTGAACAAAGGCTGTGACTACTTATGTACATGTAATTTCTTGTTTATTTTTAATAAATTTGCAAAAATCTCCCAAAAACCTTTTTCATGTTGTCATTATGTATTGTGTGTAGAATTTTGAAGGAAAATTAATTTATTCCATTTTGGAATAAGGCTGTAACATAACAAAATGTGGAGAAAAGTTAAGCGCTGCGAATACTTTCCAGATGCACTGTATATTCCACCCACTAAAGGCATCAGGAAGCCATGTTGGATGTATTACATAGGATTACATTGGGTGGAATAAGTCACAACTAGAAAAGATGAAACAAAATGGGGTGACTGCAGCAACCTTACGCATAGGCACAATAGGGGCTTAAAACATGTAAAAATTAAATTGAGAGATGAAAAAAATGTAACCCCTGTAGAATTTTTTCAGTGTTGCTGCAGCTCCAAGGACGATCCGCTGGAGAGGACTGATGACGAAGAAGCCTAAATGGCCTTTTGACGCCAGATGTGGTCTTTATTTTACTCTGCGGAAACCTGGGAGGACCTCTAGTGGTGAAATAGGTGGAGTGCGGCCATTTTGAACTTATGAATGATCTATTTTGTAAATATAAGTACCTGCCTAAATCATACTATTGATTAGATACATTCTCTAGCAAAGTGCATCTACCAACACTTGTATGTGAAATGTCAATATGAGTGTGTCACCCATCTGGTCAGCTTCACACCACTATCCGCTGAAAAAAGCTAATTTTAAATTAATTGTATATATAGTTACTGATTTTAAACCCATTGCAGAGTATAAACTTTATAGACAGGTGTTATTTGATGTTATATTAAATACAAAATAAAATTTGTATTTGTTCATCAGTGTCTCTGTATGTGGAGGTCAAACAGAATAGTCTCTCAGGATATGATTTCGTACAGCTGGAGCTATAAATAACACGCAGATAAATATGTCACACATCTGGCGTTCTAATTTTAATTTCGCCTTGGCAGGGGTGAGATAGCTGTCTTAGGTAGCAAGCCCTGGGGACTTGCAGAATAAAGGGAACCAGGTTTTTTGTTTAATATCAATTATTCGGCTATACTGACGTTTAAGGTAATTTGTGTAAGGCAAGTGTACTATATCTACCTTCCGTCTCTCACAAGCCCCACACTATATAATCCTTTTCCCCTTCACTTCTCACATGGTTCCCGGATCCCAGCTCCATGACCCTAGTCAGAAGCTTGTTCGTGGATTCAAGTCTTAGTCCCAGGTTGCTTCTCTTCACACATGAAAAAAGCCCAGTTTGAAGTTAGCTCATATGCAAAAACCTGGATGTGTGTACCTAGCTGCATACGTAAAAAAGCCCTTGACCATGTCTCTATTTCCATCTCATCTGCCTACACACTTCCACCTGCTCACTTAACTCACCTCCCCTTCCTGCCTAAGATTTTGCTCGTGCTGCTCCTTACCTCAGGAATTCTCCACCTTTATCCCCAGCCATCCCTCATAATAAATCTGATCACCATCTACCTCATCTGTGTCACCAGTCTGTCTACCCCCCTCCCTTTTAGAACATAAGCTCTCACAAGCAACGCCCGCTACCCTTTCCTTCTATTACTATCTTCTACTCCATACAAACACTTCCTACCACCTTGCTGCTTTTTAAAAAAAATATGTTATGTCCATTGATTGTCCTGCAACGTCTTGTATTCTTGTTTTGCTCATTAATGTACCTTGGTATGTGCTTCAGAACAATTGTGGCATATAAATAATGGACAAAAATGACCATGACCGTGGTGGACAACCCCTGTCTCTATGGAACGTGGCTCCCAGCTACCGACTGTCCAGACTTTACATATTCCAGAAGCTTCTCTGCACAATGGGGTTATGCAACACAATGTAGGACAATGAGCTGTTCTCTCCCCCCTACTAAAGCGCCACAGTAAAGTAGAGAAAGACCAACAGTTATTACACAAGATCTGAAAGGCATCTGAGATCTGATGGGCATATAAAAAGGTCAGATGAAGAGGCATGATGGGCATGCAAGATTTAGGGAACACTGATAAAGGCCTGATGGTCATGGTTCTTTAGAGGAATCTATAGATCAGTGTTGGCCATTCATTGTATAGATAATGCACACTATGGAAGTTGCCACCACAGGGCCTGCCTACGCAATTTAAACATTTCAGTATGGTCGCTCCAGTCCAAGTTTTATACCTGACACCAACCAGGCCCCTTGTAATTTTTTTTATTAAAACCCGATGTACATAGCGGTTATAAATACCAGTCAATGGCCCAACTACTTCATAAAGTAGGGTATAGGTCATGTTGAAGCACACAGACAATATGTGTCTGCAAATTCAGGTGATGCTCTACTGAGAAATGACAGCCAATATACAGTTCATAAATGTTCTACATAGTACATATGGCATTAACCTAAGCCAATCATCAATCCTTAATAAGTCCATACTGTTGTAGAGCAAGGTTTGGGTGCAGTCATCCTATCCGAAGGGTTAGGTTAATTCTTATCACTATTTTATACCAAGTATAATCTTCCATGTGATACAGTCATTAAGTCTACATACACTAGGTCGACAGGTCATTAGGTCAACATGGGCTAGGTCGACATGCGGCATTTCATGCCCTACCATCCACTAGGGCAGGCATTCCCAACCACGGTCCTCAAGGCACACCAACAGTGCATGTTTTGTAGATATCCAGGCTTCAGCACAGGTGACTTAATTAGTATCTGAGTGATTCTGATTAAACCATCTGTGCTGAAGCCTGGATAGCACTAAAACCTGCACTGTTGGTGTGCCTTGAGGACCATGGTTGGGAATGCCTGCACTAGGGTGTGGTGGGAGAATAAAATAGTGTGCTGATCGTAGCGAGGCACCGTGCCCGAAGCATGGCGAGCAAGGTGATGCGGTGCACTTTAAACTGTGTCCATGTCGACTGTGTCAACATTCAGATAAAAAAAAGTGAAAAAGCCCATGTCGACCTAACACTTGTGTCGACCCAATACTTATCGACCTAACAATTCACACCCTCTTCCACTAGGTCTTTCCTGACCTTTTATGCATGGACCACAGCACCCACCACACACCAGCTGGTCAGTTAGACGTTGGTTAGAATGAGGCCAACGTTACATGCTATAAAATTTCTCAAGTCACCAGCTCTAAGACCAATCCAGTGCTTGTGGGATAGCTTATAGCAGGGGTGACCAAACTGGTCCTCGAGATCTACCAACGGTCCACTATTTCTAAATCACCTAGCTGTTGCACAGCTGAAGTCATTACTAACTGTCACATGTCCCAGATCACCTAGCTGGTGCACAGCTGTAGTCATTACGGTCACATTTCCCAGATCACCTAGCTGGTGCACAGGTGTAGTCATTACTAACTGTCACATCCCCAGATCACCTAGCATGTGCACAGCTGTAGTAATTACTAACTGTCACATATCCCAGATCACCTAGCTTGGTGCACAGCTGAAGTCATTACTGTCACATTCCCCAGATCACCAAGCTGGTGAACAGCTGTAGTCATTACTAACTGTCACATGTCCCAGATCACCTAGCTGGTGCACAGCTGTAGTCATTACGGTCACATTTCCCAGATCACCTAGCTGGTGCACAGCTGTAGTCATTACGGTCACATCCCCAGATCACCTAGCAGGTGCAAAGCTGTAGTCATTACTAACGGTCACATCCCCAGATCACCTAGCATGTGCACAGCTGTAGTCATTACTAACGGTCACATATCCCAGATCACCTAGCTTGGTGCACAGCTGTAGTCATTACTAACTGTCACATATCCCAGATCACCTAGCTTGGTGCACAGCTGTAGTCATTACTAACTGTCACATATCCCAGATCACTTAGCTGCTGCACAGCTGCAGTCATTACTGTCACATTTCCCAGATCACCTAGCTGGTGCACAGCTGTAGTCATTACTAACTGTCACATCCCCAGATCACCTAGCTTGGTGCACAGCTGTAGTCATTACTGTCAAATTTGCATTCATTCCTACTATCCACAGGTTGCCTGAGAAACATGAACTATTGGTAGATCTTAAGGACAGGTTTGTCCACCCCTGGTTTATATTATTACTTGAGACAGTGCACTTTCTACCATCTTCAACCAATGCTATATATTAAGTTTGATTAGGTTGACAACACTTTTATATGAGTGGTCATAGTATAGTTTTGGATATATTTATACATTATAAGATTTAGATTTGTTTTTCTTATACCCAGGGCTGCAAATAGGACAAGGAAAACTATGTTCATTATTAGCATAGTAAAACCTGTAGTCAACGCTGATTGAGACAGCAGAATTCCTACCTGTATGCAACATCCTGAGCTATAGGGAAGCCCAGAAGGATCCCACCACCGGGAATGGCCTGTGTTTGCAGAAACGTTTACTCCTCAATTGTCTATCAGTGGGAAACACAGCTGCGCCGCTGGGATCAAGGTGCAGCAAGGAAACATCAGAAAAAATTTTTGCATCCCAAGAGCAGGTTCAAAAATTCTTTGTATCAACTGTAAAATTGGCCAACTTGTATACCCGGTCAGTTAATAATATACCAAACCCTTAGGTGTTTTATAAATTCCCAATGTGTATTTATCTTATTTAACCATGTAAATGAAATCCACTTAATATAGTGTCTGCAATAATTAATACAATTACACAAAAGGGAAAACATGTAACTAGCGCTGAATAAAGCAATAAAAATGCTTTTATTTAAATTATCTTATTTTTTAGAAAAAAAAAAAATGTTGTTTTATTCAAACATCCTGGCATATTTGTGCAGTGTATTGAAAAGAATATCTTTTCCAAAACAGCTGTTTTATTTCATCATGTACGTTCGGGAGACAGGGGGGAAAAAAAATGAATTCTGAAAGTGCACTCGCTGAGTAGGGGGATAAACTATACAAAATTATATATAAAAAGAAAATCCAAAATATTTTTAGTTGTGCTCATGTCTTTCAGATAAATTTATACATACCAAAACATAAAAAACAAAAGAACAATAATAATAATAAAAAAAATAATCCTATTTTATGCATGTTTTTAGCAACCCTTTTCATTCGGCGTCCTTAGGTAACATGAAGCCACCAGGATAACCTCTAAATCTTACTTATTAAAACTGAGTGCCAACGTTGCTGAGGAGAGAGCCTTAAACTATCCGCTAAAAATGCCCGAACCGCCCACAGCGACTGTTCTTTTTTTGGGTGCAATATTTAACTAAACTTTATTGAGTTGACTTGGCTGCATTTGTATCTATACCGCAAAAGAACCTTGGTATGTAAAAATGTGAGGTGTCGCAGTTTATACTTGGCGCACTGTTTTATTGTCCACAAATTTTGCAATACTCAAGGTTTTGTATCTATACTAAAAAGAACAGTGAGCGACACTGGGATTTTTAGCGGATGTTTTGTGGATCCGTCACCGCAACGTTGGCACTCAAAAGAATAAGAATGTCCACGTCGGACAGGCCTGGGCAACCTGTGGATCTACAGCTATTTCGAAACTACAAGTCCCAGCATGCCCTGTTACCGTTTTAGAATTCCCTAATTGCAAACCAGTGATGGGGCTTTCTGGGACTTGTAGTTTTGTAAAACAACTGGAGAGACACAGGTTAGTCAGGCATGACTTCGGAGCGAACATCACAACCCAGAGTCCTTGTGTGTTTTCCTAAAAAATAAATTGATCTAAATTCTATTTCCCTTCTCGTACTCCACCGTTTCCGCAAGGGCCAACCTGATCCCAAAAAGGGCAGTGGTCCCATAGTCCCATGACTATACCACTAGGAGGTAAAATATATATGCTCTATATACACACGCCCACACCTAAAGGGAAAACAATTCAGACAACTTAGTGGTTACTAATTCTAAACAATGTAAAATTTAATTAAAAAGGAAAAAAAAAAATGAATTTGCCAAACCAAAAACAAAAAAAACAAAAAACAGAAACACAGGTATTCAATGCATCTCAGAAACTGTTCCAGTAAAGAATACATGGGCTGGAGAATGTACAAGGTGTCATAGGATTTAGTTCTTTGGCAATTAAAGAACTTTTCAGTTTTAGAATCCAAGACTAGTGCATTGGGCCGCCGTGGCTGAGCACAAAACCAGCACATTTTGATATTAACAGTAGGAAAATATATCTCTATATTATCTTCAAATGGAAAGGAATCCATGCTCTCCGAAAGTCCTTAGATCTGAAAAAGGAGAGAGACAACATAACGTTACTACCTTGAAAATGGAAAAATTATATATATATATATATATTTTTTTTAACAAAAAGTCCGGTGAAATTTACATACTGCTCGAATCTTCTGAGGCACTTAAGGTGCCCCCCCATACACGCTCCGATGCGGCGGTGTCAGTTTTGTACTTTGAGATGCGCGCATACTTTTTGTACATGCTTTTCATCGCATTGCATGCACAAGGCATGCAATTACCTGCTATATAAGCACAAAATGGACGCCAGCATTGGAGCGTGTATGGGCACCTTTAGTAAGAGACTATATACAGAGATCAGAGGGTCCTGCTCAAATTACTTAGTCGATTACTTCAAAACATCTGTTATGTACAACTGGTGGCGGTATTTTTGCAGTTGAGCCCCAATGCACATAACACTCATTCTAGAACCCTGCATCTTTCAAACCTCAGTGTAGTTCCTCTTCCCTGCCTTGCCTGCCACTCTGCTGTGATGATTCTAGCACAGGTCTGGATATCAGTTCTGAAATACAGAGCAGACTGTGCCAGAAGCAGCACAGCAACAGCCCAGCCAGGCAAGAGGAACCGCATGACTTTTGAAAGATGCAGGATTCCAAAATGAACATGGCACTCTGAAGTTTGATAATGCTTGTGTTTTGGAGTCTTTGCATGAGGCCGCTGGGACTTGCTAAGTTTGCCTGGGGTGGCCTTAATAAAAATCCAAGCGCCTTCAGCATTTGCATATTATTGTACTGCATCCAAGCACACAGCAGATGCGGCAGCAATAGTGCAAAGGCTGGAGGCCGGGCACACATGTAAACTTGTGGCGTGTTTGCCATTTTTTCTTAAATGGACAGATCATAGCGCCCTGAAATGTGTTTCAATATGTTCTATATAGTGCTCCACGCCATGTTGTAGAATTGCATATACCATGCATTTATGAGGAAAATATATATAATTTTCCAAGGAATTTTGGAACCATTGTGCATGAGACATTATAGTAATTATCCTTTCCCTGGCCAAGGGGTTTCGTGGTGACTGAACAATCTTTAAAAAAAAAAAAAAAAAATGCAAACGAAGGACTATCCTGTGTTGTTCTACGTAAAATGTCCAAGCAGGTTTGGTTATTGCTTTACAGAATTTCCTGTTGTGAGGAACTTCCTAGGGACAAGTTTGTGTCAAGCATTGTGACTAAGCCAAAACGGTTTTAGTCAAAGATATATGAAAAGGATGAACGCAAATTAAATTCTACATGCTAATCAGTTTGGCAGGTATTCAATGCTGTGGGCGAGCGGCGACAGCGAGCAGGGCTTCCTGCTCGCTGTCACCACTCACCCCGTCAGTATTCAACCCACCCCCCCTCATACGCCAATTCCCCCTCGCTCCGTTTTTTGAGCGAGGGGGAATTGGCGTATGCGGCTCCAGAAGCAGCGAGACTCGACGCTAAATACAGCGAGTTTTCTGCATTAGCCGCGGGTCTCGCTGTTTTGGGGAATTCTCGCCGTCCTGTGACGGCGAGGATTTCCACAGAAAGTTAAAAAGGGCGAGCGACCGGCGCGGGAGTTAAACAGCGAGGATCGCTGGTTTTCTGCAATCCTCGCTGTTTAACCCCCTCGCCGGCCGCATTGAATACATGCCTGAGTGTTTTAGCGAATTCAACGGCTTTAGAAAAAAAAATAATGCATATCCTTGACTAAAGTTATTTTGAGCCATTTTTACCTGGTTAGACGCACAAGTCGTCTTTAGGTTCAAATTCATAATCGGCCGTCTCATCTTGGGTGTCCTGTCCAGTCTGGCTACAACTGTCCGCACCATCTGACAGGACTTCTTCATCTCCAGGGGATGACTTGTTCCAGTCTTTTGACTCATTCTCGGTATCATGCTTATCTTGATCATCTCCATCGTCTTCTTGATCGTCTTGATTCTCCAGCTGATTTAAAGCAGCTTGGTCATGCATTTCTGCAAAATACTCCTTAATTTGTTCTGAACCCATTTTAGACTTATTCACCAGTAATTCAATGTCTTCCTCGTGTAACTGGTTGTACTCCTGGAAATAATGCGTGAGAATGTCTTTACCCATTTTTGTGGCTGCCACCATCTTCACGAACTTCCTCCTCTCTTCTAGGGCACGTTCGTAATGTTTCCGGTATTGCTCCATCCACCTCAAACTTCCATTTCGGAGGACGCATCTGTTATCCTTGAACCACTTTACTATTTCCGTCCTAACAAGCCCGGTCTGTGCGGCTAGCTGATCATATTCCTGTGGTGATGGCCACTGTGTCTTGGCAAAAGTACTCTTTAACAGATGGAGCTGTTCCTGTTTAGACTTGCACTGCGCTAAAGGAGAAGACCAAGAACTGGATAAATTACCAGATTGGGCAGTTGTGCCGTTCACAAGTCCATCGTTTATGGTGTCTGAGCCCATGGAATCCAAAACGGCTTGTTCCATGGAATCTCTAATCTTTCTTCTATCCGAAAACCACAAGTCTATCTCTCTTCTCGATAACTTAGTGTCTGCTCGTAGTTGGTCCATTTCAGCTTGCGTTGGAGAGGAGCTCTTCAGAAAAAAGTTTTCAAGACAATCAAGCTGCTCGTTTGTAATGGAGTTAACTTTGGAGTTTGCCAACTCTCTATAATGGTAAGGTCGTCGCGTTCTGGACGACAGACGGTCTTTTGCGATAGTTTCGCTGGTAATATGAACAATCCCTCTCTGGCTTCTATACCTATGATCACTGAACCACTTCTTTATTTCACTCCTAGAGAGCCCAGTAGCATCTATTAATCTGTAAACTTCTGGATCGTCAGGGAACTGGCTAAGTACAAAGCTTGCTTTCAGAATAGAGATTTGCTCGTTGGTCTTTTTCCTTTCATGACGAGAGGAGGAGGACAGCGCATTCAATTTGGGGGTGGATGGTGATGACGTCTGTCCAGTGCTTTGACGTTTTGTCTCAGTAGCCTCTTGTGGACTTTGTAAGGCGCGCTTCAGGGTTGGACTTGGGGCACTAGTAACATTGCTGGTAAACGAATGGACTGAAGGGACAGTCACTGTAGGCGTGTTAGTCACTTGAGTAAAGACCAGTCCAGTCTGGCCAAGAATTTGAAAGGGCAATGCCGTCTGGGTAATATTCTGTCCAATTTTAGCGGTAGTCGTCAACGGGCCCGGTAAAACCGTAAAAGTTTGTGGAACAGACTGAATAGTCCCATTGAACATTTTCTTTCTGGCTTCTTCTACCTCTTCTGGAGACCAACTTATGCCATGTTTCAGTCTCTGGGTAGCAAACCAAATTCTTATTTGTTCCTCAGGATGTTTCGAGGCCGCAGTTAACCAAGACAGCTCCGCCTGCGTTGGGTAAGGAAACTTATTAAAGGAACTGATCAAGGTTGCGTTTGTGTCAAGAGCCGAATTGTACTTGTTGCTGTTCAAGGGTACCGGGATTTTTGGAAGGAGGTGAATGTTGGGTGGAAGTTGAACAGATGGCATGACATGAGTTAAAGAATCATGAGAAAGTCCGTTCGTATCTGGAAGAGAAGAGTTGATTCCACACTGGTGATCATGCATAGACTCCTCAGCCTTCCTTTTTCTCATATCTGAACGGCTTCTCCCCATTTTCATGATGGGCATTTTGCTTATTGAAATTCCAGACATGTCATCAGCATCCATGTGGTCATGGGCGCTGGACAAATCTACACCACTCTCTATCGACTGTTCTAAAATGGTTTGATTATTGCGTTTCATCAGCTTTAATTTGAAGTTGCTCTCTCCCGGATGATAATTTGAATTGTGTTCAGATAAAGAATCATATTTTTTGGTTGTAAAGTTACATTCAGCACAAACATAAAGGGGGTTGAGAATGACGTTTGGGTGCTGCATGTCCACGTGTTCTGTAAACTCGTTGAGATTCTGAGTTACGTAAGGACAGTATTTGCATTCGTAGCCACCTTGGAGTTTTTTAGATGGATTTTCAGCAGGTGGTTTATCCTCCACCGCTTCAGAATCCTCAGCGGCCTTCTTATCGGCAGCCCAATCGTTCTTTGTCTCCGCACTGGAGGCAGCAGAATCACCACCGCCTAGAATGTCAATGTCTTGGTCATCCTGATCCACAAGCTCAGTGGCCCGTACCATGCATGGCGTTGTGGACTTTCTTTTACTGGCCATGTTGATTGGTTGCTAGATGTCTACCAGCCAATGAGTCCAAATGGATATTGAACAAAAAAAAAGGTGAAGTGTTTGTAAACAGTGGACAGTTTAAACTCCACAGATCATCCAGGCTGAATTTCGGAGGCTCTCCTGACTTGGCATGGGGTTAGCAATTGCGAAGCGCACCTGAAGGGGCAGAAAAAATTAAAGTTAGCGAACTCAAAATGAAAACATACCAAGTCTCTATGCTCACAATTAAAACAAAATAATTCCAGCATTGCAGATAATTTAATTGCCACCTTTGTACCTTACAACCCATTTGCAATTGTGTTATTTAATTTGTAGATACAAGTATAAAAAAGGCAAGTTGTTTCTACATATGGAATAACACCTTACAAAACCTTAAAACACTGTATGGATTGCGTCTGTAGGTTTATCCAGGGGTAAGTTGCATACCATAGTTTGCCCGGGACTAAACTTGATACATAAAACTACATCCTATACAAACACACAGGGGCAGATTTTTTTTTTAAACCCTGGTGAAGTGATAAAGTGGTCGATTAAAACGCAACAGCCAATCAGCTCCTAGCTGTCATTTTGCAAACCCTGCCTGTAACTTGATAGTTGAGCTGATTGTGATAAAGTGGAAGGTTGATAAACCGGATGCCATAAATATATGACTGAGGGGCACAGAAAAATGCTGTAAGATCCAGCTGTTCGTTCAAGTTGCAGGAAGATATGTGCAGGACAATACATAGACATCTGAAGGTGGACTTTAGCTGACTATATATCCTTACTAGTCCAATCCAAACCACTTCCTTCTGTACAGGAACGAGGCGGTTCTCAGTGTCTCTTTCCATCGCAGTACAGTAAGAGTTTACAGAAACATTATGTCTCCCCAAGGGGAAGATCTCATTTCAAATATTGACTTGGAAACCAAGTAGAACGCCATGAAAAGCTCATTTGTGTTTGATGCAAGATTCATTTGAGGTTTGTTTAAATGCAGTGATAGGTTGCATATTGCCGTGGGGTGCGAGGAAGATTTTTGCCAACTTTTATTACTATGCGGCGTTCCTCATTTTGCTTAGCGATCAACAAATTTATCTTTGCATTAAAACGGTTAAGTGTTTGTTTCAACCCCTGAGACGGGCATGTGCCAAACCACAGCATTCTGCTGGTAACCATACAAGGCTTTCTGGGAAAGGCATACTGAATGGGGATGAAACCGCTGGACTTTAATCTAGAGCAGCATTTAGGAGACCATTGATCGTCAAGATACAGAAGCCTTTTAGCTAAACGCCATATTGGGGGGGACAAGCTAACAAACTAAACATAAAAAAAGCTGCCAAGATTGGCCCAAAAGAAAATCCCGTACACACTGGGCGATATAACGAGCAATATCGCTCATGTCAGACCTTCCAAGCAATAAATCGATCAGTGTGTATGCCTCCACCAACGGATGATCCCGGAAGTGGTTAACGATCCCCCCTGTCCTTTGTGCATATACAGACAAGGAAGCGGATCTTTGAAACATGCCCCTGACATTTGCTGGAATTCTCCCAGTTCCCAAATGCAAGCAGCATTTCAATCATGCTGTGTCGTTTGGGGGGGCACCAGATCTGCACATGCGCAATGCAGCTCCTGCACAGATCACAACACACAGCGTTAGATATTTACGTGAATATCGGAAGTTACAAATCTCACATGGTTACATTTGGGCTGTTGAAGGGCATTCAAACTATATTAGCCAGCCTGCATGGAGTTTGCATTATAAGATGGAACATGCGCAGAGAGAGAGTTAGATTTGGGTGGGGTTTGTACTTCAAAACTGAAACTATAATTAAAATAAAATCTATATTGCAGTATTAAAATAAATTAGCCGCACAAATCTAACTCTCTGCACATGGTTTTGTCCAGTGCTATTTTTCAGCAGGAACTCCGTTCCTGAACCTCTAATTTGATCCACCCCCAGACCTGGAGTTCCTGGACCTATTTTTCCCATAAAAATAGTACTGGTTTTGTCCATTACAGAGAATTTGCTTTTGCGAGTGAAGCAGAATCACACCCTAAGTGTGTAATAAGCCTTGGAGAGAGTACTAGCCAATCAGCTCCTACCTCAACTGTCATTTCCAAATACAGCCTGTAACTTGGCAGTAAGGAGCTCACTGGCTGGTACTTTCTCTCTCTCCACAGCGTTAGTACATAGGCCCCAAGGTACCAGTCAGTCAGACACTTTCTGACATTTTACAGGGTTACTAGAAAAATGACTCAAGCTGAAATGATTGCTAGGAGCAACTTCTCATCTCTCCAAGACTTAATAAAATGTCTAAGTGGCTGATTCGATTTTGGGAGCAAGTAACTGCACTGCGGGTGGGGCAGATGTAACCTGTGCAAAGAGATTTAGATATGGGAGGGGGTGTCTGGGTACAGCATATAATAAAAGTATTCCATGTTTTTACAGCCATAATATATTTTCAAAGGGGCCTGCCAACCTGGGCTCCAAGGTTCAGAGGGACCCCGAGACTCCGTCCCAGAGAAGGAACCCAACAGCGGCAGCTGCAGATAGGTAATGGGGACCAGTGTTAACCACTCTCATAAGGCTGTGCTGAGGGGTCAGATGCATAATGTGCTGAGCTCTGATTGGAGGAGTCTGTCACATGCTCCTCTGACCTGTGCAGATTAGCAGGCTCATGGGAGGGACACTGATGCTCTGCTGTGACCACATGGGGGCAATAGCATGTAGGAAGATGTAGGGTTCTACAGAGTGTGTGTGTGTGTGTGTGTTGGGGGTGCTACAATGTGTGGGCGCTGCAGTTTCTATTGCCCTTCCTGGTCATGGGAAATGAGCCCCAAACTGAAACAAATACAGTATTGAAAAATTGAAATAGGAAAAGTTAAAATAGGAAAATTTTCAGTAACCAAAGGTTCCACACACCGCTGTGATGCTGGGGGGAGCGGTATTTCCTGTGCACAGCCTGTCTATAGGTGTACAAACACACTCATAATGAACCACTTCAAGTCTAAAAATAGGCTTTTGAAATACCGCAAATGCTGGTGACAAATCATACCGCGGCTTACATACATAGACCAATAACAACTAGCATTGTCTCTTGTGGATATAGATTTTTTCCAGCGTACATTAAAGGAGCATGTGCTTTCCAGGGAGTAACCAGCCCCATCTGCTATACTCAGAGGACGTCTCATGGTACAGGTGATCAACGCTGCGTCAGGCAGGCTGAAGTTGTCACGCCAACCTAGGCTGTCCCACAATACGCGTAAATACAGGGTTTACCCCGCAAGGGCCCACAGCAAGGAAATGAGTGATTTCAGGGAGCGGTGCGAATGGCATTACACAGCCCCAATATGTATCCAAATCTTCGTTTTCACATTTGAAACGCTCATAATATTATTAATAAGAAGAATCACATTAGGAGGAGATCTGCATTTTGTGGGAACAGCACCAAAAAAAATAAAAAAAAATAAAAAAAAAATGTTCCCCAAAGCATACCGAATGATGTCAGTAACCAGATTTAAAAACAAAGTCAAGGCGTCATGGAAGATCCCTATACTGGCTGGGTAGCTCTGTGGTGACACTATTACATTCGCTATTACTAATGATCTCACTTAAGGTGCGTACACACGGGGCAATATGATCGCTGGCAATATATTGCTCAGCAATCATATTGCCCCGTGTCCCGTTTTCATCTGCGACCAGAGATGGTCGCAGATGAAAATGTAAACACTGCTGGGTGAAGAGGCAGGGGATGTTGCTGGTCGGAGGAGCATGCTCCTCCGACCAGCGACCATTCAGGGGCTGAAAACGGGAGCGCGCACCCGGCGATTTATCGCTGGTGCACACTCCAATCACTGGCAATATGGTCGCTCAGCGACCATATTCCCAGTGATTTCAGCCCCTATCGCTGCCGTGTGTACACAGAATAACACTACTCCCTTTCATGGTTTAATTCCATTCATCACCTTCCGTATCCCGTACATAGCGCTGACTTCAAATAACATTTAACACACTAGTTTTTATTCACTGGCATGCTTTTCTGGCTTATGCTGTTTTTTTGGGGTGCAGCACCCCACACCTAGATATAGCAAAAGGGACCCCCAATACTCAGAAAAGCCTTGATGGTCAGCTTGGGGGCTTACCCATGTATTTGCAAATATATGTAACCAAGATCTCTGAAGTGTACTTCTGCTGTGTACACACGGTGCGATTTGGTCGCCAAGCGATTTTGGCTTAAAATCACTCAGCAATATATTGCTCAGTGTACCGTTTTCATCAGCGACCAGCGATTTTGGCTAACAAATTGCAATCTATTCTGTCTGTATTTTGACGCCAGGAGCGCGCTCCTGGCGATTTATCTTCCACAGCACATGAAATCACTGGCAATATGGTCGCTCAGCAACCATATTGCCAGCGATATGTGCTGAAATCGGCCGCGTGTGTACACAGCTTAACAGGTCTGGTTACGGATATCATTGTGTGCTTGTTTTTTCTTACTCAAGGTTATCCCTCCCTTTCATGCACCTGAGTGATATCACTAAACTGATTAAGCACCTGCCAGTATATATATGCCCATTTTAAAAAAGGACCAGCGAGTGGAAACCAAACAACCACAGCAGCAATAACGTACAGTTTGCTATACGCAGCTACAAAACACTCAAGTAAGAATAAGAAAAAATACAAGAGGGTGTGTGATGCATTTAGGAGCTAATAGAGATTCTGCAATCACCGTAATAAGATCGATTTTATTCTTTTTTTTTAAATATGTAAAATATATAAAATCTGCCATTCCAGCATGGCTTCTATTCGGTACCGAGCAGAACCCACACTGTGTTTTTTGCATGATAACATCCATCCTCCTCTACAACATCTTAGTCTCCCAGAAAGAAACGTAAATCCCTGAACACCAACTGGCATCTGCAGCCACCTCGGGCTTCCTAATAAGTGGGGACATTTAACACCAAATCCGTCACTGGCCAATGATTTTTAAGAAAATGGAATGGAGGGAGAACGGGAGGGGAGGGGTGGAGCACAAAACGGAGGGGGGGGGGGGGGGGGGAGACTGAAATAAAAAAAGCAAAATAAAAGACTGATTAGCTTTCCACCTGAAGCCGAAGTCAGTTTGGCGCAGTCAGCTCCTGTGTTCCTGTAAGCCGCAGCGGTGCTCAGATTCATAGATGCACAGCAGATGGTGCAGAGGTACCTCTGTGCTGTAATACAGGGGGCTCAACATCTGGAGGGCAGGAAATGTGAGCACTGCTTGACGGAACACAACAGTGATCAAATCATCCCCATCTTTCGGTATGAAGCAGTAATATTAGGCAATGTCCTGTGCCTGCGTCTGATCAACGCCGGTCACCTCTCAGAAGGAAAACATAGCTTGTACCAAGTATGCACGGTTAGCGTTCGCCCCCGACACCGCATCGGTAGTAGTGTCAGACTTTAGGGGCGCTAACGATGAGTTACAAGTGCTAAAATGGATTTTTTGAAACATTCCTTTTAACTCTGCGAGACCACAGGATACAGATGGTCATCGGAAAGGGCTCTAGTATATTCTGCCTCCATGCCCTTGTGGATGGTAGGGTATGAAATACGGCTTGCTTTGGAAAAACTCATGTTGACCTTTTAACTGTCACTCTTACCTAATGCTTGTGTCGATCTTCTGGGCCTGTCGACCTGTTTCTTGTGTCAACCTAATGTATTTTGACCTAGTGAATGTTTCCCGTTTTAGCCCCCACTACATCAGTGACGGACACCAGTGTGATGGTTATGAAGCAGGAGTGCGGAAGCTGGCAGGCCGGCACTTACTGCCGTATCTTTCACTGGAACGTAAATCAGACAATGGAACAGGATGTTCTGCTCACAGCCTTTGGTTGTTGCCTAATCAGCACCTATGTAATACAATAACAAAACAGAGAAAACCTATATGAACCCTCCAACTTCACATGCTGCAGACACGTTTCAGGACGCCAGGCTACCCTATATCCCCACTGGCACAACTGCCGAGGACCATTGCCTGCCGGGGAAACTCCGGGCTTCCAAAGGGACGGTTATACAGATTATAGACACAGGCTACCTGCTAAATGCACCTGGGGCTATATATGTAATGTACCCTAAGAGCACGTATGCTGCAGAGACGCAAAGACAGTGGGAAATGGGTTTTATTGTCTCACGGCCTGTGGGTGGTCACTAACATGGGCTGCGGACAGTCCGTATACAGCTAGAACTACCGTAGGATGGTTATCACACACTGGGTGCAACTCGTCACACTACAGACCTGCCATCTACCACTGCTGTACTGCAGTGACACCTGGTGGCTGTGGAGGGAATTGGAGGACACTGAGCTCATGGTCAGAACAGGACGTATGCTGTGCAACTAGGGTGGCCAATCCCGGGATCGGCGGGATCCCAGGATTTGGTCCCAATATGTCCGGGATTTCAATCCCGGGATTGGATTGTGCATTCCATTGCCGGGCAGCAAAGAAAAGGAACCAACCGAAGTTGGTATGGAGCGCTTACCAGGGGTGGTTTTAATCAAATAGCTGCTGCAGGCAAAGGGTATCACCAACGCGTTTCGCAGTTCTCAGACTGCTTTGTCAAGGTGACCTTGACAAAGCAGTCTGAAAACTGCGAAACGCGTTGGTGATACCCTTTGCTGGACCCATCTCACCCCCAATACTATCACTTGCTCCAAGGACTGCTTCACCTGCTTAAAACCTCTGATCAACAGCCGACCTTCACGAGAGTCTCAAGCCAACATTCCTTGTTTGGACACCTGATTCCTACATCAGCGGGACTCCCGATTAGGCTAATTCTACACTTGCCATCGGTTGTAGTCTACTTCAACATCTCCGCTACAGGATACCATTCAAGTGGCCGTAAAAGGACTCATTCCCCCCCCCCCCACCAATTTCTTTGGATCAGAGCAGGTTTCAACATCGTCCAGTACTGGTGAATATAATTGGGTCCAGTCTCACTATATACTTTGTCATTGTTTTTCACAAATTGGTTCAATTAATGTAATTTTTATTCTTGTTTTTATTGTGTAATAAATTTTCTACATTGTAAAACTAGCGCTGCTATACCCTTTATTTACATTGCCGGGCAGCGTCTGAGCACCCGACCTCTGGGCGGGATGTATTAACATCTGTAACTCGCTCTGTCGGATGGCGAGCGGGTTCCCGTGACTTGTTCTGCGGAGAGGCTGGGCGGCGAGCGGCTTTCATCGCGACCTATGGGTCACGCTGCGCAGGCCACAGCGCTGAACATCCCGCGCTGGAACACGCTCCCGGCGCCTGAACTCTCCCAGCCACACAACGCAATCCTCTCCATCCGGAGGCGCAGCCGCCGCCTGCCCCGCTCCACCTCACCTCATATGGCTCCACTGAAGTAAGGGGGACGGGCGGTTTTCTTTTAGGGATACCAATCCCGGGATTGAGCATTTTTCAATCCTGATTCCCGGGATCAGCATCCCTATGTGCAACATGGCCCAACGTACACACACCAGGAGAGATTGATGAATCAGTGTTTACATGCAATAATGATCCGATCATCGGCACGTAGCAGCCAAAACCGTCAGACCGGGCAACGTTTTCCTACTCTTGAGCTGTTTTAGTGGGCCGGGGCTTTTCCCTGTAATTAGCGGACAGGAGTGGAACCCACTGTGGGCTTCTGTTGCTGTAGTCCGGCAACTACAAGGTCCAAAGGACTGTGTGTTCCTTCCTGTCCAGCTTCAAGCAGTTTTAGCATTACCCAATAGCAAAACTGTGGCAAAGCATGATGGGAATGGTAGACTCACAACAGCTGGAGGGCCATAGTTTGGACATGCCTGTCCTAGGGCACATGTGGTCTGCAATACATCCGCACTGTATTCTGTTTGGAACAAGACATGGTTGGGGGGAAGCTTAAACAGAACACAAAACCGTACACAATAAAATTAGGTGGAAGTAGGCATACCATGGGCCAAATGTCATAGGGTGAGACTTTCAGAAAGTGACAGATTTTGGAAGAGTTTTCCAATTTTATTTAAAGCGGCAATCATTTACACTGCAAAACCAGGGTGATTTTGCCATGTAATTGATTGCTGCTTAAAAAAAAAAAAAAAAAAAAATCCCAAAATCTCTCACTTTCAAAAACTTTCACCCTATAAACAGACGTCACAAAGAAAATAGTCTGAACTTATAATTGCCCATCGCGGTAATTTACAATGCACTTTCATGTCTTCGCATTTTTGCCTCAATTAAAGAAAAATATGAAAAAGGTTCTAAAACTAAAAATGATATCTAAATGCAAAGACTGTATTGCAAAGAAAATAAATTGCAACGTCTAATTCGTTCCCTTGACTGAACCTATTCAAATGTATTCCTCGAAAGTTCATACAACCAAACACGGGGGGGTCCCTACACATTTCTGTTCGCAGGGTAGACTGATCATTCTGGATGAAAGGAAGAACGGTGAGGTTTTCTGCCGCAGCAGCAATATTTAACGAAGCAGAATTAAATGTGAAAAGTAGGCCACGGCCTGAGCTAGTGACCTGAGGAGCATTTTATAGGCCCTGACAGGTCCAGAGAACGGGGACTGATGTAATCTGCCTCCAGTCCGGTCTAGGGCTGGGGGGAGATTCCATCCACCCCCCGACAGATGTGCACGACCTTGATCACTGATGCAGAAGCAACGCCAGTAGATACGTGTGCGAGAAAAGACAGCGTATTTGTTGGTAAAGCGAACACAGAAGCTAACAGCTATAAAAAGAGCAACTAACAACATTTACAAACACTTCTTCAGCTGCACGATGGACCAGAGTCTTCTACATGTGGGAGAACGGTTGGTGGGAGGGATTCTGGTATACAAAACAAGAAGCGGTTTAAATTCAGATAGAGCCGGGTGCTGATTGGACAGAATTGTGACACAGGATAAACCCATTGTTCTGCTATTGGTGCGTAGGGTAAAATATATAGATTTTAGCTGCAGACCATGAATACACTCTCTAAATACAAAAGCACTTAGCATTAATGTATTGCACTTCCCAAAAACCATTCACGATGGGAGAGGAGACGGGACATTACTGCGACTGAGTCACAGCAGTTATTGGGGCTGAGTCACAGCATTGCCTGGAAATGACCATGATATCACCAGTCTGCCAGTGATGTCAGAGGGAGAAGGGGGAGGAGGGTGTGCTGTCTCTCCACAATCCGCAAACCCAGGATACAACGAGTGACTCTGGTTACTGTAGTCACTCTGCTCTGGTCTAGGAAACGTAAGGGCCATTCTGAGCTACTTGTGTGGAGCATCAAAGGGGAACATCTGCTCTTACACTGAGCCCCAATAGCGTGGTCACTGAATTCCCATAAAATACAGATACGGGGCCGCATCCCTTTATCCAGTAGCCCCTAAAACCTTACCCATTTCATGTGCCAGCAGCTGTCTTTTATATGCAGAGATTAATAAATAAATAAAAAAAGGGGCAATTGCCATTTTTTATATCTTTATCAATGAAACTACGCAATACAGAATCAGAGATCTCCTCCCACCCCTCAACTTTTATCCAGGATTTCACAACAAAGCACCCCCCCCCCCCCCCTCCCCTCCATGGAAGGAATCCCCTACAAACACTTAAGAGGAACGAGCCAATTAATAAATAAACGGTCCTCTAGAAACTGTATATACAAAGTGTGCGGCTAGCCCTCCCCCCAAACTACAGGCACTCAAACAGGAAGACACGGTGGGTCTCCTATATACGCTCACACTTCCTACAAACCATCCATCTATTGATAGCAACCACATCCACAAACACGTACCCCAGATTGTACCTTGTGTATGAAGCAGCCCCTTATTTCAGACGGGTCCGGCCACATTCCACATCCTATTCATAACCTGAGCGACAAAACGGAAAGAAAAAAAAAAAAGGTTATTTATTTTAAAAGTAGCATATAAACAATATCTAGTTCTGCTAACACAAATATTCACACCGAGTGTCTTTTTGTTGAAGGACTATGCGTCTGAATCACGATGAGACAAAATCACTTTGCGAGACTGCACTGATTAATCTCATGGGCAACGCTTGTATATTTAAGTGTGCGACAGAGTCTGAGGTCATGGTGTACTAAGCTTCGCATCTATGATAGGGTGCATACCAGAAAGAACCCCACATGCTTTTATTGTTATAGGTGGCGTTACCCAATGGGTCCATGCACCGAAGTGCATCACATTCTGGAGCTGCGTATGTACCCAAATGCACTAAACCCCCCCCCCCCCCCCAAACAATAGAGGATTTTCTTAAGTTTTTAAAACATTTTCTGTTTCGATACATCCCACATCTGTATACAGCGTCTTCTTCTCACGCCATGTTCTATAATGCTTCATACAGACATACAAGTGTCACACACGGTTTTGTTACATTGAGATTCAGGCACACATTCATGTATGTAAAAAAAATAAAACACTCAGTGCGGCTCACTCGCACCAGGAATCTTGCAGAGCATGGTGTCTTGAAGCTACAAATATGAGGACACATCTGTACTCCATCCCACCACAACATTACATCCCCGATTCTTCCCGAATACATTTTCCTGATTTCAAAACACAAAATCTTCCCAGTTAAATATTGTGGGGGGGGCATTTAAACTGTACAGTTCAATTTTGATCTGTTATTTTTTACCATTGGCGTTAGCGATTTATTCCTGGTGTGGACACAACTGTGTACAAGATAATTCTAGCAGCCATAGTGGACATTTGGTACTTCTTTACTTTCACGGCTTCTACGCTCGCCACAAACTATGTAAAATAAAGGAACTTAACGCCATGCCAACATGGATAGTTCATACCTCCACTATCCATGTTGGCATGGAGTTGATTTTAAATAGCGTGGCGAGCCACCGAGCCCGCAAGGGGACTCAGACGCACGGCGCCATGCTGGCGCCGTGAAAGTAAAGAAGTACCGGACATTTAAATAAAGCTCAATAATTACCCCAAAGGCGGAATTTTATTTATATTTCGAACGAAACCTGACAAAAGCTTGCATTAACACCAACGTGGTAAATACGGGCGGAGACTCCGGGTGGAGTAATGTACAGACACCTTACAAAGCGCAACGTCAGGGTTACGTAATGGCCTAGATTAAAGAACTACAATGGCAACCATAGATGCCTGCTTTTCCTGTCTATCCGCATCAGGGGCGCGCTCACTACAGGTTGTATATACCCACAGGGGTAACTCATAGATTTTATAGGACAGAATTAAACAGCGCAGAAATAAGCCTTACAGAAGGCCAGAAGCATCAAGCTTCAAAAAGTGATAAAATGGAGAGTGATAAACAGCCAGCTCCTGCCTGCCATGTTACAGACTGGGTTTACAAAAAATTACAGGAAGGAGCTGGTTGGCTGGTTTTTAAAAGCGCTCCACTTTATCACTTTTCAAAGCTTGATGGCGGAGGACTCATTTGTTGAGCACTGCCTCATCTCCCTTATATAATGTGCCCGGTGGGAATTCAGGGGCAGATGTATTAGGCCTGGTGAAGAGATAAAATGGTAGGTGACAACGAACCAGCCAACAAACTGTCATTTTTCAAACAAAGCTGTTTCAAACAAGCTGGTGCATTACCGCCTTCCATTTTATTTCCACTTTCTCTCTTCACCAGGCCTAATACATCTGCCCCACAACCTTTTTGTGGCGTTGAGAACAAGTGCCACTGCCCATTATTTCTCCTCACACCCTCCAGAGGCAGGCTGGCAGAAATCCCACCATAGTCTGGTTTATGGTCGCCCAAATAAAGCGCTACAAGCAGGGCCTTAAATAGGGGGGGGCTGGGAGGTCACGCGCACTGGGCGCTACATGGGGGAGCGCTGGAAGCAACTACGCTATTTGCCCGGCGGGAAGCAGATTTTGAAAAGACTTGCCGGACGCTGATTGGCTGAATTGTCTCGGCCAATCAGCGTTCGGCAAGTCTTTTCAAAATCAGCAGCACTTCCTGCCTCCAGGCAAATAGCGTAGCTTGCTAAGTTGCTACAAGTGCAAGTCGCCGCGGCGCTGCCCGTCCCTGCACCCCGCCGCACAACAGGTATGTGGGCGCAGGGTTCGCTCAGCCTCCGGCAAGGTAGTCATTTGGTCCATCCCAAGTCAGGGGGTAGGGGGCGAACAAATGACTGCCTTGCCCCGGAAACCCTAGTTTCGGACCTGCTATAAGTAATGAAAGTGGCCCTTGCAATAAGCAGCAAAACTATTGACCATCTACCATCGGGAAACCCAAAAAAACGTCATTAGAGTGAAAACAGCCGGTGCGACATGAAGGCCCTTCAGCCTGGGATTGGCGTCTCATGTTCTTTGCAAACTCTGAAGTCTCTCCCCAGTTATCTATCTAACCCAGATGTTTCGGTGTGCATGGCAGAAAGTGCCAGTTATGTACAAAAGGATACACAGGGGCAACACATTTTACATAAAAAAAAAAACAAATAAAAAAAAAACCCAACACATTGTATAAAGTTGTGGCACGCCATATGCATTGTGGCTTTTCGCAAGCCCGACCACCATTCTCTCCACTCAGATTAGCATTTAAATAAGGCCAGACAGTGCGGCTATTTTGCAGCCGTATTAACAATCTCCTTAGACGTGCGATCTAAACGGAATGTATGCAAGGATCATTTCACTCGTGACAAAGCACCACAGTGTCCACCAAGGAACGGCGTCCCTCTGGACTACAATAGAAATGTTTTGGTTGGTTGCCTGGGGCCCAGACTACATTGAACCCCCCCCCCTGCTTCCCTGTTAAAACCTCGATGTTAGTAGGATAGAAAAACATCCACGTCTGTCTCTTCAAGTGGGGGGGATTTATGTCTCTTTAGTGCAAAAAGATTCAAAAGAAAAAAAAAAAAAAAGTTTTCCAAACTTCTGGTCCGTAACTATAGACAAAAAAGAAAAAAAAAGCAATCACACGAAATGATGATTTGTGATGGATAACATAATAGAGCATTCCGCCCATTGTCACAACAACTCGCTCAGTGACAAACACTAGCTGAGGGGACATGGATGCTCTGGAAGTTTAAGATTATACAAGAAAAAAAAAAGTGCACTGGGAGTACTTTCGTTGACAGCAAGTTATATTTGACTTAATCACAGCAGCCTAAAGACTATTGACCAGCAAACAGTGAGGGAAATATCCAAATTACGTAAAGATTATGTGAGAAAAATAGAAGTATTTAACAAGGTTTCTATAAAAAAAAAAAAAAAAAAAAAAAAGAGCATTACAACCCCGCAGCAAGTCTGTACCCTGTATATAGGCGATTGTTCCAACTGGGGTGGGTGTGCCAATTAGCCTTGTGACTCCAAAACACTATACAGATTGGTTCAAGTGCTGTTTGATTCAACGGCTACGAGCTCATTCCACACAACAAAACCCCCCCCCCCCCCGGACGCCAAACTTGCAGTAACGCTCCAATGGATAATTCAGGCTATTATGGAGAGCTCACTGCCAGCTCACACAGGCTCCTGAGAGCTGGGGGGTACAGAACACCACAAGGCGCAGTTAGTTAGAGAACCATCAAGCCAACGCAATGCTACATTATTTTTCAAACACTGAGGTAGATGTATGAAGCTGTGATCAGGGAGGAGAAGAGAGTCAGAGGAGAAGTAGCCGCCCATGGCAACCAATCAGCACGGAAGTAACAATTATCATTTGCAAAATATAAAATTATACAGAGCAGCTGATTGGTTGCTATGGGCCACTTCCCCTCCCTTATCACTGCTTCATACACCTACCCCCACAGTCCGTAACATGTCGGCAGCAGATTGGTCACTACTTTATCTCTCTCCAGGCCTTGATAAATATTCCCTTACGCGCATGTCACATGCACTTGTCAACGCAGCCATGCAAGGTCGCAAAGCACGGTCAGGTAGGGTGAGAAACTATACATCTGGCCCAAGCAAACGCTGCAGTCATCAGTTGGAGAACTACAAGTGCCAGCCAACCTGCTGCATTTCACCGAGCCAATGGATTTAGCATTACAGATTACCCTGTCCTCAGCCAATTTGCAAACTGCTGTGCGTGGCGTCATTGGCCTTACACCAAATGTACTCTGCCACCTTCAGAGATCGCTGCACAACTCCCAACCCGAGACCTACAAGATGCCCCAGTTACGTATGTCACAACGAATCCAACCTAACCGGAGCCCGTCCTGTCTGTTGCCACCACAGAACATGGCAGTGACATCATGCAGATGCCCGGGGGCTGGATCTCCCGTCACAAGTGACTTATGTGAAAGCATCCAATGCATTGTATTCCCTGGAGGAAAGATACGACACACCAGAGAGGCGTGCATTATTGTGCACACAGGAAGCAGACAGCCACTAGGCCCATACACACTGGGCGACTGAGCTGAAAGTCGCTCAAAACAGAAGGTTTGAGCGGCTTTCAGCTCAAAGCCGCCCAAGTGTGTATGCCATGGTGATGAGCGGTGAGCGCTGCTGCGCGCTCCTGCAACACCGCCGGGAAAGCTGTTCATCTGCTGGTTATACCAGCAGATAAGCGGCTTTCAGGACGGCTTTGCATAGCGCTCCGCTACTTAAGGCCGCCACCCCCCCCCTCCCCTCCGTCAGTACCGGGCAGGGGGAAAGCCGTTCAGTGTGTATGCACTGAGCGGCTTTCCCTGCAGCGATGATAGTGGTCATCGCTGTCCATACACGCTGGGCATAGTCGCCCAGTGTGTATGGACTATTACCAGTACAGAGCGAGATGCACGTCAGACACAGATAATACGCGTCTACGTAGAGATGCATCAGGAGCCTGCACTGATTAATGCAATATGCAACACATTCTCAATCTGTATACTAAAACCCCTTTTCCACTAGTAAAAGTAATACTGGATATTTTGCGTGGAATTGCATCGACCCAGGATTTTTGCTAGTGGAAACGCATCCTTGTTAAAAATTCCAGATCGAGTGACCCAGGACTCCTACCCAGGTGGTTATCTGGGTTGGACCCGGGATGCTCAGTGGAAAGGCTCCCGGGATATTTGAAAAACAGAGCTGATGGGAGCTTCTGGGCCATTTTTATGTGCACTTTGTACATGTCTAGGTACACCAGTGGCTCAGGTATACGGCAAACAGTTTTCAAAAACGGATTACATGTCTTATGTGAAGACACTTTTGAAAAAGGTTTCATATTGAATATTGGGACTAAAATAATTGCAAACTTTTGCAAAGAAATATTTGTGGTCTCGTCTTTAACCCCTTCAGCGGTGGGTTTATTTTTTTGGCAGCGCTCCCCACTGGGTGCTTGTCATAAGCCGGCGCCGAGGACTTCAATAGAAAAGCTGGGGGAGGCGCGGCAGAGGGGAGGGAGCCGGGCAGCGCTGAAGCTGCCCGAGTTCATCGACTGAACTCAGCAGCGCTGCCCGGCTCTAAACAGTGGCAATCCCGAGAATTTTCCGGGCTTGCCAGACTGGGCACTGAGGCACAGCCTTGAAAATTCTCGGGATTGCCACTGAAGGGGTTAAATCAGGAAAGGTTTTCTCTAATGGTGGCCCTGTTGGGTAATGGTGGCCCTCTTGTGACCTCTCCCTTGTCATAGCCCTTTAAAAAGGAAATTTCTTATGTAATCCATAGGAAACAACAGGGATTACCCGGTGTCAGTGTGAATGAAGCTGACCCAGCAATATCCCGGGAAGCAGTGCAGTGGAAATGAGTCTCAACCTAGGTGCACAAGTTCCTGGGTCCGACCCGGGTCTCTAGTGGAAAAGGGGTATAAAGGCTTTTATTAGGTTTATTAGGCTATCCTATTAAGACAAAAAAAAACTTTTTGCATGAAAACAGGGCTGCTTTCATGGATTTTGTTTCGCCTGCCTGGGGCAGGCAAAACAAAATACCAGCTAAGCGGTGGCTTGCGCCCACTTTTCATGACTAATTGGATAACCCCGGGGCGAATGATCTATTAGTAGCGAGAAAACATCATGGCTAATTGTATAATTAAATGTATAATATAGGGTAGAGAAACGAAAATAGACACGCACTAGCACGCGACCTGGCGGATCATTCGCGCTAAGCTTTTCGAGCCACATGGCGCATTGTGGACACATCTGTATCACCCTTACTTACCTGCCCCCATTCTCGGTGTATGAATATACAAAAAAAAAAAAATCTCTTATCGGCACCAATGTACTTGCGAACAAGTTCAATACGCATTCTTCCCCAGTCCCCCGAGGCAAAAACAGGAAGAGGTCGCCTGGCCCAGGCCAGATGCATTTATAAACCCTTAAAAACGCATCTCAATGCATTTGCAATGTACATAAAAAACAAACAAAAAAACAACAACACAAGCACAACAAAGATAAGTAGAGCGCACTGCAAGTAAAAAAAAAAAAAAAAAACACAACATTAAAAAAACACAAGTATTTTTATTCAATTTAACCAGCCGTTTTCAGCCACTTTAACCAGCACTGTACACGTAGGAATTAGGCGTTAATAAAATTAGCCGTTGTGACCATTCAGCAAAGTGAACGTTGGCAGCTTGATGAGGTCACAGGGTGTTTGCCAGTACATGGGCTGTGCACGCTCATTAATACTCATGTATATTCATTGCTGTGCCAAATATTATTAATGGGGGGGGGGGGGGAATGCTGCTATCAATCTAAAAATAGTATATATTAGATGTGCATTATCGGATTGCATACCCAGTTTAATGTGCAGCGTGGGTGACCGGTTCACTGTGACAAAAGCCATTTAGAAAAGTCATGCAATATTTTGATGATAACTGTTACTTTAAATGACAAGTTTTGTGTTCTGGATTTCTGTTTTCAACTCCATAATAGAAAAAAAAACCAAGCGTGCCCACAGCATATAATTATTTACCCGACTCAAATATCAGACAGTCTAAAGAAACAGCACACCAGAAATACACACACACACAAAATGGCTGCCGCACGTACTGCCTTCCTGATGTCACTGTAGCCATGGAAACCATCCACAGTGTCATGAATAGTAGTTCAGGCCTCAAAATGGCTGCCGAACCAACAAAGTAATAGTTTAGACAAAGTAATAATAAAATGAAATTAGTGCAGAACAGTGTCTGTTCCCTTGACCTCAGTTGATCTATTGCTGCAAAATGCACAAAGGGCAACCGGGAAGTATGGAGGTGCTAATCATCACTACAGGAGGGTATTTAAAGTGTGGAGATCTAAAGTAAAGATATAAAGTACCAGCCAGCTTCTGCTACTATACAAGCCATTAAAAAAAAAAAAAAAAAAGAGTCTGGAGCCGATTGGCTGTTTATTTATCTCCATCCAAACTTTGAACCATAGATGCCATTAAGGCACCACTTTCAAAGTCGCCATTTTGACCCCCCCACCTCAAGCACTATGTTCTATAATCCGCTCAAGTAAATTACTAAAAGTGGAAATGCGATTCAGGTGGACAATAGTCATTTCCGGCACGTGGTTAAAGTCAGAAGTGAACGATCCTTCATAAAAACCCGAAAATCTTGAAGGAAAAAATCTCACCATGAAAAAAAAAAAATACTAAATAAAAAAATAAAATGTAAAAAAAGTACACAATAATTTTGAGAGCTGAAAATGGTTTGAAGCTTAAAAAAAACTAAATAAAAAAAAAAAAAAAAAAAAAAAAGTTAGTCTTTTTTTTTTTTTCATTCTGAAAAGCAAACGCGCAAGATTCAGCCCAGTAAACTTGACAAAGAAACTCGGCGCTCTGCACAGGAAATCAGTTGACCATTGAACTGCGATTTCATGCAGTAGATGCCAGTAAGGTCCCACATGACAAAGCCGCTCGCTGCCAGAGAAGGGCTGCCTGACCATATGCTGCAGTTTCATTTAAGGCTGTGGAAAAATACTGATTAAACACTTTTTTTTTTTTTTTTTTAATGGACCTCGCTACAGGCTTACTGTGACGCCTGATCACCGCACTATTTCATCCTCTAATCTAAAGGCCACACCAAGGAGAGAAAACTCATTGCAACCTTTGTAAATACTGACTTTAGGTTCACCCCCCCAAACCCATGCAAGCTAGCTCTGATTTCTCCTCGTCGGCAAGGGTTAACCTACATTCCAGCGACATCAGCTGTTATCATGCCGACCCACACAGAAAGCAGCAGCCATTTTGTTTCCTGACCGTTTCAGCACAGAGGCTGGAAATAGAGGTCACTGCTTGTTGTTGTCGCATACCAGGAATATTTTTTTTTTTTTTACCCTCTATCCAGACAGCTCTGCGCAACGTAACGCCACACAAGACGCTGCTGAAAATGAAGAGATAACGTGGCCACGAAAGGTACGGTAGGAGGAACGTGGTATATTATTCTTAAACTATCAATGTCTCACGTCTTAACCAAAAAAAAAAAAACGAGACTGAATTAGAACAGGGTTGTGCGCCTGTAAGATCACCGCGCCATGTCTGCTCTGTACAACACGACAGTAAAGGCAGGCGTTGCTGCTGCACACAATCGTTCTGTATGCGCAGTGTGTGAAAATGAAGTCGATGACTCATGGACGTCTTGTGATGTCACCCTTGCACCGGATCCACGCATCGCACAGGCAAGCAAAGCCAGGCTTGTTCTATAATCGAGCAAAAATTGCCTTCACAGCACAGATGCAGCGAAGGGATCAGGCCAAGAATTCCAGTGAAGAAATGTACCATATAAAACCGGCAGCATTTCCTGCAAACCTCTCACAGGAAAACGGAGCCACAGCCCCCCCCCCCCACTTCTCCTGGGCCTTCCTATCGCCTCATTACACTGTGCCTTGTGCACCAACCAGGCCTCCATACTGCCTCAAGCATACACAACCCCCCCCCCCATTTTCCACACCCAAAAATAGCAATATTTATGCGCCTATCATGTAAACCCAAAACCGGGCAACCGGAAATAGGTCCCTAGCGTACCATACTCTAGGCTGGCTGCATCCTACAACTGATGGATTTCACAAGGGTGTTTATTAACACTGTATGTATGAAGATTTAAAACAAAAGGACATTTCTCCTGATAAGGGCTGTCCTACTGCGCATCCGTTAGCCCCACTTCTGCGCGAGACAGAGGGACGGATCCCTCAAGTATCACTTTCTACAGATTGTTGCACCTGGAATACGTGGTCTAAACTCAGAAGACTGGATTTTTCAGGTTCAAGTAATTTTTTGCACCCGATCTTCCTTCTAAAGGAAGTTAGGCGGTATTCAGGTGTTTGGCCAATCGGATGTGAGTAACTGGGTACCCGTTAATTTTTGCACGTCGTGCCAAAATGTAAAACGGGCTAAACAATTTGGTGTGCCGGCGAAAAAAACAGCATGACAACTGAATACCTACATCTGGCAAAAATAAATAAAAAATCCGAACTGTGGAAATGATCCAAGTTAA